>NC_061508.1:72243113-72267080 GCF_022539505.1 Lolium rigidum | reverse complement strand
AATTGAGGGGCAGGTTCAAGACTTGTTTCGGTCCTTGCCCTTTTTGGTGAAGGAGCAAGGGGGCTTGATGGTGGAGTAGTGGCGACAACGTTTTGTTGAGGAGGCGAAGATTCTTCTCCTTCAACAAGTGTGTCTGAGGCAAGTACGGTATGTGACGTGCTTGTCCGAGGAGCCACGTCAACAGTTGGTACTTCTTCCTCGTCATCACTGTTAATCGACAGCATAAAAGCAAGACAAGATAAACATTTCGAGTACAGAAATATGAAGAGATAAAAATGACTTACGAGCTGACGAGGGATCCAATATAAGGATCATAAGCTGCCTTCGGATGAGAAGGAACAATTTTTTCGGCCTTCGAAGTGCCAGAACCCTCGGCGTCATTCCTTTTCCTTTTGTTCCTTGGGGAAACAGTGCGAAGGAAGGGATTGCGTCGATTCGCTGGCTTCAGATTCAACTTCTTTTTCATGGGAAGCCGCAGATTTGTGAGAACCTGCGACTTCACTTTCAGGAAGAGAAGAACCTTGGTTATCATCGGCAACGATAGCTTGTTCTTCGACTTCTCTATCCTCAGGAAGAGGAGGAAGGGAAGCCATAGTAGGATGGTTCTGCAGGAAAATAGCGACAAAAGAAAAATTAAGGAGATATCAATACATCGAGATGCAGGGAACATTCGGAACAAGATAAAAATTCGAGAAGACAAAATACCTCGGGGAGAGGATTGGCGGAGTTGTATGGTTCCACGCGGCAAGAGGAAGGAACAGGATCCTTCTTGCTCAAACAGGAAATTCTTCGAATCAGCTTCTCCAAGTCTTTTGCAGAAAGATCATTGCAGAGCCTGTTGGCGTCATTTTTGCTAGCATACGTCCACAGAGGATTTTTGCGAGCCTGAAGAGGCTGCACTCTAATTCTAAGAAAGTAGGCAGTGATTTGCACACCAGACAGCTCTTTGCCTCGAGTATTTTGAAGCTGATGAATACGAGACATAAGTGCCTCTGTCGCCTTTTTCTCTTCTTCGGAAGCTTCAGCATCCCAGGAGCGGCGGTGCTGAATTTTGGCATTTCCGTCGAAGGGGATTATGTTGTGTTCCACAGAATTGGCACTTTCTTCGTGTATGTAGAGCCACCTTTTGCACCACCCTTGGACAGAATCAGGAAATTTGACGTCGAAGTAATCAACATCAGTTCGGACACAGATAACAACGCCGCCTATGTTATAGGTGACGTTGTGGGAGCGATTGCGGCGGAGGCAGAAAATGCGTTTCCAAAGAGCCCAATTAGGAGGGACCCCAAGGAAGCATTCACACAGCGTGATAAAAATGGAAATATGGAGGATGGAATTGGGGGTCAACTGGTGCAGTTGAATCCCATAAACAAAAAGAAGGCCGCGGAGGAAATCGTGAATTGGGGTAGAAAGGCCGCGGATGAGGTGATCAACGAAACTAACCCGGTACTCCATTGGAGGGTTTGGGTAGCTTTCTTCGCCGGGAAAGCGGATGGCGTCCTCTTTCTTCATTAGGCCAAGCCTCTTCAGCATGTTGAGGTCTTGGTTGGAGATTTTAGATCTCTCCCACTCAAGATCTTCGGCGGCCATCTTGGACTCCGGAGTACTGTGGCGAGTGAGTCGCGTGCGCGGTGGCATCAACCGCACTGGAAAAGAAATGCTCGTGCGCGCGGAAGATCAAAGAGAGTTGGGCGCAGGGGAAATTTTTGCAAAGAGGAACAGATATGCGGCGCAAGCGAAGGAGTGAATCGAGGTTGAAGAAAGGATTATATAGGAATCGGGCGAAGCAATGTACCGTTGGATGGAAAAAGTGTGCGGGAGATGATAACCACGTGGAGACGAGGGTAAAACAGTATTTTAACATCGACGAGGTTACAGATCGTGTGCCAGAAAAAGGGGAGAACATGTGTCCCCCACTTGCACGACGTGTCCGTTAGATCAGGAATTGAGACCCACAAGGCAGTGAAAGAGGCGGCAATGGTCAGTTTCCAAAATAGAAATCGTGGCTATCATCAGCAATGACGTCATCAAAATGAAAGAAAAGCTCGACTACGAAATTTGCAGAAATTATCGACAAACAAGGATATCTCGAGAGCCTTTGTTCAAATACAAGTTTTTGCCCAAATGCTCGGGGGCTACTTTCAGAAAAAATAAAAATTTCGAGTATGGCAAGATAAAAATGGCGACAGCCTATGACCAAATGCAAGCATTTGTTCATAGCCTCGGGGGCTACTCCCATCGGGAGCGCTGATCGCGCACCCGATAAATAAAAAATTATCGAGAAGGATCATAAATAAAGCGACAACGGATATTAATCTGTGGAGCCTACACCCAAGCACAAGTCCTTGGATGTAGCCTCGGGGGCTACTCCCATCGGGAACGCTGTTCGCGTGCCCGATGATTTTTTTATCAAAATAAAGAAACAAAAGTGAGTATATTTCGAGTTACACAGATAACTCTACATATACTCCCATCGGGAAAACAAAATAAGTCATCAAATATGACTCGATAAAATGTGCTATTCCAAAGCCGAAAAGCACTCGACAATATATTCTCAGAACGCCAAAGTTGCGATCAATTTCTGAATGCCGCAAATTTGCGAAGGTAAGACCCCGGATCCGTTCTGCCTGGGCGTGGCATCGCCAAAGACTGCGCTCTCGCTACTTTTATCCGTATCAACGGATACGAAGAAAATCCTAACGGACGCGTTAGGTATTCGATAAATTTGACTGGGACTCGACTGAATGGTAAGACCTTAAGCGGCACCTCGTCGAAGTTTACACCCGCATCCCGAGATCATGTCCGGGGACGTGATCTTGAAGTAGGTTTTTGCGGATTGCCACTAGAGCAGTTAACTAGTACCTGATCCGTCAGATGAACTAGCCCCAACTACCATTATCCCTGTACAATATAGAATTCTATGTGAAGAAGTATAGAAAAGTTAAAGCTCTCGAATAAAAATAAACAGTGGAGATTTTCCCTGATTCTGCAATTCAAGCAAAATCTCGGGGGCTACTGACATAGGCATCCCAAATGGGCCTGCCGAAGATAGTACCCGGGGTTTACTGAAGGCCCACTACCCGAAGAATAAGAATGTTCGGGAGCCCAAGATATATTAAGGAAAGATAGAGTTGTAATAGGAAATGTTATTTGTAATCTGGCGGGATGAGTTAGAAACCGTCCCGGACTCTGTAAACTTGTGTATTACGAAACCCTCGGCTCCACCTCTTATATAAGGGGGAGTCGAGGGACAAAGAAAGGATCAAATCTATTGTCAACAGAACCCTAGTTTTCATAATCGTCGAGTACTTTTCGGCTGAAACCTTCGAGATCTACTTGCCCTCTACTTCTAACAAAACCCTAGTCTACAATCTGTAGGCATTGACAAAGTAATCCTTTGTCAGCTGGGGCTCCTTAACTCCAAAAAGATGAATTGTGCGTTGATGCTTAAGTGGGTTTGGAAGCTTTTTCAACCGGAAAACCCTCTATGGGCTCAGATAATCAGAGCGAAATATGCCTCCGCTAACAACATCTTTGAGGGAACCGGACATGGGGGTTCCCAATTCTGGCGTAGCCTTCACAAGATCAAGCATCTGTTTAAGCTCGGAGCCAGATACAGTATCCGCGATGGCAGGCAGACTATGTTCTGGATGGATAAGTGGTCTGGCGATATCGCTCTTAAAGATAGATTCCCCAACCTGTTCAACATTGCCAACTCTCAGATGAGCACGGTGGCTCAGGTCTGTGGGGCTAGGGGATCTCTCTCCTTCCGGAGATCTCTTGACCCTCAAGGGGTGCTTGATTGGCAGCAGTTGAGAGGCATCATAGAGCAAATCAACCTTACCCAGGGACAAGATGGGGTATCTTGGTCTCTAGAACCTTCTGGGCGCTTCTCGGTGCGATCCATGTACCTGAAACTGGCTCAAGGGGCGTCTGTTGCTCATTTCCGAGATGTGTGGTCGGCCCGGATCCCGCTTAAAAACAAGATCTTCGCTTGGCAGCTTGTTCTCAACAGGCTACCCACAGCCATCAACATTGCTACCAGGCAGGGGCCTGGCAATGGATGTTGTAAGCTGTGCGGTAGACCGGAAGATGAGTCGCATATTTTCTTCACGTGCTCTCATCGCGGTGTTTGCCTGGAGTGTTACCCGCCAGCTGCTGGGCTGCAGCTGGTGCCCCGCTAATTTTCCCCAGTTTTTCGCTATCGTCTCTAGTCTGTCGGGTAGATTTAGACGTTGTGTGTGGCTGCTGTTCATTGCTCAATCCTGGGCTCTTTGGCTTCTTAGAAACAAGATGACTATTGAGTCAAAATTCATGAAACACCCAGCTAACATTATTTTCAAAACCATGTTGTTTCTTCGGATGTGGATGCCGCTAGCAAGACCCCCGGATCGACCCCTGGCTCGAGCACGCGGTGGCAGAACTAAAGCGGCTGCACGACGCAACTAGCCCAAGAAGGCCTGATCAAGACGCCTGATTCCGCTCCTGTAGCCGTTTGTGTTTCCCCGCCTGTTTGGCGTTAGTTGTTGCTTTGAACTTGGCCGAAGCTGTAGTGCCGCAGCATGTATCTCTCAACCTTGTTGAACCTGAGGGCTTTATTAATTTAAAGTCGGGCAGTCCATGCCTTTTATCTATAAAAAAACATGTTCTGTTTCTTGATATTTTCACCGGTGCATGACTTCACACAGTTTCTTTTAATTCCTTGTATGGGCTTGCATAGCATCTAAGCTCAATATTGGTAATCAAAATTAAGGAAGAGCTCTTTTCTTACACGGGGAGGTGGAACCTGGAGGGAGCAGGGTGGATTGTTGTTCCCTGGCTCAGGAGATGGGGTGACCATATGCGCTACTTAGCGAGATGTGGGCGTCGAGTGAAGGAAGCGTGAATAATGTAGATGATGCCAAAGCGAGGCTTCCCTCGGCTCTTTCCGCTGGATCGTTTGTACCTCCAGAAGAGGCCAATAAATCCTTTCTGTTGGCTTCTCTTGACTTAAAGGATAATTACCTAATAACAAGTTTATTATGTGCTTGAGTTTTTGGTGTTTCCAGCTAACTAATGTGTGGCTGTTTTGGTTCGTCTCTTTACTTATGTATGCCTCCTGTACGACCACTTTTATTTTGGGTGTTTTCGGCTGACTAATGTCTAGGTCTTGGCCATGATCCAGCCCAGTGACTAATACTCTGTAACCATCTTATTTTGTTCTGCTAATTTTGCTTCTATTGTGTTGTCTAAGTTAGAATCTTATCGGTTAATAAGCAAATTTATTATGTGCTTTCAACTAGCTGTTGTGCTGCTCCTATTCGAGATGGCTGATCTTATACCGGCGCAATCGCCTTGATAGACCGGATTATGTTTCTAGGGTCTTGCTTTAGGCTTTTAATTCTATTCACTATGTACAATGTTTGCTCTGTCTTATTTCTCATGCATGCCTCGTTGTTACTCTAATGTTAGGCATTGTTCTTTTCTGGTATGATTTTCTTTGTTCTGTCCAGGGATTGTTTTTTGGAAATAGTAGCTCTACATGTATCTGGGATATAGAGTAAGCTTTGTGGTGCTTTGTTTCAGGCTATCTTCTGCAACAGGTGCTGGAGCACAAGCCAAGTGAGATCTGTTCTGGAGCATTGTCATTCTCAAACAGGTGTTGCGACTGCGATTCATCTTCCTCTACATCAACGGGGAAGCGTGTACGCTCTATACCAGGTGTGTCTCTCCTTATATTCATACTTTCTGCTTCCCGGTGATCGTTGATACTGTCCTTAGGTACAGCTAGGTCTCCAGTCCTTCCTGAAAGAGAAAAGAGAAAGCTTTGTTATAAAATGGGTGTAGCTGTGAAACAACAGGAAGATCCTTTAACATGTCTAGGCCTGGGCTATGTTATAAGCTACTGTCACAATGTGTGAAAGTCTCTAGCTCCTGGTTCTCTGCCCTTTTTTGTAGTCATTGTACAAGCGGGATATACGTGATGAAACAAAATAGCTCAAACAACAACCCCTTTGCAAATGTTATTTCAGTATGTAGAAATTTCATATTTACCCGTAACTTCTTCTCACCTAATCATATTTTTGTAAAGAAACGTGAGAAACGAGTTCAAACTGATTGGGTTATATCTATACACATAGTACCACTTTGCACTCTCCATCACTAAATACACGAAGTGCGGACTTTTTCCAGATTATACACAACGGCCACTTACTCCAGCCGTGGTGCGTGCGCATGTGCATGCCATATTGCACAGTGCTGGTGTGGCTTTGACAGGCGTATGCGCTGCAACACGGGGACCCATGAGAGAAAGAGACGCACGGGTCGTCCTCCTCCAAGGGCGACTCGGGCGAACCCTAGCCGTCGCCGCCGCCTTTCCCTCCCCCTCCCCTTTCCTCCTCGTCGTCCCCGGAGGCCGCCGCCGGCGAAGCCTGGCGCGGCCGGTGATGGGGGCGGCGGGGATCCTCGCGTGGTCCCCTGGTGCGGCGGTAGGAGGCACGCCTTCGCGCCGAGGGGATGGTCCCGGTTCTGGTTGATGGCGACGCGGGCGGGTGGTGTTGGGGGCGGCGGCGCGGCCCTGGTCATGGCGGCGCAGCCCTCTCCGCCGTTCCTCGCCGTGGCCTCGCCGGGAGGGCGGTAATGGGGGCGGCGGCGCGGCCCCGAACTCTGGCGCGGTCCTCTCCTCCTTCCTCGCCTTGGCATGGCCGGGCGGGTGGGGATGGCGGTGGATCTCGTGCTGCTCCTCCTCGAGAGCTGGGATCACGACACCAAGGGCGGCGGCCCTGGATGGCGATGGTGGTGACGGCGCCGACCTGATGGCAGGTGGCGGGCGTCAGGTGCCGCTGACCGTGGCATCGCGGTGGTGGTCTTCTCTCTCGCCGGAGGAGATCGGCTAGTTGTGTGGTTAGCCGTGGCGGATCTTGCGATCCGTCGCCTAGCTCCCGATGGCGAGGCGCAGCTGCCGGTGAAAGCCGGCCGGACTTCGGTCTTGGCGGATGATGGCGGCGTGCTTCGTCGTTACCTTGTTGAAGGCATTGTCTCTGCAGCCTGCGTTTCTTCGCCTGGGCTGCTCCAGGGGAAATCCTAGACCCGGGTCTCCCGGATCGGACGATGGCGGCGCGCAACGCCGTTCTCCCTGTTGGGGGCATCGTTTTTGGAGCAGACAACGGATGGCGGTGGTGCTGAGGTGGAGCGGTGTGCTTTCGCTGTGTCGGCGTCATCAAGTCGCCGCGGCATGGTGCAGTGGTATCTCGTGACGGATGCAGTGTGATGGACTCGCACAGGATGGTGGAGTCGTCTGGTGCCGTGGCGGCATCGATGGCAGGCCTGGCATGGTCGATGCGATGATCTCTCTTGAAGATGGAGTCGAGGAAGACGGCGGTAGCAACTTCTATGGCGTAGGCGTTGGCGTATGCTGGGAGTCTGCTTGACTGGATGTGCTTCTCATCTGCTATTGGGCGGCCTGGGAAGGCATTTGGTTTTTGGTTTATGTGGGTTGGTGAATTGTCACCCCCTTCATCCCTCTGTAGGTCTAGTGAGGTGGCTTCGAGTTTGATCTTTTGTATTGCTCTTGCAAGGTGTTGTGAATAATCTAATAAAAAGTTGTGTGCATCCCTTGGATGCAGAAGCTGGGGCGATATTTCCCCCATTTCGAAAAAAATGCGCTGCAACACTTGAGCAATGGTAACTATTTTCTGTATTCTTCCTAAATTCATATGGGTGGCGTCAAGCATTATTTTAATTTTGCTTTGCTTACGAATATGCTAACATATGAGATATACATGGAGATTTAGCTAAATTTGCAGTTTCTGCAGTTTAGTCATTAGTATACATTCCCTCATAATGTGGATGGTATTTTCTAAGAAATTGTGCTCTGATATCTACATATTCTCTTCACAATGAGTTTTATCCTAATTTCATCTTATTGAGTTTGTTCTGTATAACCCAAAAAATGTATTATCAATTTATCATTGCCCACCTGATTTTTATTGTTGCTATACAAGTTATGAATATGTGCGAATTTCACCATATCGCGCGCCAAGGTAGTCAGCAAAATCTGGAGGTTGGGGCTTCGCCATCCAGAATGACCAGAGTGCGTTACAGACGGCAGGTGTAGGCAATCTGGAACATTGCTCTAGCTTTACGGCAGGCGCCTATCGTCACTCAAATGGGCGGTCAAACTGTACTGTTTGAGACAGACTCCATGATTCTGAAGCAAGACATTTCAAGTGAGAAGTATGATCTCTCTAAATTAGGTACTCCATTTAGGACGATAAATTTCAAAATGAGAGTTGGTCTAAATGTTTGGCAGAATTTAATTGCGCATGGAAGCTTTATGAGTTGCCGTATAGAGACTTGGCTCGGCCAATTCTTTGAATTTGTACCAGACACTGCGTGATGTAGTAATGGACCAGTGTTCCTTTTTAAAAAATGTGTCTCAGCGCATGATTTCCTGTTTGGTTCTGTTGGACAGAATTTGCATTTCCATGTATCTTAAGTAGGCGGTACTTGTGTCTGCTTTATCGTCTTTGGCCATCATTTGTTTTTCTTCGGATATTGCCCCTCTAATAAATACGACATAGCTTTTGTTTTTCTTCAACAATGTTAAATCTGGTAGATTAATGATATCCTAAAATGCATAGATTCCTAAGATAATGCTTTTGTTCAACAGTATCCTAAATAAGCATAGCTCAGTAAAATAAGTGCAAGATCAAGAAGAATTATCTATAAAATGATTCGCCCGTTACGACCATCACATGGAAATCCCAATGGTGTGCTGATTGTGTTAATCCTTTGTTCTAATAAAAGAACTTGCCTCCTGCCGGTGAGACTACAATCAAATAAATTTTTAGCAACGAATTGTAAAACAATCACCCAGACAAGTGAGTCTATGCTATTTTGAACCAAGTTTTTTTTTTTTTGCTTCTAAGTGTAATATGTTTCCCTATTGTCGATATGATTTGTCATTGTGAGGTTATACGCCATGGCCTCAAATGCTGATGAGATATTCATATTTGTTTTTCACAGTTTGGTTTTCATCTGAATCTTATTCATTGACTTCCTAAGATCAAACGAAATATATAATCATATTAGCTATTACTTTATAATCGTTCTTACATAAAATAAACATCAACATAACTTTCACGGGGTCGTGCGCCAAGGCGCACATCTAAATCTAGTTCTATCTAGTGGCAGGAGCACACCCATTGCGATAACCAGTATGCGGACGGTGGCAGAAATGCGATCTGCCGAGGGATGGCGGATCAGGTTCCGACAGCCATTCGGGTTGGAAGAATCGGTGGAATGGGAAAATCTTTGTAGGATTTTTGACCTTCATCCGGTGTCTAAGGGGGGATGAGGTGTCCTAGGCGCTCGAGAGCTCTAGAGAGTTCTCTACCAACTCCTTGTACCACAAATCGACGCAGGGGCGGGGGTCGCTCACTTCAAACAAGTTTGGAAAACAAAGTTTTCACCTAGGATCAGGGTGTTCCTTTGGCAGTTGCTTAGGGGGGGGGGGGACTCCCGGCAGGAGACCAGCTGGCCAAACGGAAGGGTCCATCACATGGGAGCTATGCTCTATGTGGGGGAATGGGAGGATTGCGATCACATTTTCTTCAAATGCCATTTGGCAAAGTTCATGTAGGCAGGAGTTAGGGAACTCCTAAAATGTTCTTGGAATCCGAGAGGGGTCGGGTACTTCGTGTCCATAGTTCAGGGTTTGGCGGGGCCGATGTGTAGACTAGCCTGGTTCACCTTTGCGGCGCAATGTTGGTCGCTTTGAAACATTAAAAATAAGCTAGCTATAGAGGGTTCCATCATCAACAGCCGGATGACGCCATCTTCAAAATGTCTAACTATATGCAGAGCTGGTCAGACGGACGGATAGCCTTCTATCATGTATCAGTGTTAGTTATCAGTCTGTATCGGGTGCAGGGGCCCGTCGTTGTACTGTTGGTATCTGTGTGATGTAGGTCCCAGCTTTGAGATTTATGGGTGAAATTCTATGTTCTGGAGTGTAACACGCACCACAATTTTTTGCCTGGATTTATGGGTGTTGTGAACACCAGAGCTAAGTCTTCCATATGCATGTCTTAATTGACTCAGAAGGAGACTTTTGGATAAAATTGGTTCTCTCTTGGAGTACTATAATCCTATCCCTAAGCTCTTTAGCTGAATCGATGTCATTGACTTGGGTTGATGCCACTTCTTTGGCTGAGTTCCTTAGCGACGGAAAACTCGCTACTTTCGGTGACACCGCACGAAAGGTCAGATTTGAAGCTGAAGCTAACGCCAGCCCTCAGATGTGCAATTGAGAAGGAGGGCCTGATCGCTTTCCCTTTTTATTCCTAGGGTCTTTCTTGCAATGTATGCAGCAACCGTGTACTTCTAGACCCTTCCGTGTTCACAAAAAGAGAAAATGTCTTTAGCGAGCCGGCATGCCTTGCCTCCATAAGATATTGCAAATATCACGCAATATATATATCGGTCTCTTTATTGAAAAACTACTCAATTTACTTGGGTTTGCACAAACCACTTTCAAAGAAAGGCTATTTTAATAAATAGTTTTTGCAGTACGGTGAAATTCTACTCCGTGTATCATCACATCCAGAAAGTGGCGTTCGGTTCCAGAACCAAGTGGAATGGAACGGAACCATTCCTCATGCGTTCAGTTGTATAGATATGTGGGTTCCAGAGCAAAATATGTTCCTTAGTATTCCTCACCCCCAGCCCACCTCACACACCCTCCCTCTGCGCATCTGCTTCCCGGCATGTCTAGCAACAAGAGCAAGGTAGAGCTCAGAGGAGAAGATGCGTTGCAGCCTACCCTGCCGTTGAAGGCCAAGCAGGCCGAGGTTAATTCGACTCTTTTACTTCATTTTTTTCGGCAATGCTCGGACTTAAGAATCAATGTGTTATACCTTCCGCAGGTGCTACCGCTCCCATACAACACAGTCATCACCCCGAGCCAGATAAGGGATCTCATATTACCACCTCCCCAGCTGACCAATTGTGTCACGGAGCTGGAGACGAAGGTAACTTCCATTCGCGTGCCCTCCTTTTGCATATTCAATAGAATTAGTCAAGATCTAGATGTCACCTTTCGCAGGTTTCTCCTGATGGGTTCGTTGCATAGAAAACAAAAAATTTCCTACCGCAAAGATGAATAAATTCAAGATCTAATATATGGAAAAGCCAAGATCTAATCTATGAGATCGGAGCAACGAGATGAATGTGAGACTAACCCTCGAAGATTCCAAAGCCTACGAGATTAGATCTAGTTGTTGGTGTAGACGATCGTCCCGGTGCTGCAATCCGGCAGCACTTCCATACTCGGTCGCGCGTACGGTGTCGATGAAGCCCTTCCTCTCCCCGTTCCAGCGGGCAGCGGAGGTGTGGTAGATCTCCACGGAATCCCAGCAGCACGACGGCGTGGTGGTGGTGGTGGTGGTGGTGAAGAAATACTGCAGGTCTTCGCCTAAGCGTGAGCAGCGTATGGAGGAGGTAGAGAGGAGGCGGCCAGGGTTGGATGAAGGGGTGGTCTGGCCGGCCACCCCCTCCCCTCTTTATATAGGTGGAGGGGTCGGCCTAGGGTTTCCCCTAGGGCCCACCTCCCCTTGGCCGGCGCATGAAGGGGGGAGATCTTCTCCCCCAAGTCTTCCCCTTATCTCTAAATTTAAACCCCTTTAATTTAGGAGATAAATCTTATCTCTAGATTTTAAACCATTTAAATTAGAGATAGATCTTATCTCTAGGGGTGGCCGGCCTAGGCCCACATGTCATAGTGGGCAGGACCCACCATGCCATGCGGCGCCTATGTGGCCTCTCCCGGGGTGGTGGGCCCACTGGTGACCCTCTAGAACCTTCTAGAAGCTCCGGTCAAAACACCGGAACTTTTCCTGAACCCTGGAAAATGACTTCCCATATATGAATCTTATTATCCGGACCATTCCGGACCTCCTCATGATGTCCTGGATCCCATCCGAGACTCCGAACAAAAACTTCGGACTCCATATCATATTCTGAATCTACTTATGCGACATCGAACCTTAAGCGCGTCACCCTACGGTTCGTGAACTATGTAGACATGGTCGAGACTCCTCTCCGAGCAATAACCAATAGCGGGATCTGGAGATCCATAATGGCTCCCACATATTCAACGATAACTTAGTGATCGTTGAACCATTTACATACGATACCGATTCCCTTTGTCACGAGATACTTTACTTGTCCGAGGTTCGATCATCGGTATCTCCATACCTTGTTCAACCTCGTTACCGACAAGTACTCTTTACTCGTACTGTGGTATGTCATCTCTTGTGGCCCAGTCACATGCTTGCAAGCTAATCAGACGACATTCAACCGTGAGGGCCCAGAGTATATCTATCCATCATCAGGATGGACAAATCCCACTATTGATCAATATGCCTCAACTCACACTTTCCGAATACTTAATCCCATCTTTATAACCACCCATTTACGCAATGGCGTTTGATGTAATCAAAGTACCCTTCCGGTGTAAGTGATTTACATGATCTCATGATCGAAGGACTTAGGTAACTATTGCTGACGTGTAGGGGCACAAGAAAAGCAGCCCCTTGTGACGGTAAAGCACACGTCCGTTGGGAACCCCAAGAGGAAGGTATGATGAGTACAGCAGCGAGTTTTCCCTCAGTAAGAAACCAAGGTTTATCGAACTAGTAGGAGATGAAGGCCACGTGAAGGTTGTTGGTGAAGGAGTGTAGTGCGGCGCAACACCAGTGATTCCGGCGCCAACGTGGAACCTGCACAACACTATCAAACTACTTTGCCCCAACTTAACAGTGAGGTTGTCAATCTCACCGGCTTGCTGAAAACAAAGGATTAAACGTATGGTATGGAGAATTATGTTTGCTTGCAGAAAACAAAAGAGAACAATGATTGCAGTAGGTTGTATTTCAGATGTAAAAGAATGGACCGGGGTCCACAGTTCACTAGTGGTGTCTCTCCAATAAGATAAATAGCATGTTGGGTGAACAAATTACAGTTGGGCAATTGACAAATAGAGATGCACATACATATCATGATGACTACTATGAGATTTACTTAGGGCATTACGACAAAGAACATAGACCGCCATCCAGCATGCATCTATGCCTAAAAAGTCCACCTTCAGGTTAGCATCCGCACCCCTTCCAGTATTAAGTTGCAAACAACTGACATTTGCATTAAATACTGTGCGTAATGTAAACAATACAAATATCCTTAGACAAAGCATTAATGTTTTATCCCTAGTGGCAACAACACATCCACAACCTTAGGGGTTGATGTCACTCCCCCAGATTCAGTGGAGACATGAACCCACTATCTAGCATAAATACTCCCTCTTGGAGTCAAAAGTATCAACTTGGCCAGAGCCTCTACTAGCAACGGAGAGCATGCAAGAACATAAATAACATATATGACAGATCAATAATCAACTTGACATAGTATTCCATATTCATCGGATCCCAACAAACACAACATGTAGCATTACAAATAGATGATGTTGATCATGATAGGCAGCTCACAAGATCTAAACATGATAGCACAAGAGGAGAAGACAACCATCTAGCTATCGCTATGGACCGAGTAGTCCAAGGATGAACTACTCACGCATCAGTCCGGAGGCGGGCATGGTGATGTAGAGCCCTCCGGTGATGATTCCCCTCTCCGACAGGTGCCTGGAGGCGATCTTCCGAACCCCCGAGATGGGGTTGACAGCGGCGGCGTCTCTGGAACTTTTCTCGTATCGTGGCTCTCTGTACTAGGGTTTTCGCGACGGAAGGAATAAATAGGCGAAGGGGCAGCGTCGGGGGGCGCCCGAGGGGCCCACCCCATAGGTCGGCGCGGCCAGAGGTGGGGCCGCGCCGCCCTATGGTTTGGCCGCCTTGTGTCCCCTCTTTGTCTCCTCTTCGGTGTTCTGGAAGGCTCCATGGAAAATAAGACCGTGGGCTTTTGTTTCGTCCAATTCCGAGAATATTCGTAAACTAACTTTTCTGAAATCAAAAACAGCAGAAAACAGGAACTGACACTGCGGCATCTTGTTAATAGGTTAGTCTCGGAAAATGCATAAAAACATTATACAGTATGACTAAAACATGTTGGTATTGTCATAAAACTAGCATGGAACATAAGAAATTATAGATACGTTGGAGACGTATCAACTATGTATCGAAAGCTTATAGCAAATTGAACTTAATGACTTGATCTTATGCTACGCTTATTTGGGTGTGTGTCCATTATATCATTCAACTAATGACATAACCTTGTTATTAATAACATCCAATGTTCATGATCACGAAACCATGATCATCCATTAATCAACAAGCTAGTTATACAAGAGGCTTACTAGGGACTCCTCACAGCCCACCTCACACACCCTCCCTCTGCGCATCTGCTTCCCGCCATGTCTAGCAACAAGAGCAAGGTAGAGCTCGGAGGAGAAGATGCGTTGCAGCCTACCCTGCCGTTGAAGGCCAAGCAGGCCGAGGTTAATACAGCTCTTTTACTTCATTTTTTCGGCAATGCTCGGACTTAAGAATCAATGTGTTATACCTTCCGCAGGTGCTCCCGCTCCCATACAACAAAGTCATCACCCCGAGCTAGATAAGGGATCTCATGTTACCACCTCCCCAGCTGACCAATTGTGTCACGGAGCTGGAGACGAAGGTAACTTACATTCGCGTGCCTTCCTTTTGCATATTCAGTAGAATTAGTCAAGATCTAGATGTCACCTTTCGCAGATGTCTCCATCCTTGACCGGCTTCTTCACCCAGTTCTAGAGCCAGAGGGAGCTCGAGTTAGCAGCTACGCCGCCGCCCAAGATTGTCAAGGAGCCGGAGAGCAACGTAACTTCGGCTCGCCTGCCCTCCTTTTGACTATTGCACTGTAAGAGGAGTTAAGATCAGCTCTTACCTTTCGCAGGTCTTCACACTCAAGTCCCTCATGACCGAGAACCATAGGGAGCTCGTGTTAGCACCTACCCAGACACCCAAGAGTGTTAGGGAGCCGGAGACCAAGGTAACATCGGCTCGCTTGTCCACCTTTTGCATATTGCACGGTAGGAGTTAAGATCTAGTTGTTGCATTTCCCAGGTGTTTCCATCCTTCACCCAAAACCAGACGGGGCTTGTGTTACCAGCTCCCCCGCCGCCCAAGAGGGTCAAGGAGCAAGAGACCAAGGTAACATCGGCTCTCCTTCCCTCCTTTAAAGTTATTGTATGCTTGGATTAAGAGTGAAATGTTTCCTCTCACAGGAGATTGGCTCCATTTTTAAACAGAAGAAGAAGATTTTCAAGCTCGCCGGAGATAATGGGATTACGGAGGCGTTCAAGCTCGGGGGAGAAGTTGAGATAAAGCTAGAGGAAAAAGATGAGATGGATGAGCTTCTCAAGAACTTTGGAGAAGATCAGTTCAAGGACAATGAGGTTACTAGGACTCGTTACGTTTCTTTTTATCGGTAATCAAGGAAAGTAGGAGCAAGATTAATAACATAGTCGGCTGCTGGCTATAGAGCCCTGCCATATCATCTTGCAGTCATCATAAAGCCCACTCACACAATAGATTGACTACTCGTATTAGGCTGACTGCTAAGTAAGTTTTATTAGAGATTTAATAATTTAATGTTTGGATGCTATTGGGCTTAGGGAAAACGGCCAACATTTTGGACAAAGTTTGAGGATAAACGTCCACTTTTTTTAGGACAGAGGGAGTACATATTAAACAAAACATTTTTTCTATAGTAGTATTAGTCTAGCTTTTAGGGTGGTTTGTTCATTGTAGAAGTAGTAGTAGTACCTTTTCTTTGTCGGAAATGGTCTATTCTCGATTGGACTTTGATATGTACATTTCTCAACAGTTGGAAAAACTAGTCGCTTGGTTTCGCTCACTCATGAAGCAAGTGATAAAGGCATGGTATGAGCATATTTGCCTGCGGCACAGCGAGAACTCCAATTTACGCGAGCAGATCCTGGTAGTCATGGAAACCACTTCGTCCTGTCCGAGGACCTGCGCGAGTTGCCACAGTGCCTTTCACATGTTGGAGAAGATAAACGACCAACTATTGTCTCTCCTTGAAACATGAGTCCACTCGGTCAACAACGATCGCCTTGCTGCGGTTATTGAAGAAATAAAGCTTGGCAAGCTAGCGGATCTGTAATGAATAAGGTTGGTCTTACCGGGGTGGTAGCTGCAGCCTCTTCTTTCTCCCGCTGGTTGACGGGGAAGGATTTCATACCCGTAGCAGTTTAACCAAGCGATCAGTTGCCACTACATCTGCTTTTAGTAGGTGTTAATCGAACTACCTTCCGTTCTCGATCTGGATGCATACAAGGTTTTCCCGTGACCACATTTTGGGTTCCTATGAAATTTGGGTTCGATGCACTATTAACCTCTGTGATATTAGTTCCCTAGTTGCTTGTTTATGCAGATCTGCTAGTGGTTCCAAGTTGGACTTGTTGATGTTTCACAGACCTGATTAGATCTATTGTTTGTGGTTCATCGTTTTTTTCATTTTCGGGATTAAATCTTCATGGTCCGATTTAGCTTTTGGTTACACGTTCAATGTTTGTTATGGACTTTTTCCAGCAAATTATAGGGGAAGGATAGTCCAATGCAACCAGCCTCACGTGTGAGTGGGGAGAAGAGAAGAGAAGGTTAACATGTGGAAAGAAGAATCGCACACGTATGAATGATCCTATACGCGGCAGACATTTTTTCCCGATAAAGGGCGCTTTATTACTCGAAGAATCAAGCATTAGACCCAGCCTTTGCATAGCTAAGATGCACACATCCGTTTAAGAATCCAATATTCAACCAAAACGGGTACAAAGAAACAAAAGGAGAAAAGCCAACTAGTTCAGGGCTACACTAGTCTATATCCTATGGCTATGCAGCTAACCATGTTGATTTCCGCGAATTAAAGGATAGACCTGCCAATTGGTACCGAAAACGCAAGCGGGAAGATCCGGATGACATATAAACAGACTGTCCCTGGAATATAGCACAGCTACGTCCTTTCCAAACTTAGCAATTTTTGTATTACATACTTTGTAATAGTTATGATACATGATCAATGAAATAAAGCATATGGTTCACTCTTTGAGTCTTTTACCTCCTTTAGTTGTTCATTTTTGGATCGTGTATGTTTTCCAACTAAAACCGCAGAGCTGGATGTTTCCGCCTAGGCGTGTATAAAAATTGTGATTTTCAAAATCGTCCTTTAAGACAAAACCTTAAGTTTTCTGGTGGATGAGTTTTTTGTTGCGAACTTATGGATTCCTGGTACCGACTTCCGGCACCTCGGCTGGGGGCTTGTTTCTGCGGTTATTGACAGATCGCCATTGGGCTTCGTCACCGTCGACGAGCTTTTTCCGGCTAAAGGTCTTCCGGCTCGTGGAAGGTCAAATAACTAAGCCGGAAAACTTAGAAACTAGCACTTGCTTTCAAATAACGAAACATGCATATATAATCAAACGAATAGCATGATAAGTTTTTTCCGCCCATGCACTCGTTTCGTCCTAGCTACTTAAAAATATTTAAGTTATATTACAAACCCTCGATGGGGCCAAAATGATGCAGTGTTTATAATTTTCCCGCAGGAACAAGTTCTCTACTTCTCCTTGGCCGGAGAAGAATGACCCTCATCATCAGGTTGTGCTTTGTTCTTCTCCGCTTCCTTAGCCGGAGAAGAAACGTCATCACCATCACCCTCTTCCGCTTCCTTAGCCGGAGAAGAAGCACCTTCATCGTCCTTCGTCTTGGTCTTCTCGGCTTCCTTGGAGCTCATCCAGGTATATTGGCTTCCGTCACCGGATCCGGCTGGTCTTGCTTCTACTTCGCGCTTCTTCTCAAGCTCCGCTTCGAGATGCTCATCAGCAGGAAGCACCACCTTGTCGTAGAATTCCTCGTGACGGATACGCCGGGCGATCCGGGTGTCATAGCCACTGCACGCATCCAAGAGCGCATTTGGATCTGCATCCGGAGGAATACCACTAGAGGCCAAATCTATATCAAGGTCGGGAGCTTGAGGAAGGCACATTGCCAAGGACATTTGAGCGGCGCCTCGAGCTTAAGCAGCCTGGAGATCGACGACAAGTTCCGGCAGGACATCCATTTTTTGGATAAGCTCGCGGACGTCGCAGGTCCGGCTGTCCTTGATTTCCAAGTTGTGGCAAATCTTGCGAAAGGCTGAGATTAAGTCCCTACAGTCGTCTCCGGCCAGCCGGATCAAGTCATCATGTGGAAACATCTCGCGCTGGGCCTCATCATATCCAAGTGGTTCTGCAAAAATCACAAAATGATCAGAGGTAAGCGTCATTCTGAGTTATGGAGAACTGTTCTGATATTGGGTTTCCGGACACTTACCCCTGACGTTGGAATTTAGCAGGTCCCAACCCTGTTCCGCCATCTTCATGTAAGTCTGGAGCGTTTGGACTTCACCTTGGAGGTTTTTCAGTGTTGCGTTGTCCTTCCTTCGCTTCTCCACCAGATCAGCTTTTTCTCTAATGAACTCGGAGTTCTTCTCAGCCAGTTGATTCTCTGCAAGCTCCTGCTTTTCTTCCGCCTCTTTCAACTTTGACTCTAGGTCCTTGTGAGCGGAGCGCAGTTTTTCAAGCTCGGAGGATGCAGTGGCTAGAGAGGTAGATGCACTTGTTTAAATAAAATAAAATTCTAAGTAAGTTCAAAGTCAGAAGATTGGAATAATGGCAGATTGGTCGGAGACATACCTTGGGCTTTCGCCAGCATTTTCCAGCTCTGCAATCCTCTCTTTGGCATTATGAACCTGATCCGCCTGGCCATGGGTAACGCGGCACTGCAGAGAAATGTTCTTGTGCAGCTCATAGTGCAGCGCTTGTTGTTCCTATGGCAGTAAAACATAAGGATAAGTTGTGATTGCATATATATAAGTGCAGATCTTTGTGAAGCATCATTGCCGGAAAATTTTCCGCCATGATGCTTGGGGGCTACCATGACACTTTAAAATTTCTCAAAATAGTTTACTCAAAGTATTAAGGTGCAAACTATGATTAGTTTCCGCCTAGATACTTGGGGGCTACTGGGAAGATTGGTTTACCTTGCGTTTGCAGAGAAGTTGGTCGAAAAACTCGCTGATCTCCCTTTTGTGATTTTGAATGTCGGAACATTCAACATCAGCTTTACCCCATGCGTTATGTTGCTGGAGTTCAGTAGATCTTGCTCGAGCTCCCATTTCTCCGCCTCCGTAAGTTTGTTGAAGAACTTGTGGGAGTACGCCTTGGGTGTAGCGACGAGATCGGAAGGATCACCAAAATTGGCCAGAAATGCGATGGCATCCTTAGCCGAAGCTTCAGCCTTATCTATAGAGGTGACTTCCGCCTCCTCTGGACCTTTGTCTTGATCCTCTTCAGGAGCATCTCGCTTTGTGGCGGAGCAGCTTCCACCTCCTTTCCTGCTGCTCACTGGAATTACGTCTACTTGAGTTTCGGTGGCGGGATCAGGAGTGGGGTGAGCCTCAGGCGGAGTAGGTTGGGGAGCTGTGTTGGAAGCACTTGGCGGAACTAGAGTGACAGGGCCAATGGTCGGGGATGTCTTGAGGAAACTGGTGATGGGATTCTGGGTGGTAACCCGCAAAGCGGTGATCTTCTGGCTCCAGCACCAAGTAAAAAAAGACATAAGCGATAAAGTTCTAGCTTCACAACTAAGAGTTTGTATTTTGGAACACTTACGTGGCTCCGGGGAGTTGCGGGCGTGACCCTCTTCCGGCTATGACCAGCAGCTTGATGCGGGCACGCTCCGCCTTCTTGGAGTCGAGGCGTGGAGGAGCTGTGGTTTTTGCCTTTTTGGCGGAGGCCTCGCCGCTGGTTCCGGCATCAGTGCCGGAAACCTTGGCGCGGGGACGTTTTGGAGCACAAGGGGCAGCCTTCTTGGGAATTTGTTCTTTCCCCTCGTCTTCGTCCTCCGGATCCTCCTCCACCTTTCCGGCGTTAGTGGGTAGGTGGAATACATCTCTGAAACCATCTTCCGCCAAAGAATTGAGCTGATAGAGGAAACGCTGAAGAAGTTAGGACATTTCAAATATAAGAAGAAGCAAAATGACTAAGTGAGAAAACGCACCGGAGGACACTTGTTGTTGATGTACATGTCCTTGTTGATCTCCGGGACCTCCTGGCCCCGGGTGAGCTTCACGAGTGTCCGGATCCTCTTGTTCAGAGAATCCGTCGGCAGATTTTCTCTGGTCACTCCCAGCTGATCGTTGATACGTCTCCAACGTATCTATAATTTCTGATGTTCCATGCTAGTTTTATGACAATACCTACATGTTTTGCTCATACTTTATATCATTTTTATGCATTTTCCGGGACTAACCTATTAACAAGATGCCGAAGCGTCAGTTCCTGTTTTTTGCTGTTTTTGGTTTCAGAAATTCTACACAAGAAATATTCTCGAAATTGGACCCCATGAGGACAGAAGTCAATATTTTGCCGAGGCGGACCCAGAGAGCCAGAGAAGGGCCAGAGGGGGGCCAAGGGGCCTCCACACCATAGGGGGCGCGGGTGGCCCCCTGGCCGCGCCCAGATATGGGGTGGGCCCCTCGGGACCCCTCCGACGCCGCCCTTTCGCCTATATAATCCTCCAGATGCCAAAACCCTAAAGGAATCGGTCTTCCTCCACGAAAAGTTACGTAGCCGCCGCCATCGCGAAGCCAAGTTCGGGGGACAGAAGTGTCTGTTCCGGCACGCCGCCGGGACGGGGAATTGCCCCCGGAATCCATCTCCATCGACACCACCGCCATCTTCATCGCCGTTGTTGTCTCCCATGATGAGGAGGGAGTAGTTCTCCCCCGAGGCTGAGGGCTCTACCGTAGCTATGTGGTTCAATCTCTCTCTCTTATGATGTGATCTTTATGTGATCATAGGCTTTACAATCTAGATGTCATATGCTACTCAAGTGTGTTATTATGTGAACTTTGGGGTTACTGTGACCTCGGTGTAAAGGTACAGTGTGTGCGCCGTATGTAACTCCCTTATGAATTGTGGTGTGTTAGTACCTCCTATGAATGCTCACGATGACAGTGTGGGGTGTTTATTAGTACTTGGGAATACGCCTTTGAGGTGTGCTTTTGCACACTTGCCCAATGAATTTGAGTTCTTTATCCAACAAGAGAGTGTTTTCAGAGTAGTATGATGAAGTGCTTATATTTATATTCAATTATGATTGCAATGTTGAGAGTGGCCACTAGTGAAAGTATGGTCCCTAGGCCTTGTTTCCAAACATTGCAAACACCGCTTATTAACTGTTTTACTGCATCTTTATTTCTTGCAATATTTATTTCAGATCGCAATTACCGTTTACCACCATCTATACCACCTGCGTTTTAATATCTCTTCGCCGAACTAGTGCACCTATACATCTGACAAGTGTATTAGGTGTGTTGGGGACACAATAGACTTCTTGTATCTTAATTGCAGGGTTGCTTGAGAGGAATATGTTTGACCTCTACCTCCCTGAGTTCGATAAACCTTGGGTGATCCACTTAAGGGAAACTTGTCTGCTATTCTACAAACCTCTCGCTCTTGGAGGCCCAACACCGTCTACGAGGAATAGAAGCGTGCATAGACATCAAGCTATTTTCACGGCGCCGTTGCCGGGAGGTAAGGTAAAAGGTATTCACATCCTCCGACTACTAAGCTATTTCCTAGCACTCGTTGCCGGTGTGTGAGTGCTCGAAGCTATTTCCTTTAGATTTCGCAATTATATATTTTTGTTTCTTGTTTTTATTTCACTAGTTAGGCTTAATGGAAAACAACAAAAATATTAGAGATCTTTATAGTATTTATCTTGAGTTAGGACATGAGGTGTTTGAAGAGAAAATTTAAAAACCTATGGAACTTTATATGCATGTAATGGCAATGTTATTCGTATGAATGCTTTGAACACCATTGTTGCTAATGCTATGGAAAATTCTGGGGCCAACATATCAGGAATGAGCGTGCGTAGACATCAAGCTATTTTACGGCGCCGTTCAGTGGAGTAAGGTAAAGGTATTCACATCCTCAGACTACTAAGCTATTTCTAGCTTTATTCTTAGGTGTGTGAGTGCTCGAAGCTATTTCCTTTAGATTCTGCAATTTTATCTTTTTGTCTCTTGTTTTTATTTTTCACTAGTTAGGCTTAATGGAAAACAACAAAAATATTAGAGATCTTTATAGAACTTTATCTTGAGTTAGGACATGATGTGTTTGAAGAGAGAATTAAAAAACCCATGGAACTTTGTTTGCAAAATAGTTGTAGCAATGTTATTAGCATGAACTCTTTGAACACTATTATTGCTAATGCTATGGAAGAATTTAAGCTTGGGAAGGTCGGTTTTGATGAAAATGATCTCTTTAGTCCTCCGAGTATGGAGGAGAAAGTTTATGTTGATTATGATATGCCTCCATATATATGATGTTTACAATGATGAATATGATATTTTCAGTCCATCTACTATTGAGGATAAAATTCATTATGATTATTCTATGCCTCCAATTTATGATGATTATAATGATGGATGTGATAGTTTTACTCCCACTATTACTAATAAAATTGATTATGCTTATGTGGAGAGTAATGATACTTTTATGCATGTGGATCATGACAAGAATGTTGTATGTGATAGTTATATTGTTGAGTTTGTTCATGATGCTACTTGAAAATTATTATGAGAGAGGAAAATATGGTTGTAGAAATTTTCATGGTACTAAAACACCTCTCTACATGCTGAAAATTTTGAAGTTACTCTTGTTTTATCTTCCTATGCTTGTCACTTTGTTCTTTTTGAATTTATTTGTGTACAAGATTCCTATGCATAGGAAGTGGGTTAGGCTTAAATGTGTTTTGAATTTGCTTCTTGATGCTCCTTTTGCTTCATTTTCTATTTTCATGTGAGCATCATTAAAATCTTCGCGCCTAGTCTGAAAGGCGTTAAATAAAAGCGCTTATGGGAGACAACCTATTGTTTTATTTCTGCAATTTTTGTTTTATATTTGAGTCAAGGTGCTTGTTACTACTGTAGCAATACCTTTGTATCTTTATTTTCTTGTATTGTTGTGCCAAGTAAAGTCTCTAATAGAAAGTTGATGCTAGATTTGGATTTCTGCGCAGAAACAGATTTTTAGCTGTAACGAATTTGCGTTTTCTCTCGTAGAAGAATCTAAAAATTCGGTAAAAATTCATGCGTGATCCTCAGATATGTTCGCAACTTTCATTAGTTTTGAGTTTTCTGATCTGAGCAAGTTAAGTGCCACGAAAAAATTCGTCTTTACGGACTGTTCTGTTTTGGCAGATTCTGCCTTTTATTTCGCATTGCCTCTTTTACTGTGTTTGAGTGGATTTCTTTGCTCCATTAAATTTCAGTAACCGCATGTCCATGTGTTGGGGATTTGCCCATTATCGTAACCTGAGAATGTGTTGGGAATGATTGTGTCCTTACTGAACATGTGAATTTTTGATTATGCACTAACCCTCTAATGAGATTGCCTTGAGTTTGGTGTGAAGGAAGTTTTCAAGGGTCAAGAGAGAAGGGTGATATAATGTGATCAAGAAGAGTGAACAACCTAAGCTTGGGGATGCCCCCTGGGTCACCCAAGCATAATTCAAGAAGACTCAAGCGTCTAAGCTTGGGGATGCCCAAGGCATCCCCTTCTTCATCAACAACTTATCAGGTCATTTCTAGTGAAACTATATTTTAATTCTTTCACATCTTATGCGCTTTACTTGGAGCGTCTATGTGCTTTTATTTTTGTTTTTGAATAAATTCGGATCCTAGCATGCTTGCGTGGGAGAGAGACACGCTCCGCTTTTCATTTGAACACTTGTGTTCTTCGTTTTACTTTAATATTCATGGCGAAAGCTGAAAGCCTCAGCATTTATTGTTATTTTGTTGGAAATAGAAAATGCTTCATGTGGTAATTGGTATATTATCTTGAATAATTTGATACTTGGCAATTTT
>NC_061508.1:72065444-72243013 GCF_022539505.1 Lolium rigidum | reverse complement strand
GGTGAACTTGCAAATAAAGCTATGCTCCTCAAGCAACGGCGCCGTGAAAATAGTCTTGATGACCCACAAGTATAGGGGATCGCAACAGTCTTCGAGGGAAGTAAAACCCAATTTATTGATTCGACACAAGGGGAGACAAAGAATACTTGTAAGCCTTAACAGCGGAGTTGTCAATTCAGCTGCACCTGGAAACAGACTTGCTCACAAGAGTTTATCAGTAGCAACAGTTTTATAGCAGTAGGAGTAGTGAAATAACAGCAGCAGTGTAACGAAGACAGCAGTAGTGATTTTAGTAAACAGCAGGATTAAATACTGTAGGCATAGGGATGGATGAACGGGCGTTGCATGGATGAGAGAATTCATGTAACAATCAAGGTAGGGCATTTGCAAATAATAATAAAACGGTATCCAAGTACTAATCAATCCATAGTCATGTGTTCCGTATATAGTCGTACGTGCTCGCAATGAGAAACTTGCACAACATCTTTTGTCCTACCAGCCGGTGGCAGCCGGGCCTCTAGGGAAACTACTGGAAATTAAGGTACTCCTTTTAATAGAGTACCGGAGCAAAGCGTTAACACTCCATGAACACATGTGATCCTCACATCACCGCCTTCCCCTCCGGTTGTCCCAATTTCTGTCACTTTGGGGCCTTGGGTTCCGGACAGCAATATGTGTATACAACTTGCAGGTAAGATCATAAAACAATGAATATCTTCATGAATCAATAACATGTTCAGATCTGAGATCATGGCACTCAGTGCCCTAGTGACAAGCATTAAGCATAACAAGTTGCAACAATATCATAAAAGTACCAACTACGGATACTAGGCACTATGCCCTAACAATCTTATGACTATTACATGATCAATCTCATCCAATCCCTACCATCCCCTTCAGCCTACAGCGGGGGAATTACTCACACATGGATGGGGAAACATGGATGGTCGATGGAGAGGCGTCGGTGGTGATGGTGGCGATGATCCCCTCCAATTCCCCGTCCCGGCGGAGTGCCAGAACGGAGTTTCTGGTCCCGAGATGGAGTTTCGCGATGGCGGCGGAGTTCTGGACGTCTTCTGTAAATATGGTTGAACCCCCTGGCGTTTTTAGGTCGAAAGGGTTATGTAGCCCGAAGGAGAGCGTCGGGGGGCCGCCGAGGCGCCCACACCATAGGGCGGCGCGCGCCCCTCCAGGCCGCGCCGGCCTGTGGTGTGGGGGCCATGGGCCCCCCCTGGCTTGCCCTTTTGGCCTCTTATCTTCACGGTGAAAATAGGCCCATTCCGATTATTTCCGGGGATTTTCCTGAAAGTTGAGTTTCTGCACAAAAACAAGACACCAGTGCAATTCTGCTGAAAACAGCGTTAGTCCGTGTTAGTTGTATCCAAAATACACAAATTAGAGGTAAAAACAATAGCAAAAGTGTTCG
This sequence comes from Lolium rigidum, assembly GCF_022539505.1. Classification (NCBI taxonomy): domain Eukaryota; kingdom Viridiplantae; phylum Streptophyta; class Magnoliopsida; order Poales; family Poaceae; genus Lolium; species Lolium rigidum. Next base: position 72,241,587 of record NC_061508.1, on the reverse strand, counting down.
GGAAAGTAGATACGTTTTGGACGTATCAAACCACCACCACCACCACCGGAGAGGGTGGACTTGTTGGCCTTGGCGCCTCGCCTGGAAACTTGATAAACTTCTTTTTCCATAGAATGAACTGGTGCTTGACATCTCCAAGTCTTCTCTCCCCTTCGGGTGTAGCATAGTCAATCTCCAGGTCCTCAAACCCTTGGACTATGTCCTCCACCGTGACACGAGCATAGCCATCTTGAATGGAGTTGTTGTGGTGGAGTGCTCCAGGTGTACAGGGTAAAGCAGTGCCGATGGCTACCTTCATGGAAATGTTCCCCATTGGATAATGCAGATCACATTCTTTCATCTCCTTTACATCATCCACGGGGTAGCGAGGAGGCTCCGGTGCAGTAATATCGATCGTCGGTGCATTATCACCAGCCGGGGCCAGCAAGGGTGCATTAGCATCAGCCGGCCTCCGTGGAAGCCACGCTGCTTCTCCGCAGCTGGCTTCCGATCTTTCTTGTACTAGTACATGCGTCCCAGCTGCCGATCTTTCTTGTACTAGTACATGCACCATTTTCTTCATCTCATAGAATTCCGATGCCAAGTGCGCCACAAAATCTGCATCCCGGTCTGTCTTTCTCTTACGGCTTCTGTAACTGTAGGGGTCATTTTCCTGGGAAAACCCTACTTTCCACGGAATGGCGCCTTTGCCTCATACACGTCCTCCGTGTTCACGATTTCCGATGGATTTTGTCAGTGATATGTCTCCAACGTATCTATAAGTTCTTATGTTCGATGCATTTTCCGGCACTAACCTATTAACAAGATGCCGAAGCGCCAGTTCCTGTTTTCTGCTGTTTTTGGTTTCAGAAATCCTACACAGGAAATATTCTCTGAATTGGACGAAACAAAAGCCGACGGTCTTATTTTTCCACGGAGTTTCCAGAAGACCGAAGAGGATACGAAGTGGGGCCACGAGGAGCCGCCACCATAGGGCGGCGCGGCCAGCATGGGGCCCGCGCCACCCTATGGGGTGGGCCCCTCGAGCGCCCCCCTGCGCTGCCCTTCCGCCTACTTAAACTCTCCGTCGCGAAAACCCTAGTACCGAGAGCCACGATAAGGAAAAAGTTCCAGAGACGCCGCCACCGCCAATCCCATCTCGGGGGATTCTGGAGATCGCCTCCGGCACCCTGCCGGAGAGGGGAATCATCACCGGAGGGCTCTACATCACCATGCCCGCCTCCGGACTGATGGATCCATAGCAGTAGCTAGATAGTTGTCTTCTCCTCTTGTGCTATCATGTTTAGATCTTGTGAGCTGCCTAACATGATCAAGATCATCTATTTGTAATGCTACATGTTGTGTTTGGTTATTGATCTATCATATATGTGTTGTTTATGTTCTTGCATGCTCTCCGTTGCTAGTAGAGGCTCTGGCCAAGTTGATACTTGTAACTCCAAGAGGGAGTATTTATGCTCGATAGTGGGTTCATGCCTCCATTGAATCTAGGACAGTGACAGAAAGTTCTAAGGTTGTGGATGTGATGTTGCCACTAGGGATAAAACATCAATGCTTTGTCTATGGATATTTGTGTCGATTACATTACGCACCATACTTAATGCAATTGTCTGTTGTTTGCAACTTAATACTGGAAGGGGTGCGGATGCTAACCTGAAGGTGGACTTTTTAGGCATAGATGCATGCTGGATGGCGGTCTATGTTCTTTGTCGTAATGCCCTGATTAAATCTCATAGTGATCATCATGATATGTATATGAATCTTTATTTGTCAATTGCCCACCCGTAATTTGTTCACCCAGCATGCTATTTATCTTATTGGAGAGACACCACTAGTGAACTGTGGACCCCGGTCCATTCTTTTAAATCTGAAATACAATTTACTGCAATCTCTGTTCTCTGTTGTTCTTCGCAAACAAACATCATTCTCCACACCATACGTTTAATCCTTTGTTTTCAGCAAGCCGGTGAGATTGACAACCTCACTGTTACGATGGGGCAAAGTATTTTGATTGTGTTGTGCAGGTTCCACGTTGGCGCCGGAATCACTGGTGTTGCGCCGCACTGCACTCCTTCACCAACAACCTTCACATGGCCTTCATCTCCTACTGGTTCGATAAACCTTGGTTTCATACTGAGGGAAACTTGCTGCTATACGCATCACACCTTCCACTTGGGGTTCCCAACGGACGTGTGCTTCACGCGTTATCAGTCAGCGCGTCATTCTCTCTGTTGAACTTGATCTTCCCCTCTTGATCATCCCTCATTGCGTCAATAAGGGCTTGGGTGGGTTTAAACGTTGTCTGTCGGTGAACACACTCCCCTGTCACCGGGTCTAGCGATCCCCCATGCCCGTACCACCAGCTTTTGGCCCTTGGGTCCCATCCCATCTGTACCTAGAGGGATTCCTCGCTGCCTCAGGTCGTCCTCCATCTTCTGCCACTTAGGCTCCGAAAGGCGGTATCCTCCTGGCCCCATAATATGATTGTATGTTTTCTTAGCCGCATTTGCCTTATTCTTTTCTGATATGGCCATGAAATGCTCCGATTTCTTCTGCCTCACAAATTCGAGCCAATCATCTTTCAGCTTCTCATACTGTCCATTGAAATCCGGAGTCTTCCCCTTCTCGACATATTGAGCCGCTACATTTTTCTTGTAGATCCGGAATGCTGTGGCCATCTTCTGAAGAGCGAACTCTTTGACTAGCCTCCTCCTCTGACGTCCGCCCTCCACCTCATTACCCTCTTCATCGTATTTGTTGTATTCTAGAGGTAGAATGAAATGCTCCATAAGCTTTCTCCAGCATTCCTTTTTCGTTCTCTTGCTGACGAAACTGAAACCAACACGTGCCTTCACTGGCTCATGCCATTCCTGCACGATGGACGGGGCATTGTCTCTAACAACGACTCCGCATTGGTTGATGAACTTGGTGTAATGCTCTTCGGGTTCCAGCGGCCTGCCGGTTGCACTGATAACATCGATGTTATATGTTCCTCCTTGTTTCAGCGTCTTGGTTTTGCCACGCTTTGTCTTCACCGATTTTTTCGACGATCTGGCCGAGGGCTAAAATAAGAAAGAAAGTCGAGTTAATACACATATTTATTCAAATTGGTAAATTTGTATCACCAGAGGCTCAATGTATATATATACCTCGCCGGAGGTGGTTGCTAATTGCTTATCTCCATCGTCGTTTGTCGATGGTTGACCTCCATCGACAGTGTCCGTTCCTTCGTCATCACCTTGTTGACGACCTTCACCATCACCGTCAAGGTTCAGATAAGAAGAGACATCCTCTTCTTCATCTTCTTCGGCCGCCACATAAGGAATGTCGCCGTTTGTGATGCCGAAAATATGTGCCTCAGCTTCCACATTATAGTTTTCCCTAATCGGGTCGGCTCTATCGTCCGCCATATGTGTCACTCCTGAAAAGATGTAGTAAAAACTAATTAATCCCGGTAAAGAAGGGGGGCGGTGGCGGTGGCGAAAGGGGGGCGGTGGAGGTGGTGAAAGGGTGGTGGCGGTGGCGAAAGGGCGATGGCAAAAGGGGGGCGGTGGCGGTGCCGAGGACAACACACATAGGGGCCTCCCTCGCCGCCCCCTCTCGATCCCAAAAAAAACACCGCGCGTATACGGAGGGGGCGACGAGGGGGCGCGGCACACAAAGTTGTGCGCCGCCCCCTCCGTATACGCGCGGTGGTTAAGTCAAAAAATTTAATTCGAATTTTAGTTAATTAAGTCAAATTTTAGTTAAGTCAAATTTTTTAAGTCAAATGTTAGTTAAGTTAACTCTCATAGTTAAAATAGAGTTCTTTTCTTTATTTATTTTTCTTCTATATTAAAAAAAGATAGAGATTTTCTAAATTATTTATAATTAAAATTTTGTTAAGTTAATTTTTTATTTAAGTCAAATTTATAATTAAAATTTTGTTAAGATAGAGATTTAATTCAAATTTTAGTTAAGTCAAATTTATAATTAAAATTTTGTTAAGTTAAACAACAACAAAAAATTGTGGAGAGGGGCGCCACAGTACACGCGCCCCCCTCTCCCTTGCATGTGATGCGCGCGCGAGCGGCGGCGTCGGTGGCCAGCCGGAAAGTGTGCACGGCGGCGGCGGGGCGTGTGCTGCGTGACTCGGCGGCCGCCGCCAGCGTGCGGCGTTGTGGTGTAGCGCGGCGGCGGAGGAGGGCGGCGCGCGAGGGGCCGGCAGATCGATCATAGTAACGTATGGGGGCGGCCGGCGCAGACGCGGGCGACGAGGAGTGCGGCGGCAGGAGGGCGGCAGCAGAGGAGTCGACAGCGCGGGGCGTCGTGGAGTCGACGGAAGTGGCAGCGGAGGAGTCGATCGGCGCGTAGCCTGTCGGCGTGTTCGAGGAAGAAGATGGAGTGGAACCGCGCGGGCGCGCGAAGTTTTATAGGCATTGAGCTTTAGTCGCGGTTGGGGAGACCAACTGCGACTAAAGGGTACCCTTTAGTCGCGGTTGGTGTCCCCAACCGCGACTAAAGCCTTTTTTTTCGCCAGTTTTGCAGTTCCCGCGGAAACCACCTTTAGTCGCGGTTGGGGACACCAACCCGCGACTAAAGGTGCTTTTCCAGTTTAATAAAACTAATTCATTTCAAAATCTTAAAAATACAAATAATATATTAAAAAATTCAGAAAAATAAAAATAATTCATTTCAAAATCTTAAAAATACAAATAATATATCAAAAAATTCATAAAAATAAAACTAATTCATTTCAAAATCTTAAAAATACAAATAATATATGAAAAAATTCATAAAAATGAAAATAATTCATTTAAAAATCTTAAAAATACAATTAATATATCAAAAAATTCAGAAAAATAAAACTAATTCATTTCAAAATCTTAAAAATACAAATAATATATCAAAAAATTCAGAAAAATAAATTTCTTTCCGCCTCTGTCTTCCCGCCCCGCTCTTCCCACTAGTTTTTCCCGGCCGCCTCTGTCTTCCCGCCCCCCTCTTCCCGCCAGTTCTTCCCGGCCGCCTCTGTCTTCCCGCTCCCCTCTTTCACGGGCTTGCAGGAAAAAATTCCGAGGTGCAACTTCCGAAGATGCCATAGGGCGTGTGCACCAACGACATCTTCGAGAAGCTGCGCCACGGGAGATTTTCCAACCCTTTACCCAGCACTGTTAGAGGAGATGGAGTCTTTCACGGGCTTGCAGGAAAATTTTCCCGAGGAGCAACTTCCGAAGATGTCGTAGGGCGTGTGCACCGACGACATCTTCGAGAAGCTGCGCCACGGGATATTTTCCAACCCTTTACTCCATCCATGGGGATGAAACTCTCCGTACCTGCTAGGTTGGCTTCTTGGTTTGCTTGCCAAGGCGTATCGATGCTCCTTTTATAGGCACGGCGCCGCTTCTGCTTTGTCTTGTTCCTCCGGCAGGGCGTCGTGCGCTACATGCTTTATCTCATCGAGTAGTGGTCCACCCAGGCGTCCTTATCCTGCCGACAGCTTTAGTCACGGTTGCACCCTCCAGCCAGGACTAAATCTTACCCAAACATCCTTATCCCACCGACAGTTTTCTTAGATGACACAAAAACCACCTTTACTCCCGGTTGCACCCACCAGCCAGGACTTAAGCTTACCCAGACGTCCTTATCGCACTGACAGTTTTATTAGATGATACAAAACCACCTTTAGTCCCGGTTGCACCCACCAGCCGGGACTAAAGAATAGATGACCAGCTCTGGATTCCTCTTCTTCCCACCACTTCTTCCCTGTCTTCCCGCCTCTTTCTTCCCGCCTCTTTCTTCCCGCCACTTTCTTCCCGCCTCCTGTCTTCCCGCTCCCATTTTTCCAGCCATTTCTCACTACATATATGTAGCCCGGCTTGGCCAGCATTATCACATATCTATAATCTCTCATCAGTCTCTCATGGCTTCCACCGCACCCACTCTAACCTACCAGCAGGTGGAGGAGCTTTGCGCCTCGAACTACCCTTGCCCACCGGGCTACCGCGTCCCCGCCGGCTGGAGCCTAAGCACCGGAGGCGTCCCGGTCCCTCCCGTCCCTCAGGGTACTGCGCGCCGGGCGGCCATCACGAACCACTACTACCTCGACCTCACGCCGGAGCAGCGAATGAATGCCCGCTGGCATCCGGATAACCAGCATACTTGGGACGCCTTCTTCATCAATCGGCGTGAGAGGGCGCTCGCCAGGTATGAGGAGGACGGTCTGCCTCCTGGGAACTTCCACGAGGCCGGCCGTCGGCTATGGTGGTATGGCCGGACTCTGCAGAGCGTCAAGGACTACATCACGGCCGGCGATATCCCCCGCCTGCGCTACCCTTAGTACGAGCCACGAGCGCCGCCCTACGACAGCGACGACGGCAGCGACGACGACGGCGGCAACTTAGAAGGCGCCGACTACCAGTACAACGGCGGCACTATGAAGACTACGAGTATGCATATTATACGCCTAGGCAGGAGTATGACTAAATCACTCCAAAGTTCATGTATCATCAGTGGTATCTCGAATCAATCGAATCATTCGAAAATGGACACCAAACACATCACGGATAATATAATTCACATGATCCATTCAACAAAGTTTGGTACTATAAATTATTACACATCATTTCTTCCCTTGTGTCCCTGATTTCTTACGATTGTGCCGTATCCATGGACCATCCTCATCATTTAACTTAATGCTTGGGTCAGTGTTCACTTTGAAGGGCGGAATTTCACCAAACATATTATAATCTTCTGACATGTCTGTCTTGTCCTCCACTCCCACGATGTTTCTTTTCCCTGAAAGAACAATGTGGCGCTTTGAATCATCGCATGATGTACCGATCGTTTTCTTATCTTTCCGTTTCCTCGGTTTGCTACTCATGTCCTTCACATAGAAAACCTGAGCGACATCTTTGGCTAGGACGAATGGTTCATCAAGGTAACCAAGATTGTTGAAATCCACCATTGTCATTCCGTATTGCTGGTCCATCTTTACCCCACCTCCTGTTAGCTTGAACCATTTGCACCGGAACAAAGGGACCTTAAAGGAGGGTCCATAGTCAAGTTCCCATATCTCCTCTATGTAACCATAATATGTGACCTTTTGCCCATTCTCGTTTGCTGCATCAAAGCGGACACCACTGTTTTGGTTGGTGCTCTTTTTATCTTGGGCGATCGTGTAAAATGTATTCCCATTTATCTCGTACCCTTGGAAAGTCGTTATAGTAGAAGATGGTGTCTTGGCCAACATGTACAGCTGATCTCCAACATCATTATCATTCATTAAATGTTTTCTCAACCAACTGCCGAAAGTCTCAATGTGGGCCTTTCTAATCCAGGATTCAGGCATCCCCGGGTTGTCCAAGCGTAAAATATTCTTGTGTTTCTCGAAGTACGGAGCCACCAAGCTGGAATTGGTCGGAAGCTGTGTGGTGTGCTTCAGTCATAGAATGGTCGTCCATACATATCGTTGATTTCCTTCCGATCGTGCCTTTTCCATTTAGTCTCCCCTCGTGTCGCGATCGAGGAAGACCAATCGGCTTAAGGTCAGGAACAAAGTCAACACAAAACTCAATTACCTCCTCATTTCCATAGCCCTTTGCGATGCTTCCTTCTGGCCTAGCACGGTTACGAACATATTTCTTTAATACTCCCATGAACCTCTCGAAGGGGAACATATTGTGTAGAAATACGGGACCGAGAATGGAAATCTCTTCGACTAGGTGAACCAGGAGGTGCGTCATAATATTGAAGAAGGATGGCGGGAACACCAACTCGAAACTGACAAGACATTGGACCACATCGTTCTGTAACCGTGTTAGATCTTCTGGGTTGATTACCTTCTGAGAGATTGCATTCAAAAAAGATGACCTTCTCTTCTTTGGTAAGAGCGTAGCTCGCACGACCTTGAAACCATTCCGGATGCCGGTCATCAGGGTCTTTCAAACGTTGCTGGTCCTGCCGTGCTTCCTTTGTATCATTTGTATTCCCATACACGCCCAAGAAGCTTAGCAGGTTAATGCAAATATTCTTCGTAACATGCATCACGTCGATTGCAGAGCGGACATCTAGGACTTTCCAATATTCTAGCTCCCAAAATATAGATTTCTTTTTCCACATGGGTGCGTGCCCGTCAGCTCCCTGCGGATCTGATTGTCCGCCAGGACCCTTTCCAAAGATGACTTTCAAATCCTTGACCATATCAAATACCTCAGCACCAGTACGTTCCGCAGGCTTCGGCCGGTGATCTGCCTTGCCGTTGTAATGCTTGCCTTTCTTTCTTACGTTATGATTTCGGGGAAGAAATCGATGATGCCCCAGGTTCACGTTCTTCTTACAATTTGGCAAATATACACTTTCAGTCTCATGTAAGCAATGCGTGCATGCATTGTATCCCTTATTTGTCTGTCCCGAAAGGTTACTAAGAGCAGGCCAATCGTTGATGGTTACGAAAAGCAACGCTCGTAGGTCAAATTCCTCTTCTTTGTGCTCATCCCACACACGTACACCAGGTCTGCCCCACAACTATAAAAGTTCATCAACTAATGGCCTTAGGTACACATCGATGTCGTTGCCGGCGGGTTGCTTCGGACCTTGGATGAGCACTGGCATCATAATGAACTTCCGCTTCATGCACAACCAAGGAGGAAGGTTGTAGATGCATAGAGTCACGGGCCAGGTGTTATGGCTGGAGCTCTGCTCGCCAAAAGGATTCATGCCATCTGTACTTAGACCAAATCTTATGTTCCTTGCGTCAGCTGCAAAATCTTTGAACTCTCTGTCGATCTTTCTCCATTGCGTTCCATCTGCGGGGTTTCTCAACTCCCCGTCCGAGTTACGGTCTTCTTTGTGCCATCGCAACAACTTGGCATGCTCTTTGTTCCTGAACAGACGTTTCAACCGTGGTATTATAGGAGCATACCACATCACCTTGGCGGGAACCCTCTTCCTGGGTTTCTCGCCCTCAACATCGCCACAAGGGTCATCGCCTCTGATCTTATAACCAAATGCAGTGCATACCGAGCATTCATTCAAATTCTCGTATTCACCGCGGTAGAGGATGCAGTCGTTAATGCATGCATGTATCTTCAGAACCTCTAAACCTAGAGGGCAGACAATCTTCTTTGCTTCGTACGTACCGGCGGGCAACTCGTTATTCTTTGGAAACATATTCTTCAACATTTTCAGCAAGTTTTCAAATCCTGAGTCAGCTACACCTTCCTGTGCCTTCCATTTTCGCAATTCCAGTGTGCAGCCTAGCTTTTTCAGACCATTATCGCATCCTGGGTACATCGACTTTTTGTGATCCTCTAACATGCGATCCCAATTCTCCCTCTCCTTTTCAGTTTCGCAGCGTCTCCGTGCATCAGCAATGGTCCGACCAAGATCATTAGCGGGCTCATCACGTGCCTCTTCTTCACCTTCCCCTTCACCTTCCCCAGCTTCAGCATCCTCTATGAAAGTATCACCGAAATGATCAAGATAGTTGTCATCGATGATATCATCCCCTTCTTCATCTTCTTCCATTATAACCCCTCTTTCTCCATGATTGGTCCAACAATTATAGCTTGGCATGAAACCGTGCCGAAGCAGGTGCAGGTGAACTTCTCTTGAGGAAGAGTAACCCTTCTGATTCTTACAGCCAACACATCGACAGATAACAAAACCCCCCTGCTTGTTCGCATTAGCCACACGAGGAAATCTTTGAAACCCGTAGTGAACTTGCCGGAGAGTTGGTTACCGTACATCCATTGCCGATTCATCTGCATTACTATTATATATATATAATTAACCATCATGCATTTGTTAAACTAACTAGCTAGCTAGAAATAATAGAAATTAAACAATGAACTACACACATGCATATTTTATCAATGACACATGAAAGGTTCAAGTTGCTAACCGCGATCGAGGAGGAAAAATAAATGAGAAAGCTCAAGTGTGGCTGGGACACTTCATATCATGTTTCTTTCAATCTCTCGGGCATTTCATCGAACACCTTGTGTGCATAAGAGGAACCAAAATCAAACCCACCACCCACTTGTGAAGATTGTGAAGAGAAGTGGCACCAAATGGCTAAGTGAGTGTGCTGAATGGTATATATAGGGGTGGGGCTTTAGTCGCGGTTGGCCTGGCCAACCGCGACTAAAGGCCTTCGGGCACTGATACGTCTCCAACGTATCGATAATTTCTTATGTTCCATGCTACTTTATTGATGATACCTACATGTTTTATGCACACTTTATGTCATATTCGTGCATTTTCTGGAACTAACCTATTAACAAGATGCCGAAGTGCCGGTTCTCGTTTTCTGCTCGTTTTTGGTTTCGAAATCCTAGTAACGAAATATTCTCGGAATTGGACGAAATCAACGCCCGAGTTCCTATTTTGCCCGGAAGCATCCGGAACACCCGAGAGCCGCCGGGGGGGGCCCTGTGGGCCCCAGATGATAGGGTGGCGCGGCCAGGGCTGGGCCCGCGCCACCCTATGGTGTGGTCGCCCCTTCGCCCCTCCGACTCCGCCTCTTCGCCTATTTAAAGGTCCCTGACCTAAAAACCCTTACGGAGAGCCACGATACGGAGAAAACCTTCCAGAGCCGCCGCCATCGCGAAATCAAGATTCGGGGGACAGAAGTCTCTGTTCCGGCACCCTGCCGGACGGGGAATTGCCCCCGGAAGCCGTCTCCACCGCCATCTTCACCGCCATCGCTGTTCCCATGATGAGGAGGGAGTAGTTCTCCCCTGGGGCTGAGGGTTCTACCGTAGCTATGTGGTTAATCTCTCTCTCGTACTTCAATACAATGATCTCATGAGCTGCTTTACATGATTGAGATCCATATGATGAGCTTTGTATCGCTACTAGTTGTGTGCTACTCATGTGATGTTATTAAAGTAGTCTATTCCTCCTCCACGTGTGTAAAGGTGATTAGTGCGTGCACCGTGTGGTTCTTGTCGTAGGCTATGATCATGATCCCTTGTAGATTGTGGAGTTAATTATCATTATGATAGTATTGATGTGATCTATTCCTCCTTCATAGTGTAATATGGACAGCGTGTGCACTATGTTAGTTCTTGGTTTATCTTGCAAAGATCTATTATGCTCTAAGGTTACTTAAACATGAATATCGAGTGTTGTGGAGCTTGTTAACTCCGGCATTGAGGGTTCGTGTAATCCTACGCAACGAATGATGTTCATTATCAAACAAGAGTGTATGTAGCACATATGAGAAGAAGTATTTATTATGCGATCAATGTTGAGAGTGTCCACTAGTGAAAGTATGATCCCTAGGCCTTGTTTCCAATACCGCAAACACCGTTTACTTATCGTTCTGTTGCATGTTTACTCGCTGCCATATTTTATTCAGATTGCTATTACCACTCATATACATCCATATTACTTGTATTTCACTATCTCTTCGCCGAACTAGTGCACCTATACATCCGACAAGTGTATTTGGTGTGTTGGGGACACAAGAGACTTCTTGCTTTGTGATTACGGGGTTGCTTGAGAGGGATATCTTTGACCTCTTCCTCCCCGAGTTCGATAAACCTTGGGTAATCCACTTAAGGGAAACTTGCTCGCTGTTCTACAAACCTCTCGCTCTTGGAGGCCCAACACCTGTCTACAAGAATAGAAGCACCCGTAGACATCAAGCACTTTTCACGGCGCCGTTGCTCGGGAGGAAAGGTAAAAGGCACTCATACTTCGGTTCCAGGTAACAGTACTTTTCTGGCGCCATTGTGTGTGTGCTCGAAGCTATTTCCTTTAGACTCTGCAATTGCGACATTTGGTTTCTTGTTTACACTAGTTAGGCATAATGGACAACAAAGAGCTTCTTATTCTATTTCCTGATTTAAGACATGGATGGTTTGATACAAAAATTAAAAAACCTATGGAACCTTATTTACATGATAGTAGCAATGTTATTAGTATGAATGCAATTACTGCTAATGCTATGAAGAAGTCTAAGCTTGGGGAAGCTAGTTTACATAAAAATAATCTTTTTTGCTCCTCCGCTTTAGAAGAAATATTTTGCTCTGATGATGCTTTATCTCCCATATGCGATAACTCTAATGATGCTTCTGATACTTTAAATCCACCTGCTGAAAGTATTCCATATAAAATACCTATGGAAATTATTGAACGTGTTATGGATAACCGCTATGAAGGGGATGGAACTGTCCATCCTAGGAATCATTTATTGTTTTTGCATGAATTATGCGGGTTATTCAAGTGTGCAGGTATTTCAATGGATGAAGTTAGAAAGAAATTATTTGTTATATCGCTATCTGGTGAAGCGGCGCATTGGTATAAACTATTGAAGGACGGGCGCTCTCTTGATTGGAAGGATATTGTGCCTCTATTTTATTCCAAGTTCTATCCCCCAAGTGAAATTCACAAAGATCGAAACCATATATATAATTTTTGGCCTCATGATGGAGAGAGTATTGCCCAAGCATGGGAGAGATTGAAGACTTTAATGCTCAAATGCCCCAATCATGAGCTTCCAGGTAATATCATCATTGATAATTTCTATGCAAGACTTTCTTTTCAAGATAAGACCTTGTTGGATACTACTTGTTCTGGATCATTCACGAGCAATAAAGAAGAGTTTAAAAGGGACCTTCTTGATCGGATTAAGGAGAACGCTGAAGATTGGGAGAACGACAAAGGTAAAGAGTCAGGTATAAACTATGATTATGAATGCATTGAAACTTTTATGAATACCGATAAATTTCGAAATATGAGTGCTACTTATGGTCTTGACTCTCAAGTTGCTGCAAATCTTTATAAAGCCTTTGCTTCTCATTTAGAATTGCCTAAAAAGAATTTTGATAAGTATCATGAACCTTTTAAAGAGGCTTGCATGAAGAATGACATTGTTGTTAATGATTGCAATAAGCATGCTCAAACTCCTAAGAATGCTATTTCCTATAAGCATGTTAATTTTTGTGGAATACATAGACCTTGTGGAATTAATCAAATAGAAGATGAATATTGTATCCATCACAGAAATGAAAAAACTAGAAAGTGGTCTAGAGCTCTAGATGATCTTGGAGAAAAAGTGTGTGCCCTCTATCCTTTTATTTGTGAACTTTGCCATAGAGTTGGTCATTTTAATTTTCAATGTTCCTCCAATGATAATTCAAACCCCATGAGTGCTGCAAAATTGTATTGTGATGATGAAATTATTCCTAATCAGCATGATGAACTTACCTTATTTTTGAAGTGTGAAGAGTTATCAAGAAAAATTTCTTTGTTAAATATTAACGATCTTGATATTGATGATGTCCTGCATGGTTGTCTTTCTTATTGCATTGATAATAGCCATACAAATACTTACATACAAAATATTTTAGAAGATGACACCTTGCCAAAATATGATAGGACCACTGTGTGTTTTCAATTAATTAATGAAAAGGAGGGATCCTCCCAAGTTTCTTCTATTGTTTCTAAAAGTAAATCAGGTTATGCGGACAAGCCACCCTTCAAGCCTCTTCCTCCTAAAGAAGGAAGCGAGGAGAGGGAAGAAGAGAAGAAGAAGAAGAAGAAGAAGGGAACGAAGAAGAAGAAGAAGAAGAAGAAGAAGAAGGAGAATAAAAAGAAAGAGGTAACGGCGTATCCCCGCGTGAATGAGATAACGCTAGGTAACCGTAAGTATGTTGCTCCTAATGATTATTGTGATAATGAATCTGAATATGATGATCTTCCTATGCCCTTTACATACATTAGCGATCATGATTTGAATGAGCATACTACTTTTGATATTACAAATCTCTGGGAAACTAATTCTGAAAATGATAATAATTGCCATAGTGTCAGTGCTATCCATGCTTCCTCCCATAATGATATAGAAAGCTCTAAGCTTGGGGAAGAGGTGTTTGAAAATCCTTTTGCTACTGGTCATTATGTTCTTGATACATCTCCTTGTAATAACAATGATGGTATGATCATAGATAAACCGACTGTGAAAGATAACTATTCTATTTCTTATGATGACACTCGTGCCTCCGATCTTTGATGATTATTATAAAGAATGCTATGATATAGGTTATAACTATCCTTATGAAACTTGTCATAGTCATGATTGGATTACCAAAAACAATTCTTTTAATATGCAACTTGTTTACCATGTTCAAATTCTTGATAATAATCTTGCTCCAATTACTATTAATGAGAATAACTCTTCTTATGCCAAAATTAATGATACTTCTATGCATATGAACCATGATAAGAATGTTTTAAGTGACGGGTATATTGTGGATTTCATCAATGATGCTACTGAAAGTTATTATGAGAGAGGGAAATATGGTTACATGCATCTTAATAATATTAAGTTTCCCCTCTTTATGTTGAGAATCTTTAAGTTACTCGTGTTTTATCCTCTTATGCTTGTTACTTTGCTCTTCATGAATTCATATGTGTATAAGATTCTTCTGCATAGGAAGCATGTTAGGCTTAAATATGTTTTGAATTGCCTCTTGAAGCTCTCTTTTGCTTCAAATACTATTTCTTGCGGGTGCATCACCAAAATTGCTGAGCCCATCTTAATGGCTATAAAGAAAGAACTTCTTGGGAGATAACCCATGTGTTATTTTGCTACAGTACTTTGTTTTATATTTGTGTCTTGGAAGTTGTTTACTACTGTAGCAACCTCTCCTTATCATGTTTTTGTGCCAAGTAAAGTTTCTATGTCAAAGTTGATGTTATATTTGGGATCGCTGCGCAGAAACAGCATTGCTGTCTGTCACGAATCTGGGCACAGTTCTCTGTAGAAAATTCGAAAAAATCTGCCAATTTACGAGCGTGATCCTCAGATATGTACGCAACTTTCATTAGTTTTGAGTTTTTCCATTTGAGCAAGTCTGGTGCCAGCTTTAAATTCGTCTTTACGGACTGTTCTGTTTTTGACAGATTCTGCCTTTTATTTCGCATTGCCTCTTTTGCTATGTTGGATTCATTTCTTTGATCCATTAATGTCCAGTAGCTTTATGCAATGTCCAGAAGTGAAAAGAATGTTTGTGTCACCTCTGAACATGTGAATTTTTGATTATGCACTAACCCTCTAATAAGTTTGCTTGAAGTTTGGTGTGAAGGAAGTTTTCAAGGGTCAAGAGAGGAGGATGATATACTATGATCAAGAAGAACGAAAAGTCTAAGCTTGGGGATGCCCCGGTGGTTCATCCCTGCATATTTCAAGAAGACTCAAGCATCTAAGCTTGGGGATGCCCAAGGCATCCCCTTCTTCATCGACAAAGTATCAGGTTCCTTCTCTTGAAACTATATTTTTATTCTGTCACATCTTATATACTTTACTTGGAGCGTCTGTATGCTTTTGTTTTTGTTTTTGTTTGAATAAATGATTGTTTGGGAGAGAGACACGCTCCGCTGGTTCGTATGAACACATGTGTTCTTAGCTTTTAATTTTCATGGCGAAGGTTGAAACTGCTTCGTTAATTGTTATATGGTTGGAAACGGGAAATGCTACATGTAGTAATTGGTATAATGTCTTGAATAATGTGAAACTTGGCAATTGTTGTGCTCATATAGATCTTGTTTAAGCTCTTGCATCATGTACCTTGTACCCATTAATGAATAATTACATAGAGCTTGTTAAAATTTGGTTTGCATGATTGGTCTCTCTAAGTCTAGATATTTTCTAGGTTGAGGTGTTTGAACAACAAGGAGACGATGTAAAGTCTTATAATGCTTACAATATGTTTATATGTGAGTCTTGCTGCACCATTTCATACTTGAGTTTGCTTCAAATAACCTTGCTAGCCTAAACCTTGTATCGAGAGGGAATACTTCTCATGCATCCAAATACTTGAGCCAATATTCATGCCATTTGTGTCCACCATACCTACCTACTACATGGTATTTCTCCGCCATTCCAAAGTAAATTGCTTGAGTGCTACCTTTAAACCATTCAAAATTTATCACCTCTGATTTGTGTCAATGTTTTATAGCTCATGAGGAAGTATGTGGTGTTTATCTTTCAATCTTGTTGGGCAACTTTCACCAATGGACTAGTGGCTTCATCCGCTTATCCAATAATTTTGCAAAAAGAGCTGGCAATGGGATTCCCAGTCCCAAATTAATTAACAAAAATAGACACTCCTCCATGGTATGTGATTGTTGGACGGCACCCGAAGGATTCGGTTAGCCATGGCTTGAGAAAGCAAAGGTGGGGAGGAGTGTCATCATAATAAAACTAAAATTAAAAGGCACTCCTTCGTGGTATGAGATTGTTGGCAGGCACCCGAGGATTCGGTTAGCCATGGTTTGTGAAAGAAAGGTTGGAAGGAGTGCCACCCAAAAATAAATAAAATGGGAGCCGCTCTTTGAAGGTTTGTCTGGCAAGGGGGTTAGAGTACCCGCTACCATTCGTTGACAACAACAAACACCTCTCAAAACTTTACTTTTATGCTCTCTATATGTTTTCAAAATCAAAGCTCTAGCACAAATATAGCAATCGATGCTTTCCTCTTTGAAGGGCCATTCTTTTACTTTATTGTTGAGTCAGTTTACCTATTCTTTCTATCTTAGAAGCAAACACTTGTGTAAATTGTGTGCATTGATTCTTACATGTTTACCTATTGCACTTGTTATATTACTTTGTGTTGACAATTATCCATGAGATATACATGTTAAAGTTTAAAGCAACCGCTGAAACTTATATCTTCCTTTGTGTTGTTTCAAAGCTTTCTACTAAGAATTTATTGCTTATGAGTTAACTCTTATGCAAGACTCATTGATGCTTGTCTTGAAAGTATTATTCATGAAAAGTCTTTGTTATGTGATTCATTTATTTACTCATTATCTTCATCATTGCTTCGAATCTCTGCATTTATCTCATGTGCTTTACAATAGTATGATCAAGGTTATGATGGCATGTCACTTAAGAAATTATCATTGTTATCGTTTTACCTGCTCGGGACGAGCAGAACTAAGCTTGGGGATGCTGATACGTCTCCAACGTATCGATAATTTCTTATGTTCCATGCTACTTTATTGATGATACCTACATGTTTTATGCACATTATATGTCATATTCGTGCATTTTCTGGAACTAACCTATTAACAAGATGCCGAAGTGCCAGTTCCTGTTTTCTGCTGTTTTTGGTTTCGAAATCCTAGTAACGAAATATTCTCGGAATTGGACGAAATCAACGCCCGAGTTCCTATTTTGCCCGGAAGCATCCAGAACACCCGAGAGCCGCCAGAGGGGGGCCCTGTGGGCCCCAGATGATAGGGTGGCGCGGCCAGGGCTGGGTCCGCGCCACCCTATGGTGTGGTCGCCCCTTCGCCCCTCCGACTCCGCCTCTTCGCCTATTTAAAGGTCCCTGACCTAAAAACCCTTACGGAGAGCCACGATACGGAGAAAACCTTCCAGAGCCGCCGCCATCGCGAAATCAAGATTCGGGGGACGAAGTCTCCGTTCCGGCACGCCGCCGGACGGGGAATTGCCCCGGAAGCCGTCTCCACCGCCATCTTCACCGCCATCGCTGTTCCCATGATGAGGAGGGAGTAGTTCTCCCCCGGGGCTGAGGGCTCTACCGTAGCTATGTGGTTAATCTCTCTCTCTGTACTTCAATACAATGATCTCATGAGCTGCTTTACATGATTGAGATCCATATGATGAGCTTTGTATCGCTACTAGTTGTGTGCTACTCATGTGATGTTATTAAAGTAGTCTATTCCTCCTCCACGTGTGTAAAGGTGATTAGTGCGTGCACCGTGTGGTTCTTGTCGTAGGCTATGATCATGATCCCTTGTAGATTGTGGAGTTAATTATCATTATGATAGTATTGATGTGATCTATTCCTCCTTCATAGTGTAATATGGACAGCGTGTGCACTATGTTAGTTCTTGGTTTATCTTGCAAAGATCTATTATGCTCTAAGGTTACTTAAACATGAATATCGAGTGTTGTGGAGCTTGTTAACTCCGGCATTGAGGGTTCGTGTAATCCTACGCAACGAATGATGTTCATTATCAAACAAGAGTGTATGTAGCACATATGAGAAGAAGTATTTATTATGCGATCAATGTTGAGAGTGTCCACTAGTGAAAGTATGATCCCTAGGCCTTGTTTCCAATACTGCAAACACCGTTTACTTACTTGTTCCGTTGCATGTTTACTCGCTGCCATATTTTATTCAGATTGCTATTACCACTCATATACATCCATATTACTTGTATTTCACTATCTCTTCGCCGAACTAGTGCACCTATACATCCGACAAGTGTATTTGGTGTGTTGGGGACACAAGAGACTTCTTGCTTTGTGATTACGGGGTTGCTTGAGAGGGATATCTTTGACCTCTTCCTCCCTGAGTTCGATAAACCTTGGGTAATCCACTTAAGGGAAACTTGCTGCTGTTCTACAAACCTCTGCTCTTGGAGGCCCAACACTGTCTACAAGAATAGAAGCACCCGTAGACATCAGGCACCTTTAGTCGTGGTTGGCCAGGCCAACCGCGACTAAAGCCCCTCCCGTCCCCCAGCTGTCGAGCGAGCCCGCTGGGCCCAGACCTTTGGTCGCGGGTCGCCTCCCGAACCACGACTAAAGACCCCTTTAGTCGCGGTTCGAATATTTTGGGGACGAATGGGGGTGGATGGAAGCCTCTTTTTCTACTAGTGTACCCGTGAAAGTCTTGTGTGATCTGCTGTTCCATTGGGAATTAGACGGTAGCAACTTACCGCTTTGTGGTCGGCTGCTACGTGCGCAAGTCTGTGGAGTTGCGAATATCTTGCGGGGTTGAGAGCTGTTGCATTGGCAACAGGTATCAATCGAGAGACTTTGTTGCATCATACAAGTTATCATCCACTTCATCATCATATATCTTCGCTGTGTTCATCGCGTGATCATCATCACCACCATTGCTTGCTGCGAAGATCGGGCCACCCCATATCATCTTGGTATCAGATTTCAGTGTTTCCTCGGTAAAGACATCCACAATTCACCCCATAGTTGAGTTGTGAGTGTTTCCTATCTAGAAAAAGCAAAAAAAAAGTTAGGGTTAGGGTTTGCCATAGCCTTAGATTGCACTAATTTCGAGTTTTAGTTGCTTTTCGTAGTTGTTTTTGCGTATCTCTTTCTTCCATCTAGTATTGTTAGGGTTTGTGTTTCCGCTATCATCTAGTTTTAGTTTTTATTACTCTGAGTCCACATAGCGTACAGTGTGCTTGTTCCCAAACATAGACACAACTTTTTGAAATAAGCGACTAAGAACTTTCCCAAAAGAGACTAGTTTTACCGCTCGACAGGCTGCTCGTTAGGGTTTTGGTGCTTTGCATTTTCTGTTGGCCGTGTTACAAAGAGTTGAGTCATACAAATAAAAAAAACAAAGAGAAAATAGAAACAAAGCAAAAAAGAGCTACAAGTGCTCCGTGTGATAAAAAGAAAATCCAAAAAGAAAAAGTGTGAAGTGCTAGTAAGATCAAGTGAAGGCCTAGTTTACTTTTCTGCACCTGTAGTTGAGCAATCGTGTGCATGTTCGTTAAGCTTTGCTAGTGTCTCTCGAGAGAATTGCAACCTTTTCTTCCATCTAGTTGCATTGCCACATTTATCGCCTTGTGTGAGTATCATTGATTGTCTACGGTCAGCACTAGAGCTTGTTACTAGTGCAAATAGGTAGCCTACCTACAGCCCCACATATATCCTGCTTTGCCGTGTGATTTGTTCTTATACCCTTGATATTCTCTTTGCTACATTTGTGCACTAGTTGTCACTAGAAGTGGTAAGCAACACTAATTCACTTTGGAGCGGTAAGATTTCCTTTTCTTATCAGTTTTGAGTGAGTTGTGAGAGTACCACCACAGATTTTGTTTTAGTGCATGATACGTCTCCAACGTATCTATAATTTCTGATGTTCCATGCTAGTTTTATGACAATACCTACATGTTTTGTTCACACTTTATATCATTTTTACGCATTTTCCGGGACTAACCTATTAACAAGATGCCGAAGTGTCAGTTCCTGTTTTTTGCTGTTTTTGGTTTCAGAAATTCTACACAGGAAATATTCTCGGAATTGGACCCCACGAAGACAGAAGTCAATATTTTACCGAGACGGACCCAGGGAGCCAGAGAAGGGCCAGAGGGGGGCCAAGGGGCCTCCACACCATAGGGGGGCGCGGGTGGACCCCTGGTCGCGCCGCCATATGGTGTGGGCCCCTCGGGACCCCTCCGAGGCCGCCCTTCTGCCTATATATTCTTCCAGTCGCGAAAGCCTAAGGGAATCAGTCATATTCCACGAAGATTTACGTAGCCGCCGCCATCGCAAGCCAAGTTCGGGGGACAGAAGTCTCTGTTCCGGCACGCCGCCGGGACGGGGAATTGCCCCCGGAATCCATCTCCACCGACACCACCGCCATCTTCATCGCCGTTGCTGTCTCCCATGATGAGGAGGAGTAGTTCTCCCCTGAGGCCGAGGGCTCTACCGTAGCTATGTGATTCAATCTCTCTCTCTTATGATGTGATCTTTATGTGATCATAGGCTTTGCAATCTAGATGTCATATGCCACTCAAGTGTTTTATTATGTGAACTTCGGAGTTACTGTGACCTCGGTGTAAAGGTACAGTGTGTGTGTGCCGTGTGTAACTCCCTTATGAATTGTGGTGTGTTAGTACCTCCTATGAATGCTCACGATGATAGTGTGGGGTGTTTATTAGTACTTGGGAATACTCCTTTGAGGTGTGCTTTTGCACACTTGCCCAATGAATTTGAGTTCTTTATCCAACAAGAGAGTGTTTTCAGAGTAGTATGAAGTGCTTATATTTATATTCAATTATGATTGCAATGTTGAGAGTGGCCACTAGTGAAAGTATGATCCCTAGGCCTTGTTTCCAAATACTACAAACACCGCTTATTTACTGTTTTACTGCATCTTTATTTCTTGAAATATTTATTTCAGATCGCAATTACCGTTTACCACCATCTATACCACCTGCGTTTTAATATCTCTTCGCCGAACTAGTGCACCTATACATATGACAAGTGTATTAGGTGTGTTGGGGACACAAGAGACTTCTTGTATCTTAATTGCAGGATTGCTTGAGAGGGATATCTTTGACCTCTACCTCCCTGAGTTCGATAAACCTTGGGTGATTCACTTAAGGGAAACTTGCTGCTGTTCTACAAACCTCTGCTCTTGGAGGCCCAACACTGTCTACAGGAATAGAAGTGTGCGTAGACATCAATCGTCGAACCTGGGGTATTCGCAGATCAGCCGCTTGTTTAATTTTAGCGGCTGGATCCGACAAGTGAACCAACTCAAGATTAGGTCCATTTCGATTAAACCGCCATGGACCATCCAGGAGATCCTCCGAGCCACCTTGTCCAGCTCCGGATATTGAGGAAGGGCAGTGATGAAGCTCCAGCTGGCGAGCTCCTCCGGAGGTTGGTTGGCGAAGGCGGGGAGACCATCGTGGACGTCCGAAACCGAGATATTCTTGACATAAAACCATCCGGCGTTCCAGTACCGGACAGACTCGTGGGAAGAAAGAGTCGAAAAGATCCTCTTAGTGTGGAGCACGAAAGTCATGCTGCCGCAATTAACCATAGCCTTTTTGACTCTATAGAAAAACTGCCATAGGCGGACATTCAGTCGGACTCCGAGATAGCCCTCGCAGAGAGTTGCAAAGTTGGAGAGCAGGAGAAATGAATTCGAACATATATTGTGTGGTTGGAGACCATATGTGTTAAGCACTGACAAAAAGAATTCGGAAGGGGAAGAGAAAGACCCCGCTCCACCCAAGCTTTGGTGAAGACTCGTTCGTCAGGCTCTGGGGTCGGAGTGCTGGAGTCTTTGTTGAAACTCCAGGTATCCGGAGCTATGAGTCCTTATTTTTCGAAGGCTCTAAATTCCAACACAGTGACTTCGCTGGGCCACCATTGAACCTTCTCCCCTTCACGGTTCCGGTCCTTCGATCCCTTCTTCTGCTCCACCTCCAGAACTTTAGCAGCCATTCTAGCTTGACCCTCTAGTTCCGCTTGGATATCTTCAACTGTTGGGATCCGACCAAGAATATTGCTGGAAGAGGCGGAATAAGGTTGAGCTAGCCTAGTATCGGAAATATTGGGCGGAAGGAATGCTAAAGGCTCAACAAAGGTTGGTTCCGTTGAGTTTAGTGGTGGGCTATTCGGAGAGCTACCAGTGAACCTAGGTGAGCTAGTGTACATGTTTCCGGCTGCATGCATATGATAAAAACTTAGGAAGCCGGATCCCGCTAAGTCTATCTTCTAAAAGTCCGGTGGACTTACTGGCAACGGCGTGGCGGTTCCCCGTGATGCCGGCAAAGGAGAAGGTCACATGCTTGACGCGCAGGCCTCCGACGAGACCAAAAATCGGCGACGAAGACGAATTCCCGATCAAACGCGAGCAGCTCGGGTCGAGGAAGGCCTTGGAGCAGCGGTGGTTGAAGCTTTTCGGGAAATAGTTCGCCGGAGTGAGATCTAACGGGCGCGCTGGCGCGAGGAAGAAGATGAAGTGGTGACGTGCGGTGAAAAAGTGAAACTGACCGTTCGAATGGGGTATTTATAGGCCTCGCATGGAGATTCATGCGTCAGATTCTATGGTGGGAACGGAACGGTCGCGCGTTAGATGATCGCCATGTGTCTTAGGACAAAAGCGGTGAAATGAACGCAGTGGTGACCTAACTGCACGCCTCCGAAATTTCCGGCTAAACATCCGCATATCCTAAAATTTAGCGCGGTAAAAGGGGAAGTTATGTGCGACGTGGGAGAGAAAACTGCTAAGTTACCGTTAAAAAAGAACGAATGATTTCCGGTTGAATGAAGTCGAAAATGATAAAGTATTGGAAGCTCTTCGAGATTCTCTTCGGATCCGGACAGAGATAGGCAGAAAAGAATGACGAATCTTGAAGAACTTCGGGGCTACTGTTGTGGGTATACTTTATGGGTATATCAACGACGTGGTCTAGATCCGGCAAGCCCGGGTGGCCCACAGATGGTGATGGTGGCATATGGCCCATCGGACGGCCCAGTTGCTATTGATAGAAGATGGATGAAGTCTAGCCCAGGAACAGGAGCCGGATCTTAACCGACCTATGCAGATAGTCGGATCCGTGAAGGCCCATGAAGTATCCGGATCCAATACGGCGTATAAGGCAAGGTGGAACCTTGACGTGCATGGCGATGTAATATTCCGTAGTTAGGCATCTTGTATTCCGGCTAGAACTCTCCATGTAAACCCTACATCCTGGCGCCTTTATAAGCCGGATCCCGGGAGCCCTAGAGGCACGACCACAACTCACTGTAACAACGCGAAAGCGCCCAGATAATTTCAGACAAACAGCAGTAGGCCCTGTCATTGTGCAGGTGATCGAAGCTGGGTAAATCGCGTACCACCGTCCCGAGGACTCTCCGTCCGATGGCCCCTACTTCTTCTCCCCCTTGTGAGGATCCATCCTTCAAAGGAACCGTCGAATAGGCAACGACACCGTCGCTGGCAACGTCGCCTCCGTCCTCCTCCTCCTCACTCGGCGTGGAGGCAGGGTCGCTGGGCGGAGCTAGGGTCGCTTGGCGTCGCAGGGGTTTCCCACCAATGTCGCCATCCTGGCGGCTTGCCCTCGCTCTGTGAGTCCGACGGCAAGGTTCGACGTGAATTACAGCAGGCGTAGGGGTTATAATCCGTGGGGATTAATGGCAGCACGTATAACGAAGAGGCATGTGGTTGCTCTTCCTCAGTGGTTCGGCGCTCCATTCCGGCGGTTGGCGGGTTGATCGACGCGGTTGTCACTCCGGCGGTTGACATCGGCGCACTTGCTGTGCTTTAATTCGAGGCTGATCGAGCGAGGGTTGCTGCCAGGCGGGCCCGTAGGAGAAACGAGCGGACGCTAGGCGCGTCCGCGGAGACGCAAACCTGCCGCATATTTGCGCCGCGTTTGTGTAGCTACGGCCCGGACACGATGCGTCGCCCCGCTGGAGCAGGATGCAGACGCCGGTCCGCGACTCCGCGCGGACGCAAACGGTGGCACACGTCGCCCGCTGGAGATGTCCGTAAAAAACTCTATGGAAAAGCACAAGTCACCTATGCATCTTAGGCGAGTCACTTTAGTTGTAGATAGCTATATTTTCAGCTTGGTGGGTAGGTTCCATCGTCCATTGTCTCGTTTCCCAAGTACCGACGCATGTGTCCGTGGCTCCTTGCTAACCTTACCGCCCTCTGCCTCAACGAGCCGTACGGCTGAAGAGTTGCTACCTGGATCGATCAACATAGCACGTCTCACACAGGCCGGCTGCCGCGAATCAAACCCAGAAAGAGACCCTTAACATTTCTATATAGAGCTGTCGCGTTGTCATGACACAGATCAGATGTTCTGTGTTTGACTTGGATGAAAAGGACAAACTAGCTGTAGAGAGTAGAAATTTGGCACGAGTTCTGATCTTCAAATCGGGACGCCATTTTCCATGGGTGCCATATTTATTCACATGTACCAATCAGATCGCCCAGACTTGAGCTAGTACCATATTTTCCACGACTACGTACGAAAGACTCGGCCTGGACGATCGAGCTGGACAAAGAGAAGTGACATTTTACTTTTTTGAAGGTAGTAGGTCAGAAAAGAAGAAGCCGACGGCGAAATGGCAGGAGAAATGTGATGTCGAAAAGCAAGCATATTACTATGGGTAGTGATAGCCACAGCCAGCGATCTCTCGTCCAGTTCCCACTTCCCACCCATGGCGGCAAAGACCTAAAACGAGCAACCACAGATCAACTTGCCTCCGACACGGCTAGCTATACCAGCACCTGACCTAACCGATACCCACTCACTCGCAATCTGGGCTTGTCCCCTGACCTCCGCACACACAAGTAGAGAGTAGATACAAGTCCCCGTTCAAGTAGATCGATGCAAGTCTCACTCTACTAATTCCCAGCGAGAATGTTTGCAGCAAATGAAACTGAGGAGGAACAATAGACAACTGCAGGAATATTTGCAACAGAATAGTCGGAAGGATTAAAATAGTTGTCGGAGAGATCGGTTCCGCTGATATTGGCCAGTTCGGGGATTCTTGCTTCTTCCAAATCGTGTCATTTTCTTGGCCTAGTGCGCATCACGCATGTCCATTTTTTTAATGGTGACATGTTTTCTTGAAAACGTGTCTGTTGATTCGCATTTGGATTTCTTGTCCTAGCGCGCGTGTGATAAGAACGAGCAAGGACGATAGTTGGTACTAGCTAAGCTCGTAGTTCTTGCGAGAAGGAAGCTACAAGAAGGGTGTGTGCGTGGCTTGCTTCCGCTGCTCGCCCTCTCAACCGAAGCCCAAACCGAGAAATCTTCTTGCCCAGAAAAAAATCTTCTCTTCCCCGCTCGCGCTCCCGGGTTCGCGCAACGGTGCAGGTGCAGCACACTGCGCGTGGGCGGGCGCAACGACGGAGGTGGCCAGTTGCACGCCGGGCGGTTGGCGGCAGTTCTGCAACGTGACGCGCGCGTGACCCACCAACGGACAGGAAAATGGACGCGGAGAGCGGCGGCGGCGAGGCGAGGACGCCGGCGCGGAGGAAGGTGAGTCTGGGCCGCTGCTTTATTGGATTCCGCCGTGTGCAAGATTTCGATCTCTGGTGCGGTTCTCGGTTCCACGGCGACTGACGGCGGTTTCTTGGTTTCTTGGCGGCGGTTGCTCGCTCGCAGCGGCCGTGGAGCGCGGAGCTTCTGCTGGCGTACCAGAGCCTCGGGGTGGTGTACGGCGACGTGGCCACGGCGCCGCTCTACGTCTTCAAGAGCGCCTTCGCCGGCGGGGACATCGAGCATTCCGCGGGGAACGAGGAGATCTACGGCGTGCTCTCCCTCGTCTTCTGGACGTTGACCCTCATCCCGCTCCTCAAGTACGTCTTCCTCGTGCTCCGCGCCGACGACCACGGCGAGGGCGGCACCTTCGCGCTCTACTCCCTCATCTGCCGCCGCGTCCGCGCCGGCCTCCTCCCAGGCGGCTGCGGCGGCGGCGACCTTGCGGTGCAACCGCGCGAGGGCGCGGCGCCCCGCCTCTCGAGCGTGCGCGCCGCCCTGGAGCGGCACAGGGTCCTGCAGAGACTGCTGCTCCTGCTCGCCCTCCTCGGGACCTGCATGGTCATCGGCGACGGCGTCCTCACCCCTGCCGTCTCCGGTCGGCGCCCTCCTCCCCCCACAGATTTAGTTGCCTTCCTGTTATTGCATTGGTACAGCCTGCCTGATGTCCTCTTCTTGCTCTGTTTTCAGTGATCTCGGCGGTGTCCGGGCTCGAGCTCTCGCTGGACAATAAGCAGCACGAATGTAGGTCAATTGCTTGCCCTGCTCGCGTTTACGATTCCTCGATACGCATGTGTGGTTCCAATACTAGCAGATTCCGATTGAACATATTCTAGCAATCAAGTTACTTGTTGCTTTTAGAAAAAAATTCTGAAACCTGAATACTACACTTGTTGAGTAGTGTGTCTGAATGTGTTGTGACATGTTGGTTTTCAGATATACTGCTACCGGTAACATGCGCTATACTGGTGGGCTTGTTCGCCCTGCAGCACTACGGCACACACAGGGTCGGCTTCATTTTCGCGCCCATCGTCTGCTTGTGGCTTCTCTGCATCAGCGCCATAGGGGTCTACAACATCATCCACTGGAATCCGCATGTGTACCGAGCTCTTTCGCCGTACTACATGTACAAATTTCTTCAGAAGACTCAAACAGGTGGCTGGATGTCACTGGGTGGGATCCTTCTATGCGTAACCGGTATGGCAAGAATACAGGCTATTGTGCTGCATTTGACTCCACCACTTTGATGTATGATGATGATGATAAGTCGACCCCATTTAAAACTATTCAAATTCGCAGGCTCTGAAGCTATGTATGCGGACCTTGGACATTTTTCGCAGTCTTCGATTAAGGTAAGAGATCAGTGTCTTAGCTTGAAGTTTCATTTCATAGTCCTTTGCCGGTCCCTTTGCCTTTGAATTAGCCACTTTTAGTTTCCCTACTAGTAACAGGGTGCATATGCATTAAATTCTGCAATGTTTAATAGGAGTACCATTGCACGCATTATTTAAGTAATCGAAGTTCGCACATAAAACAATTTCTGTAATATATGAAAAACCAATACTTGTGTTAGGACTTGGACTTTAAAGCAGTAAGAATGAATTATTTGAAGGGCAATTTTTTTTTTTACGGTGTGCACTGGACTATTGGTATCTCATGCAAATTTGTATGTTCCTTTTCTTTTTTGCCAAAACAATATCAGGTTTTAGCTCCCTTACTGTTATGCTTTACTTCACCTTAAGTTCTTATTTATGTCTAAACTCCCTTGCCGCTATGCTTTACTTCGAACAGATAGCTTTCACATCTTTAGTTTACCCAGCTCTAATACTGGCATATATGGGACAAGCTGCTTACATTTCAAGACATCACAATTTCGAGAATATTAATCATATTGGATTCTACGTATCCGTCCCAGGTACTCTTTATATTTTCATTTTCACCCTCACGGGTAACCACTTTTGTGAGTATAACTGTATAACAGGTTCTTCCTTTTATTATTTACTTACACGATAATCTCTTTCTAGAAAAAATCAGATGGCCTGTTCTGGTGATTGCAATTCTCGCAGCCGTTGTCGGGAGCCAAGCAGTTATTACTGGCACATTCTCAATTATCAAACAGTGCTGTTCCTTAAATTGCTTCCCTAGGGTGAAGATTGTGCATACATCCTCTACAGTACATGGCCAGATATACATACCAGAGATCAACTGGATCTTGATGATACTATGCCTTGCTGTTACTATAGGCTTCAGAGATACGAAGCACTTGACAAATGCACAAGGTAACAAGCACATTTACATAAGCTTATCATTATAATAAGGCATGCATATTTTCCTCTTACCATGAACCACCAAAAGATGCAAACACTTTCTGTTAATCTTGTAATTTTGTATATAAATTTTATGGTCAACTTTAGATGCCAAGCTAACGTGGTTTTTTCATTGTTCAGGTTTGGCGATCATAACTGTTATGCTTGTCACGACTTGCTTGATGTCACTGGTTATAGTCCTTTGCTGGAACAAGAACATAGTGTATTCCCTTGGGTTCCTTTTTTTCTTTGGTGCAATTGAAGTTCTTTACTTCTCAGCATCCCTTGTCAAATTTCGCGAAGGGGCTTGGGTACCCATCACCCTGTCCTTCATTTTCATGATGGTGATGTGCGTGTGGCACTATGGTACCATAAAGAAGTATGATTTTGATGTCCAAAACAAGGTCTCTATAAGTTGGTTCTTGAATCTTGGCCCTTCCTTGGGGATTGTTCGGGTCCGAGGCATTGGGCTCATACATACAGACATCATGTCTGGTATTCCAGCCATTTTCTCTCACTTTGTCACCAATCTGCCTGCATTTCATCAGGTATCTTATCATCGAACTTTTCTTTAACATTTTTGCTTTTAAAATACAAAAGAACACATTTCTAATATTCAATATATACTAAATAATTTGGCTTAGATCACAAGTGTGTTCATCTAGCTAACTTTTACAATGTTCGTACATATTTTTCACCAGGTTCTGGTCTTTCTATGCATTAAATCAGTACATGTACCACATATCCGACCTGAAGAGCGATTTTGGGTTGGTCGCATTGGCCCCAAACAATATCGTATTTACAGAGTGGTTGTCCGATATGGATACCGTGATGTCCCTAAGGATGATATAGAGTTTGAGAAGGACCTAGTCGGCAGCATTGCAGAATTCATCCGTTGTGGAGACTCTGACGATCAAAATGGCTCTCTAGACGGTGCCGCAGACTACTCCTTGGAGAGACTGTCTTCCATCAGCAAAGGTCTAACATTTCAGGAGGAGGGCAGTGAGATTAATGGATCAGATTCGTCGATACTATCCCCAGATAACGAGATATACCAGAACGCGATAGCGCCAAAGGCCAAGAGGGTAAGGTTTGTGCTTCCAAAGGGTGCCCAGATTGACACCGAGGTGCGCAGTGAGCTGCAGGAACTGTCAGATGCTAGAGAGGCAGGCATGTCTTTCATCATGGGACGAGCGCACATGAAGGCAAAAAGTGGGTCTGGTCTGGTAAAGCGGATCACGATAAACTTCATCTATGAATTCCTGAGAAGGAACAGCCGAGGTTCTGTAACTGCAGCTAACATACCTCATGCTTCGAGTTTAGAAGTAGGGATGGTGTGCCAGGTCTGATATGATGTCACCACCACGGTTAGTTGTTCATATATCCGTGTAAATATGTATATCCTAACAAGAAGAGGTATAGAGGATTCATGAAGCAGGGCACCGTTCGCCAAAATTGTAGAGCAGAAGTATGCATAGTTTTCTCTTAGATGTCTTATGTTGAGCTGATCTTTGTTTTGGCTCTTTGATAACTTACTGTCGTTTTCATCATATATGGGTCGCAAAGCTAAATGATGAATAAGGAAGATATCATTTTTGTGCATGGGTTTGCTGCCTGGGCTGTTTTGGAACCTGAATAAGTTACACTCTTAAATACTGAGAGGAAGATGAAAAGTAATAGCTGTCATGCGACAAGGATTTGGCAGAAGTTGGAGTAAGGTTTTGTAAAGTTTGATAATTCGTTATGTTATCCTTCGACAATGGAGTCCGGCCCCCAGGGATACGTGTGGGAAAAGCATATCGATTGAACAATGCTACACTTTGTTTTTTGCTAGTAGAGAAAGATTTTCCCATTAGTCACAATCAAAACGTATTGTTGAGCAACTTTTGGGGTTTAAAGTTTTTTGGTTTGAAAATAGTTGTATACAATGTCACAAACTCAAATTAGTCGATGGAAATCTGAGCAACCGTCTCTAGCCAAATCCTCATGCTTCTCCATTATTATTTTTTTAATAAGGGGAATATATTAATATCGATAGATACAAATTATACCCTAATGGTAGACAGGTGCACCTAATGGTAGTACAGATGCACACATTCAAAAAAAAACTAAGAAAAAGAAGTCCCGCTACAGTACTCTAGTCCTAGCAACAACAGTACAACCACCACCAAGACAACACCTGAAATCCAGTCTCTCCAAAAGTGACGCGTTCAAAAAGGGAACAGTGCACGAGCATCGTCGTCGCCAAATCAAAAGATCTTAGATTTTCACCCTGGAGATGGTCGCCGCTCTCAAAACAATGCCTTCAACAAGGCCATTGCCAAACTCAACTAATTAAGACTAGACCTTGGATTTTCACCCTGAAAGGTAAGACTCTAAACTTCTTCACCTGTGTTGCTGCCCCCACTTGCATACTGTTGTTACGAGACTCAGAATACCAAGCAAATACCTCAACAACACCATGACTCGATCCTCCGCTGGTAGTCCTCCAATCAAGCCTTTAAGAAATTCTCCGTCTCTGATATACCATGGACCAGAATGTCATCTGCTGGCAACACATAACGCTCCCTCCAGAACCAAACGGTCAGAATAAAAAAATGGGTGGGCACGGCCGAATACCTCCCAACCAGCAAACTCTAGGCACGAGCACTGTTACATTTACTAGAGCCTTCCGGAACTCAACATCCAGCCAAATCCAGACGGACATGCATAAGGAAGATCTTCGTCTTGGCACGAGATAGATTCGAGGACCACCACATTTATTCATGCCGATCGAGCAACCCGACGCGACACGCCGGAAACCTGCAAGCCATCGCTCCAAACCCTACCAACGAGGCCAAGGACAGCAGGGGAAAGGAGACGATAGTGCAGGGTCAATCCTCCACCGAAACTGGCCCAACACGCTCCATTAGTTGTAGGAAGGATCACATACGAATCCAATAAGTTTGCTATGAAATTACGTACATGAAAGAGGATGATTGTGCATTGTTCAAGATATAATCATTCTGAATGTTCCATATGGCCTGGGCTAACCAATTTTCAAATAAATTTGTTACATTACTTGCAAAAGGACGTGATATGAACTAATGTTGTATTGATTCACCTTCATTACAGAAATAATATTTCTTTACTCATTTTTCAATTTCTTTTACCAATTTATCTTTTGTGACTAATACTTTACTATGCAAGAACCACATAAAGATTCTATCTTTTGTGGTATTTTTATTTACCAAATTTTATGTACGAAGAAACTTTGTATGATCATTCATTTAATCTCGATATAGTGAATTTGACAGTAGAAGACCCGATGTTGTACACTTCCAAACAAATACATCGGGTTGCATAGATAAGTGGACATCCATCAAACGGCATCCATCTCCTTCGTTATCCGCTAGATCTTGCATAAAACCCATATTTAATGGCACTCGAGACATAACATTAGCCAGCAAAACTTGTTTTCGTTGAACTATATTAAATAAAGATGGATATTGTTGGGAAAGAGGCGTCTTCCCTACCCAGGTATGTTCCGAGAACTGAGTTCCCTCGCCATGAGCTATGGTGAAAGAGCCTCTTAAATAAACAATATATTTTTCGATAAAAGGAATATATATTAATATCGATAGATACTAAATACATCCAGCATCTGCAACAACGCAGTACCCTAATGGTAGTACGGATGCACACAACCAAAAAAAGAAACAAAAAACTAAGAAAAAGAAGTCACGCTATGGTACTCCAGTCCTAGCAACAACTGTACAACCACCACACCGAAAATACAGGCTCTTCACAAGCGACGCCTTCAAGAAGGGAACAGTGCACAAGCGTCGTTGTTGCCCGATCAAAAGTTCTTAGGTTTTCACCCTAGAGCTAGTCTCCGCTCTTACACTACTGCAGAAAAGCTTATAGCCGCCAGGTGGTTAGTGACAGGCAAAATTATGTCTGTCACTAGTAACCATAATCAGCGACAGGCATGTATAAGCCTGTCACTAGTAAAAAATACTAGTGACAGGCGCGTAAAAATGGATGTCACTGGTTATTTTTTCAGAGGCTGGCCGGGAGGGAAAAGTAGCTAGTGAAAGGTAGTAAAAGCGCCTGTCATTAGGCATGGGCCGGTATTTCCCGCGCGTATCCTCCGTGGGGGAAATTAACGTGGGGGAAGTAGTTCCCTAGGTTTTGGGCCCCTTATAACCAAACGAGCCCTTGGGAGATCTTTCCAGCACGCCATCTCCATGGGTCGGCCTTTCCCGCGCTTGTTACCTGGTCCAGCCACACACGCCCACACAGCAACAGTCCGGCCGATCAATATATCGGGAGGCAGCTGCGGAGCCTCCGCGAACAACGCCCCGCGCGGTTCCGGTCAAAAACTGCCGCGATCGCCTCGTATCCGTCCCGGAGTGTCGCGCGTCCGGCCGAAAACGTCTGCGAATCGTGGCGGCCTCGTATCCACACCGGAGTCCCGCCGGACTACAGGTCGCAGAAGACGTAGAGTCGGACGCTGTATTTGCCATGGCATATACTCCTCCGGTCCGTTTTAATCGACGAGCGTACAACGTATAAATACACGTGATCTTTGCAGCTCTTGCGTCGATTTAATCGGACCAGAGGTAGTAGTAATTAAATTCGGTGGTGAATCTCCGCAAAAAAATCCGCGGTGAATTGAAGGAGAAAAGTGTGCGGGGGGAGTGGGCGACTCGCCGGTCAAAATCCGAACCAGAGTTCCTAATCCCAAACCGCCCGCCGCCCTGCTCCCTCCAACGCCGCCAGATCCCCCAACCACCCTGCCCCCCAATGCCGCTAGACCTCAGCGCCGCCGCCCGATGCCAGGACTCTCTCCCCGGACGCGAACTTGGCCGAATCCCAGGCGCGGCCCTGCATCCGCCACGCCGCCGCCCGACACAAGGATGCCTCCTTGCATCCCTGCTCCTCGAAGCCGAACTACACCTGAAGGTACCTGAATATGCGTTTCTCATTTTGGCACAATATATGCTTCCTAATTTGCAGTCTAATTGGAGACCAATGCCTATCTTTTGGAATTGAACATTGGTATCACCATCGCTGGCCCGCTGGCAGGCAGGCCCGAACAGGGGAAATGCACAGCAAGGGATGAAATAAAGCAAATGGCCGTGTCTTAGATAAGCAAGGAATCGATCCAGTAGATCAAGGCTACAGGTTCCAAGTTGATCGATTGGAACAGTCAATTGTGAAACTTTCAATTTGCTAATTAAAGTAGTTCTCCTCTCAAAATCACATATTTTAAGTTGTTTACATCTTGATTTACAAACCAGTTCGGTTTTATGAGTTATGGACTTATGGTGATTCAACAGTTGTAGGTGTTAAACTGATAACCCTTGTATTGTTACATACATATCTGCAGGCCAAAAAAAATTAATCAAGTTTGTCCATCTTTTGAGGCTGTTTGACTAGGTGATTATGCTCCAACTTTGACCTTTGTATACTTTGGTGAGCATGCGGATAGAGGCAAATAGAGCTTGGAATAATACACTTGCTTGCTGCAGGTGTAACTGGAGTATCTCCAGTCCTGGAAAATCCATTGGTATATGCCATCAGTATGTTGCTATTTCAGTTTCTGAACGCAATTTGAAAAGGCACAGTGCATGCAAATGGAAGATGACGACTTCTTAAATAGGTAAATCTGAAACTACCCATTCTGTACAGGATTTCTGTACAAATATATGACTAAAGATGATCTCCATGATTTAATGTTGATTTTATCATATGTTGCTATTTCGTTGCACTCCTCTTCGTAGCATACTGAAGTCTGTGTGGTTGTGTCTCGCTCCTCTGCATCTAGGAACGTTTGGTCTTCAGAGTCATGTGGTCTATCTAAACATTGAGAAGTGGTGTCGCCTTCGGGCGTGTAGGATAAACAATCTGCAACTTTATAGATGAAAGTATCTGAATGCCAGATGATACATATTTGAAGGCTGTCGAGATCTACACCGCATAACTTTTTATTTCATATGAATGGATACATCCAATTATACAGTGTATACAATAATATAAATGCCCGCTGCAACGCGTATGGTATCATCTAGTTGAATTAATGTTCATTACGGCAATATAATCTGACATTGGATGCTAGTTCAATTATGCTCCTTATGCTTCCGGTGTATTTCTTAACCAGGTTAGGCTGGAGTAAATCGTCTAATGGCTTAAATTTTATGAACTATGTCGTCTATTGTTGGTTCTAGCTGAGTGACTTACTGTTCTGCCATGCTTCTTCTTGTTCCCGTAGGTTAATTTAGAGAGCTATAGTAAATATTTCTAATGTAAATTTATAGAGTAATATGTTGACACTTGGGTAACTTTGTTTTGCCTGCTCTTTGGTATAGTGTGCTTTGGTTCAACCCATGCAAAGTTGCCGTTGAAAACCTTACAGTTGTAGGATCTACTGCCGTCTACTACTATATGAGAATTTATACAGAAATATATTGCACTCTAATTTCGAAAATGAGGTGAGCATCAACTGCATTGGTTTTGAGTACTACAACA
The DNA here is from genome assembly GCF_022539505.1 of Lolium rigidum. Lineage (NCBI taxonomy): Eukaryota > Viridiplantae > Streptophyta > Magnoliopsida > Poales > Poaceae > Lolium > Lolium rigidum. Next base: position 72,207,253 of record NC_061508.1, on the reverse strand, counting down.
CTACCGCTACTTGCTGCTAATGTTTTGCTTGCTGGTTTTACTATTGGTGATCTGTTTGCAAGTCCAATGCTGGTTTATATCTTTCTCTTGCGTTTGAAAAATATTGATTTCGAATTTGACTACTCTCCTTTTTTTCCAGGAAGGCAAGGCTGGGACTTATGGTGCTCACGTTGGAGGTGATACAGGCATGTTAGTGTCTTTTGGTTCGCCGAGTAGAAGATGTCGAAGTGGCTGGTTTTTGGTTTCTTTTGGTTCGCCTCTAGTTACCCTAGAGTTTTTACCGCTTAGTTTTAAAATTTGTGTAACTGATCGTATGTTTCCTATAATACGCTTTGTATTGTGCTTTTCTTGAATTCAATGTGAGATTGCGCATGTGAAATGCTATATTCTACCTACTTGTTAGTGCATATTCGTCGAGAATGTAATTAATTTTTTTAAAAACATCAAAATTCAGGCATGATAGATTCGTCAACAATGTAATTTTTTTTAAATAACAAAATTCATATCAGTGACAGGCATGATAATGGAGTAGTCACTAGTGAACCCAGAATGGATGCAGCCTTTCATCACGCTAGTGACATGCATTTTTTATGCCTGTCACTAGTTAACCTACCAGTGACAGGCATTCTTCACATCACTAGTGACAGGCAGTACCCTAGTGACAGGCGTATTGCCTGTCACTGATGAGTAAAATGTGCCTGTCACTGATAAGGATTTCTGCAGTAGTGTTAAAACAATGCTTTCAACAAGACCATTGTCAGACACAACTAATTAAGGCCAGACCTTGGATTTTCACCCTGAAAGGTAAGACCTTGAACTTCACATGTGCTACTTCTCCCACTTGCATACTGTTGTTAAGAATACCAAGCAAATCCCTCAACAACACCACGATTCGATCCTTCACTGCTAGTCCTCTGATCCGGCCTTCAAGAAATTCTCTGTCTCTGATACACCATGGACCAGAATGTCATCTACTGACAACACAAAATAGAGCTTCACGTCGCTCCCTCCAGAACCAAACGGTCAGAATAAAAGCATGGTTGCACACGACCGAATACCTCCAAAACCAGCAAACTCCAGACACGAGCACTGTTACATTTGCTAGCGGAGCCTTCCGGAACTCAACATCCAGCCAAATCCAGACGGATATGCATAAGGAAGATCTTCGTCTTGGCGAGAGAGAGATCCGAGGACCACCACCTATATTCATGTCGATCGGGCAGCCCCCACGCGACCTGCCGGAAACCTGCAAGCTGCCGCTCCAAACCCTACCAGCGACCCAAAGGGCAAGGCCATCAGGGGGAAGGAGACGACAGTGCAGGGTCGATCCTCCACCGGAACCGGCCCAACACGCACCAAAGATCGAGATCGGGGGGAGGGGTAGCCTGGGAGACATCCATATCGAGATCTAGGATCACCACCACCACCACCCGCTGGCCCAGCATCTTCACTCCATCCATGGCGCTGCCGGGAAGAGATATCCGCCTCCACCCCGACCAAGGGCGCCGCCCTGGACGTTTCACAATGATGACCCGACCAGACACGCCCTAGTGGCCATGGGGAGGATCCCGGGCGACCTCCACCCGAACCACCTTCGGTGGTTGGGTCCGCCGCCACCATGGCGAGGGCCGACGGCACCGGCGGCGAGAGGAGGTCGCTGATTATGTTTTGTTTACACTTCGTTGCACTTTTATACATTTTCCGGCACTAACCTATTGACAATATGCCACAGTGACAGTTCCCTGTTTTCTGCTGTTTTGTATTTCAGAAAAGTTGTACAGGAAATATTCTCGGAATTGGACGAAACAAAAGCCGAAGATCTTATTTTATCGTAACGAAGACGAAGTACGGAGGAGAGATGAAGATGCACCACAGGGCGGCCACACCGACCCATGGCACGGCCCAGGTCCTAGCCGCGCCAAGGGGTAGTGTGGGCCCCCTGGCGTCCACCGACCTCTCCATTCCGCCTATTTATTCACGATCTTGGGAAAAACCTAAATACCTGAGCCTCCATCCACGAAAAGTTCTGTCGTGGCCGCCATTGCCGACCCTAGCTCGGAAGGGTTCTGAAGCTCTTCCGGCACCCTGCCAGAGAGGGAGATCATCACCGGAGGTCTCTACATCTCCATGCCCGCCTCCGAAGTGATGCGTGAGTAGTTCATCCCTAGACTACGGGTCCATAGCAGTAGCTAGATGGTTGACTTCTCCAATTTGTGCCTCATGTTTAGATCTTGTGAGCTGCCTATCATGATCAAGATCATCTTTATGTAATGCTACATGTTGTGTTTCCCGGGATCCGATGAATATTGAATACTATGTTGAGATCGATTATATACTTGTCATATGTTATTTGTGATCTTGCATGCTCTCCGTTTCTAGTAGATACTCTAGCCAAGTAAATGCTTGTGACTCCAAGAGGGAGTATTTATGCTCGATAGTGGATTCATGCCTCTAATTTTCTGGAAGAGTGACAATAACTTCTAAGATTGTAGATGTGTTGTTGCTACTAGGGGAAAACAACAATGTTTTGTCTAAGGATAATTCTATTGTTTACTTTACCGACAATCTGTTGGTTGCAACTTAATACTGAAAGGGGTTCGGACGATAACCTGAAGGTGGATTATTAGTCATAGACGCAGTTGGATTACGGTCTATGTATTATGTTGTAATGCCCAAACGAATCTCATAGTAATCACATTGTCATGTATGGTCTTTATTCTGTCAATTACCCAGCTGTAATTTGTTCACCCAACATGTTATTTATATTTATGGAGAGACACCTCTAGTGAACTGTGGACACCGGTTCTTTCTTTTACCGTGATAAAATCATCCTGTTCTATTTACTTACTGCAAGTATTGTTCTCTTTAATTCCACTGCAAACAAACATCTTTTTCCACGCTATACATTTAATCCTTTGTGTTCAGCAAAACCGGTGAGATTGACAACCTCACTGCAAGTTGGGGCAAAGTATTTTGATTGTGTTGTGTGCAGGTTCCACGTTATTGCTGACGCCGGTAGTGCGTCCTGCCACAAGTCAGCTAACAACACCTTCAGACGTCACGCTTTTCTCCTACTGGTCGATTAAACCTTGGTTTCTTACTGAGGGGAAACTTGCTATTGTGCTCATCATACCTTACTCTTGGGATTCCCCAATGGTGTGCAATCTGTGCTCATCAAGATACTTTTCTGGCGTCGTGGCCTGGGAGAAAGAGGATTTCTGCAAGGGGAGTCTCTCATCTCCAATATCTTTACTTTGTTATAGTTTTGCTTAGTTTATTTTACTTTATCTTGTTTGCTTCATTATATCGAAAACACAAAAAAATTAGTTCCTATTTTAAGTTGTTTATATGTCTAGTCCTGTTACTAGATTTTCACTTTCAAACAAGGGAGTGAGGAGAGTTTCAAACAAGCTTGGTCTGGGATTAATAATTCTTATGATAAAAGTGAACCAAAAATGACTCTAGGCCTAGTTCTTAGTAGCTTTTACTTTGGTCTTGTTCTTTGTTATAGATATGCTTTGGACACTGTAGTAGGAGGAAATTTCCTTCATTGTGATGGAGATCAAGCTTTTAATGCCATAAAAAAGTTGATTGCAACATATAACTCACCAAGTAATTTTGATTCATCCCTTGTGAGCATTTATGCTAGATTAAATACTCTTGAGACAAGTACAACTTGCTTAAAGAATGTTATAGTTTGCTTCGAGAAAATTATGATCATGTTTCCGTAAATTCTGAATCCTCAGGTTGTCTCCCTTCAGTAAAAGTTTATATAAATGGTGATTCTTTATACTCGTTGCGATATTATGTCTAAGTTATGTCTTATGCCTAAGGATAGTTATGAGTCTTTAAATCTTTGGGAACTTTCGCTCCCTGTCTTTTGCTAGTCTTCGTCTGTACTGAGTATGATCTCTACTCGTGCATCCAACCACCAAAAACCAAAGTTGCCAATTGTGTCCACCATATCTACCTACTAGCATCATTGCTATTCCAGTATATTCATCATGTTTTTATCTATCTTCCAAATTAAATTATGTCATGAGAAAATTAGTTAGTAAAGCTCTCACAAACTTGATGGCACATTTACTCTCTTGCACTTAATAAACCTAAACCATTGTGACCATTTTATGAAGATTATATGCTTGCAAATTACGGGTTGGGAGTTAGCACAACCATGATTTCATGGGGCACGCTTTCAACATTACACTTATTCCAATTTAGTTGATATCATGTTCTTTTGTTTATGGATGCCTAGCGGTGTGAAATAAAATGGAAACTTGTAAGTCCATGGAGTTTGTATATGTGTTAGAGAAACGTCTGGGCGGCCAACTTAAGCCATGCATCATTCATGGTGAAAATTTAGAGCGAACCATAGTGAGCATTCTGTGAAGAATCTTCAATAAAAAAGCTATGCCCATAGTAAATAAAAGGATTGCTGCGATGCTCATTGTCTGTTTGTCTTGTCATTTTGCTATGGTAATGCTCCTACATCATGGGGCAGGAGGTACCCCGTTGGCGTTCTCAATGATACATGTATGCTTACAATGACAAGAACTTATTTGGTACCTAAGTTGAGTAGCATGAGGTTTAGGTACTCGTATTCAAGGGGCATGTGATTTTCAACTTGTGATTTGTCAAGCATATAACTCATATTTCCCTCACATTAACTTTAACCAATGAAGATGCTTATGATAGTGGTAATGAGAGCTCAAAACTAATGAGTACCATACTTTTTGGAAGATTTATAAAACGTGTTAACCTTGTTTCCTTCTACGAAGGACCTTTCTTGTACTTTTATGTTGAGTCTTCATCTTCTTGCTTTATGCACCAATTAAGAGAGCATAGTTGTCATTCCGAGTATAATGTGCATAGTCCCAAAATTTAGTATTGATTGATTCATGATTATGATATTGCTTGTTCTCAAATTACTTGTATCTAGTCACCCTTTGAATTCTAAAGGTGTCCTGGCATTTCTTTTTTGCTACTTCGCAAAGGACAAGCTGAGTACCACTTTGCTATGTTTTTCCTATGCTCATAAATAAACAGTTGCTTTCAATGCACAATTATTCATGATCCTTTGTTTGAGTTAGTTGTCATGTTGTAACATAGTTGCTAAGTTCTATTGTTAGAATTATATCTATCATGCCTATGTTTAGAGTACTTTGGTCCCAGCTCACAATACTTTTACAATAACTGGATCAAAACTTATTTTTGTTATCACTTACCTACTTGAGGACGAGCAGGAGTTAAGCTTGGGGATGCTGATACGTTGCAAACGTATCTATAATTTTTGATGCTCGATGCTTGTTTTACACCAATTTATATATGTTTTGTTTACACTTCGTTGCACTTTTATACATTTTTCGGCACTAACCTATTGACAAGATGCCATAGTGCAAGTTCCCTGTTTTCTGCTGTTTTGTATTTCAAAAAAGTTGTACAGGAAATATTCTCGAAATTGGACGAAATAAAAGTCGAAGATCTTATTTTATCGTAATGAAGACGAAGTCTAGAGGAGAGACGAAGAGGCGCCACAGGGCGGCCACATCGACCCATGGCGGCCCAGGTCCTGGCCTCGCCAAAGGTGGTTTGGGCCCTCCTGGCGTCCACCGACCTCACCCTTCCGCCTATTTATTCACGATCTCGGGAAAGCATAAATAACCGAGCCTCCATCTACGAAAAGTTCCGTCGCGGCCGCCATCGCCGACCCTAGCTCGGGAGGGTTCCGAAGCTCTTCCCGGCATCCTGCCGGAGAGGGAGATCATCTGTCAACACCCGGATTTTTAAGTCCAGATGCCTATTATGCCATTCATCGCAATCCCAGGAATATTGTTTTTGCGAGACATAATAGATTGATATCACAACACATCATTCATTACATCACATAATTGTCTTACATAGAAGGATCACATGATCCAGTCTTAATACATCATAGTGGATCTAGAGATCCTATTACAAAACACATAGCGGAAGCGAAGTAACGGTTGCGGTCCATCTATTCCACAGGCAACTGTTGACGTCAGGAGTGATCCTAGTTGTCGTAGACGTCCTGATGTCCATCTTCCTCGCATCGTCTGTTCTCCTTCATAGTCCGGCCATTTGAATAGCCAGGGACAAAGCCATGAGTACTTCAAAGTACTCGCAAACTAATACTAATGTAAGCACTATCAACTATAGTAAGGGGGTGCTAAGCTCTAAGTTTATTTGCATAAAGCCAATTTTATTTCATAAGCATTTAGTAAAAAGCCTCTTCATTTGCTAACTAACTCAAGTGGGAACATTAGTGTCATTCCCACAACTCTGTTGTGATTCAAGTCAAAGTCACCATTTCAAGTTCAAATCACAAGTCACCCTTCACATGTCACATTTTTGAAAATGGTCCGATGACGGAACAAGTATGGCCTTTCCAATCGTCCGTAACCGTGGACACGGCTATTCGAATAGTTCTACACTCTGCAGAGGTCGTACACTTGTGCCACAATATTTGCAATAATCCGTCGGGGTTAATCGGCCCTGATTTATCATACTCCGTATGCGGACTACCAACCATAACCTTTCACTTATATACTCTAGTACAGGCACCTCTCCCCATGAGCTTGGCCTCCCGGTGAAAACCAACCTCGTTAACCCGGGAACCGCACGAGGCTTGGGCCGGACAATTCACCTCATTCACGTCATATCACATCATTTCTTTGGTAGAGGCAGCCCTCGGCATAACCCCGATGACGCTTGTTTAGAGGGAACCCATACTAAAGCACATAAATTTCTAGTTAAGCCCTTACCCATGTCGGGTATTGTGGGGGTACTTGCAAAATTGGAATGGTATCGCATCCGAACCCAACCATCAGGTTTTGTAAAGTTCACCATGTCATTCACAAGTCACATTCACCTTCAAAATCTTTCAATAGAATGACTCATCATTCCAAGGTTTTCAAAGTCATTTCATTTCACAAGTTCCCATCTAGAGTAGTCAATTTTATTTGTTAGCACTAGCAACTAATCATGAGGGGTGCTATCTAGCTTTCATTGCTCTAGGCTAAATTTGATACTCTTGTAGTATTCTATCTCTAGACCAAAGTTAACTATAAAAGCAAGTTATAATAATCAAAGTAAAAGCTTGTAAGAATAAAACTTGGGATGGGATCATGAAGCCTAAAGTAAATTGGTGAGTGTGCCTTGCTCTAGTAGAGCTTTGCACTTTGCAAGAATATTAGCTTGCCTTGGTTGGTGTGGTGATCAAAGTTCTCTTCTCCTTCCTCTTGGTAGAATACCTCCTCCTCTTGATAGTCTCCGGTACTAGCGTCTAAAAACGAATACGAGGATACAATCACCAAACAACACTTAAGTAAACTTAATTAGCCTTATTGGCTCACACAAAGGATCTAGCATCACTACTTAACATTTATTCACACATTAAGCTAGGGTTTCCTTATTTAATAATAGGAGAATAATTTCCTCTTATTGAACATTGAAGTTAGGGTTTCTCTTTGGTTTGGAGGAATAATTTCCTCTCATTGAATTCTTCTTAAGATTTAATCTTTTCAAATAACCAGGGGTGATCACATGTTGACCAAGGTCAACACTTCACCCTTAGTATTTGAGAAAAGTGATTTAAATGAGATTCATCATCTCATGTGTTTTAAATAACCTTTGCAATTTAAATACTATGTTGATTTAAATTCTACAAGTGAGCAAGTATGAGCCTAAGCATTTAAAGGTCAACACATTACTTCATATCACTTGAGAAAGGATTTAAATTAGGTGCTACACCTCATAGATTTAAATTCTAAAATTTGGATATAGTTTTAAATGGGCTAGTATTGACTACATTGCCAATATTTTGCTTCTAGCCCATGATCATATACAGAACATATATCATATTTTTACATAATAAATTATAGTTTGTTAAATGTGAATTATTGCAATTGGATTCACTTCAAAATTCAAATTTGTTGATTTTTAAGATTTATTTAAATACTGAAAAGTCTCTGTTTTGTTATTTTTGCTATTCAAAATCTACACCACATATGAGGTTGAATCCAGTGAGGTTAGCTAGATAATTTTATAAGCTTTCTATAGCATTTTGAATCACCAGATTTGGATTTGTAGATTTAAAGCTATTCAATTTCTAGCACTGCATCAGTATGCAAAAAGAAAGGAAAAAGATAAAACGGAAATTCAATTCAAACTGAGGGCGGGAAGAAGTTGGGCCGGCCCAGCTGCTGCCCGGGCCTGGCGTGCATGGCACATGCACGTCGGGTTCCGCGGGACGCGCGGATCGTCTTCCTCCCGACGCTGCTAACTTGCGGGGGCTCTAACTTTTACCTCGGAGCTCGGATTGAGGCGTGGTTTGTTGCGTTGGAAAGATATTTCCAAGGGCTACAACTTTGCTGTAGGTGTCGGGGGCTATGGTGATGAAATTCTGGGCGGTTTTGAGGGATGCCGCCGGTGAGCTTGTTGACGCCGGTGAGCTGCGAGGAGGGCGAGAGGGAGGCGCTAGGGGGAAGAAGGGGATGCTGCTGGGTTGTGTGGTGATGTCCAGGTCGAGGGGCGGGGTTTATATAGGCTCCAGGGGAGGGAGGCGCGGCATGGCCGGCATGGTGGCCATGTCGTCGACGGCGTGGCTACAGGGCGTTCTGGGCCGAACGGTCATGTCTAGGAGGTGCGTGGGAGTGAGGGGAAGCTAGTGGCGCAGTGGGACGCGACGGGATGCAGTGTGCACGAAGAGAGACATGGGTGGCCACGGGTTGGTGACCATGGGCATGGCATGAGTGTTGTGGTCATCCCCTTGCTTGTCTGGTCTCATGGTCATGTCTAGCAGGTTTCTAGGGTCCAGGGGACTGTAGGTGACATGGTGCTGCAGGGCGGAAGTGACCAGAGAGAGGGGTGGCATGGTGGTGTCATGCCATGGTCGGCATGGAAGCTTTTGGTCAAAGGTGAGCGAGCTCCAGTGTTTGCAGGTGATGGAAATGGTGCAGGAGGGTGAGGTGATGCTCCAGGGCTGCAGGGGTGGCCAGGGTTGGACTTGGTCCAAGCAAAAATCCAGCATGGGCATCATTTTCAGTTCTGCCCACAAGGTGTTTGTAAAAATGGCCGCAAGAGAAAAGTTTTCAAAATTTGGAAATTCCTTTGGTGGATCTCATTCATATAATCATAGAGGTAGAATGGTGGTGGTGGTGGTCAATTTGGTGTTGTTTTGCAAAGTTTCAAAAAGTGGGTGAATCTTCTCTTTAGTTCAAAGTCTCCTCTTGTCTCTTCTATTCTGGTCAACCTGGTCAAAGCTAGCATGTGTGGTCAACATGAAAGTGGTTCACCTTGACAAGGTCTTGGATGACATGGCAATAGTTGACCAAGTTTGGTTTGAAGAAAAGTAAAAACCAGGGGGTAAAGTAGTGAAGAAAATATTTTGGTGACATATGACCATTATCCTATGTGTGAAGATTTTGAGTTTTCCTTTGGTTTGATTCTGGTTTCATTGATGCAATTGTGTTAGTTTATCATATTTAGGTATTCTACAAGCAAGAGAGCAAGCAATTATGGCCTAGAGTGAAGATTTGTAATTTGGCATAATGTGTATGTGAGTGAAATTGGGATTTTCTCCCTATTTAATTTCTCTCCATTTAATTTGACTTTTGTTGACTCTAATGTGATTCTTATTAGTTTAGAAACATTTTAAAACCATTGAAACCATTTCAAATGGTCTTGTTCAAAGATTTGCAAAAATGGCCATAACACATAAGAGGTGACATGTCAAATTTTCTTATTCTTGTTAATTGTTCCTCTTGCTTCACTTGGGCATGGGTTAGGGTCAATTTAGTATTATATTAGGTTGAGAGATGGTTTCACACCATTTGGTCAAGGTTTAAAGTGCATAGGTCAAGAATTGGGGAAATGGCTATGTGCCACATATGCCTCTATGCATATGTTGTATTTGATTTTTGATTTGTCTTGGCTTGACCCCCTTTGATGTTGTTGAGTGTTGAAATGGCATATGGAAGTGATCCAACCATTCACAACAAGTACTAGGGTCAATATTCTTTATTTCCCAAATTGCTATTTTATTCTCATATGCCTCTATGGCATTTTTAGTTTCTTTTTATTTTCTTTGGAAACCACTTGGATTTGGTTTGATAGGTACTAGGTAAGGTGTGTGAAGGTTTTCCAAACCTCTAAGCAAAGTAGAAAAGCTTAGGGTAAAGTTTTATAAAAATAGCCATAGGCACATATGCCTTTTTCTTATTTGATTTCTTTCTCTTTTATTTTATTGGGTGGGTGACCTTCACTTGATCACCTTAGGGTTTTAGGGTTTAGCACATAAGCATAATAACACTCCTCATGGCAAAACACAAGATTTAAACAAGATCTATATGTATCAATCTTATTTTAATAAAAGTTTTTGTTGGTTCCAAAATTTGGAACTAGGGAAATTCATTTTGTTTGTTTTGAAATTTTTGGGTTGTTACAAACCCTTCCCCCTTAAACAAATCTCGTCACGAGATTTTAAGAAAAGTTAGGTTCCTAAGAAAGATTGAGCAGAGATGTTAACAGGGGAACATACTTGGCATGGCCTGAGGGGCTTCCTGGGCTTCATTGGCAGTCATGTGGTAGAAACGGCCGTTGTTGTTGTTCTGGTTCCTTCTTCCTGCGAAGCGGCGCTGTTGCTGAGCAGGTGCTGCGGTATTGGCGGCAATCTTGGCAAGCTTCTTGGGGCACTCATTGGAGTAGTGACCCACAACTCCACATTCGTAGCAGTTGACTGTGGACTTGTCTTTGGGGTTGATGGGAACAGTGTTGCTTCCAGTCTTTGGGGCATTATTGGGGTTGTTATTGTTACCATTGGGGTGGTTGTTGGTGTTGTTGGGGTTGCTGTTGTTGTTTTTGCTGTGGTTGTTGTGGTTGCCACCGGGCTTTGGGGGTCCTCCGTTGTTGTTGGAGTAGTTGGGGCGATAATTCTGAGCAGGGGGCTTGTTGTGTCTTGGGGTGAATCCTCCAGTTGAGTTGTTGCGGTGCTTCTGGGTATGGTGGGGTCCACTCTGGTTCATCATTCTTCTCTTGCGGTTCTCGTTGGCTTGATGCAGCTTTCCTTCCATCTGTATGGCTGAGTCTACCAGGGCTTCCAGGTCAGCGAACGGAATGTTCACTAACACAGTCTGCATCTCGTCGTGTAGTCCGTTCAGAAATCTCTCCTTCCTCTTCTCGTTGGTGTCTGTCTCATCCGGGGCGTACCTTGACAGAGTAAGAAACCTGTCGCGGTATTCCACCACGGACATCCTTCCTTGTTTGAGTTCACGGAACTCGTCTCTCATTTTCTTGATTAGTCCTTGGGGCACATGGTATTTGCTGAACTTGAGTTTGAAGTCTTCCCAGGTCATCATTTGTCCCGCATTCATTGCGCGGGCACTTGTCCACCAGGCTCTAGCAGGTCCTGACAGATAGTGGGTGGCAAACAGTACTTTCTCTGCGGCTTCTACTCCCGCAACTTCTAAGTTGTTCTCCATTGTTTGGAGCCAGTCATCTGCGTCTAGGGGCTCTTCAGTCTTGCTAAACATTGGGGGATTAGTGTTTTGGAAATTCTTCAGCCTTGGATCCAGGGTGATCGTGGTTTCCATGGCCCCGATTGTTCCGAGCTATCTCGCTGCAGAGTGCATCAATGTTGGCTTGCCGTTCAGCTCTCTCGGCTTCGCGGTCTTCCATCATCATCTGCAGTATTTGCATCATTGCATCTTGGGTGGCGCTGCGGGTTGGTGGGGCCATCTGAGGATTGGAGTAATTGATAAGATAAGAGGGAAATTTCTATGGTTTGTTTGAGTTAAAGTTCACAAAGTTTCAAAACATGAGTAGTGTTGAGGGGGTAAAAACCAACAACACTTTTTCATTCATACCAAGCATCACACCTTACAAATCTAACACACCGTTGGTTTTAAGAACCATTCATTCGTTCTACGATACAATGGGACCGATACAACTCACACCTACGATAGTGCTTTAATAATACTACTCTTCAGGGGGGATTCTTCTTCTTCACGGGTGAGGTGCTTGGCGAAGGGCGAGGGCGTTGTCCAAATCCCTGCGAGTTTTGTACTGCCTGAAGTCCTGGTGTGCTACATAGGGGTTCATCTCCGTGTGTGGTGGCATGGTCATCGATCTTCCCATGGAGTCATGTCTTGGGTAGTAGATGAAACGAGTGTTCCGGATCTGGTTCTCATTTTGTCCACACAGACGGGTGATTGCTTCTAGCATAGCTTTGACTAGTCCTTCCTTCCAGGTGTTTCCCGTTACAGAAAACCATATGGTTTCCCATACCGGGGCTCCAAGCTTTCTTCCTAGATCAGCAGAAACTTCCCACCGGGGTGATCCTCCCAACTGATTATTGAAGGACGTTCCGAAGAACTCGTGGTACGGGTGTCCTAGATATTCCACTAGTTGCTTCAAATCCTTTTCGAACTTCGCTTCTCCTCCGTGACCAAGCTGATAGCATTCCCATTGGTATTCCATCTGTGAGAAATTTAAGATGACTAAGTTAGAGAAGTGATCAAGTGTGCAAAATTTTATGTAGGATTATAAGGAAAAGTGGAGTATGGATCTCTTATTTTGGAAAAGATCTCAAGGATAAGAGTGAGAATAAGTTTTCATAAATATCTACTTCATTTGTTTTTGAAACTAAATTTTTCGAGACGTCCATTCTAACTAGGGTCTCCTAAGGTCAACAATGGCTCGATACCAACTTGTCAACACCCGGATTTTTAAGTCCGGATGCCTATTATGCCATTCATCGCAATCCCAGGAATATTGTTTTTGCGAGACATAATAGATTGATATCACAACACATCATTCATTACATCACATAATTGTCTTACATAGAAGGATCACATGATCCAGGTCTTAATACATCATAGTGGATCTAGAGATCCTATTACAAAACACATAGCGGAAGCGAAGTAACGGTTGCGGTCCATCTATTCCACAGTAACCGTTGACGTCGGAGTGATCCTAGTTGTCGTAGACGTCCCGATGTCCATCTTCCTCGTATCGTTGTTCTCCTTCATAGTCTGGCCATTTGAATAGCCAGGGACAAAGCCATGAGTACTTCAAAGTACTCGCAAACTAATACTAATGTAAGCACTATCAACTATAGTAAGGGGGTGCTAAGCTCTAAGTTTATTTGCATAAAGCCAATTTTATTTCATAAGCATTTAGTAAAAAGCCTCTTCATTTGCTAACTAACTCAAGTGGGAACATTAGTGTCATTCCCACAACTCGTTGTGATTCAAGTCAAAGTCACCATTTCAAGTTCAAATCACAAGTCACCCTTCACATGTCACATTTTTGAAAATGGTCCGATGACGGAACAAGTATGGCCTTTCCAATCGTCCGTAACCGTGGACACGGCTATTCGAATAGTTCTACACTCTGCAGAGGTCGTACACTTGTGCCACAATATTTGCAATAATCCGTCGAGGTTAATCGGCCTCGATTTATCATACTCCGTATGTGGACTACCAACCATAACCTTTCACTTATATACTCTAGTACGGACACCTCTCCCCATGAGCTTGGCCTCCCGGTGAAAACCAACCTGTTAACCCGGGAACTGCACAGGGCTTGGGCCGGACAATTCACCTCATTCACGTCATATCACATCATTTCTTTGGTAGAGGCAGCCCTCGGCATAACCCCGATGACGCTTGTTTAGAGGGAACCCATACTAAAGCACATAAATTTCTAGTTAAGCCCTTACCCATGTCGGGTATTGTGGGGGTACTTGCAAAATTGGAATGGTATCGCATCCGAACCCAACCATCAGCTTTTGTAAAGTTCACCATGTCATTCACAAGTCACATTCACCTTCAAAATCTTTCAATAGAATGACTCATCATTCCAAGGTTTTCAAAGTCATTTCATTTCACAAGTTCCCATCTAGAGTAGTCAATTTTATTTGTTAGCACTAGCAACTAATCATGAGGGGTGCTATCTAGCTTTCATTGCTCTAGGCTAAATTTGATACTCTTGTAGTATTCTATCTCTAGACCAAAGTTAACTATAAAAGCAAGTTATAATAATCAAAGTAAAAGCTTGTAAGAATAAAACTTGGGATGGGATCATGAAGCCTAAAGTAAATTGGTGAGTGTGCCTTGCTCTAGTAGAGCTTTGCACTTTGCAAGAATATTAGCTTGCCTTGGTTGGTGTGGTGATCAAAGTTCTCTTCTCCTTCCTCTTGGTAGAATACCTCCTCCTCTTGATAGTCTCCGGTACTAGCGTCTAAAAACGAATACGAGGATACAATCACCAAACAACACTTAAGTAAACTTAATTAGCCTTATTGGCTCACACAAAGGATCTAGCATCACTACTTAACATTTATTCACACATTAAGCTAGGGTTTCCTTATTTAATAATAGGAGAATAATTTCCTCTTATTGAACATTGAAGTTAGGGTTTCTCTTTGGTTTGGAGGAATAATTTCCTCTCATTGAATTCTTCTTAAGATTTAATCTTTTCAAATAACCAGGGGTGATCACATGTTGACCAAGGTCAACACTTCACCCTTAATATTTGAGAAAAGTGATTTAAATGAGATTCATCATCTCATGTGTTTTAAATAACCTTTGCAATTTAAATACTATGTTGATTTAAATTCTACAAGTGAGCAAGTATGAGCCTAAGCATTTAAAGGTCAACACATTACTTCATATCACTTGAGAAAGGATTTAAATTAGGTGCTACACCTCATAGATTTAAATTCTAAAATTTGGATATAGTTTTAAATGGGCTAGTATTGACTACATTGCCAATATTTTGCTTCTAGCCCATGATCATATACAGAACATATATCATATTTTTACATAATAAATTATAGTTTGTTAAATGTGAATTATTGCAATTGGATTCACTTCAAAATTCAAATTTGTTGATTTTTAAGATTTATTTGAATACTGAAAAGTCTCTGTTTTGTTATTTTTGCTATTCAAAATCTACACCACATATGAGGTTGAATCCAGTGAGGTTAGCTAGATAATTTTATAATCTTTCTATAGCATTTTGAATCACCAGATTTGGATTTGTAGATTTAAAGCTATTCAATTTCTAGCACTGCATCAGTATGCAAAAGAAAGGAAAAAGATAAAACGGAAATTCAATTCAAACTGAGGGCGGGAAGAAGTTGGGCCGGCCCAGCTGCTGCCCGGGCCTGGCGTGCATGGCACATGCACGTCGGGTTCCGCGGGACGCGCGGATCGTCTTCCTCCCGACGCTGCTAACTTGCGGGGGCTCTAACTTTTACCTCGGAGCTCGGATTGAGGCGTGGTTTGTTGCGTTGGAAAGATATTTCCAAGGGCTACAACTTTGCTGTAGGTGTCGGGGGCTATGGTGATGAAATTCTGGGCGGTTTTGAGGGATGCCGCCGGTGAGCTTGTTGACGCCGGTGAGCTGCGAGGAGGGCGAGAGGGAGGCGCTAGGGGGAAGAAGGGGATGCTGCTGGGTTGTGTGGTGATGTCCAGGTCGAGGGGCGGGGTTTATATAGGCTCCAGGGGAGGGAGGCGCGGCATGGCCGGCATGGTGGCCATGTCGTCGACGGCGTGGCTACAGGGCGTTCTGGGCCGAACGGTCATGTCTAGGAGGTGCGTGGGAGTGAGGGGAAGCTAGTGGCGCAGTGGGACGCGACGGGATGCAGTGTGCACGAAGAGAGACATGGGTGGCCACGGGTTGGTGACCATGGGCATGGCATGAGTGTTGTGGTCATCCCCTTGCTTGTCTGGTCTCATGGTCATGTCTAGCAGGTTTCTAGGGTCCAGGGGACTGTAGGTGACATGGTGCTGCAGGGCGGAAGTGACCAGAGAGAGGGGTGGCATGGTGGTGTCATGCCATGGTCGGCATGGAAGCTTTTGGTCAAAGGTGAGCGAGCTCCAGTGTTTGCAGGTGATGGAAATGGTGCAGGAGGGTGAGGTGATGCTCCAGGGCTGCAGGGGTGGCCAGGGTTGGACTTGGTCCAAGCAAAAATCCAGCATGGGCATCATTTTCAGTTCTGCCCACAAGGTGTTTGTAAAAATGGCCGCAAGAGAAAAGTTTTCAAAATTTGGAAATTCCTTTGGTGGATCTCATTCATATAATCATAGAGGTAGAATGGTGGTGGTGGTGGTCAATTTGGTGTTGTTTTGCAAAGTTTCAAAAAGTGGGTGAATCTTCTCTTTAGTTCAAAGTCTCCTCTTGTCTCTTCTATTCTGGTCAACCTGGTCAAAGCTAGCATGTGTGGTCAACATGAAAGTGGTTCACCTTGACAAGGTCTTGGATGACATGGCAATAGTTGACCAAGTTTGGTTTGAAGAAAAGTAAAAACCAGGGGGTAAAGTAGTGAAGAAAATATTTTGGTGACATATGACCATTATCCTATGTGTGAAGATTTTGAGTTTTCCTTTGGTTTGATTCTGGTTTCATTGATGCAATGGTGTTAGTTTATCATATTTAGGTATTCTACAAGCAAGAGAGCAAGCAATTATGGCCTAGAGTGAAGATTTGTAATTTGGCATAATGTGTATGTGAGTGAAATTGGGATTTTCTCCCTATTTAATTTCTCTCCATTTAATTTGACTTTTGTTGACTCTAATGTGATTCTTATTAGTTTAGAAACATTTTAAAACCATTGAAACCATTTCAAATGGTCTTGTTCAAAGATTTGCAAAAATGGCCATAACACATAAGAGGTGACATGTCAAATTTTCTTATTCTTGTTAATTGTTCCTCTTGCTTCACTTGGGCATGGGTTAGGGTCAATTTAGTATTATATTAGGTTGAGAGATGGTTTCACACCATTTGGTCAAGGTTTAAAGTGCATAGGTCAAGAATTGGGGAAATGGCTATGTGCCACATATGCCTCTATGCATATGTTGTATTTGATTTTTGATTTGTCTTGGCTTGACCCCCTTTGATGTTGTTGAGTGTTGAAATGGCATATGGAAGTGATCCAACCATTCACAACAAGTACTAGGGTCAATATTCTTTATTTCCCAAATTGCTATTTTATTCTCATATGCCTCTATGGCATTTTTAGTTTCTTTTTATTTTCTTTGGAAACCACTTGGATTTGGTTTGATAGGTACTAGGTAAGGTGTGTGAAGGTTTTCCAAACCTCTAAGCAAAGTAGAAAAGCTTAGGGTAAAGTTTTATAAAAATAGCCATAGGCACATATGCCTTTTTCTTATTTGATTTCTTTCTCTTTTATTTTATTGGGTGGGTGACCTTCACTTGATCACCTTAGGGTTTTAGGGTTTAGCACATAAGCATAATAACACTCCTCATGGCAAAACACAAGATTTAAACAAGATCTATATGTATCAATCTTATTTTAATAAAAGTTTTTGTTGGTTCCAAAATTTGGAACTAGGGAAATTCATTTTGTTTGTTTTGAAATTTTTGGGTTGTTACATCATCACCGGAGGCCTCTACATCGCCATGCCCGCCTCCGAAGTGATGCGTGAGCAGATCATCCCTAGACTACGGGTCCATATCAGTAGCTAGATGGTTGTCTTGTCCAATTTGTGCATCATATTTAGATCTTGTGAGCTGCCTATCATGATCAAGATTATCTTTATGTAATGCTACATGTTGTGTTTGCTGGAATCCGATGAATATTGAATACTATGTTGAGATCGATTATATACTTGTCATATGTTATTTGTGATCATGCATGCTCTCCATTGCTAGTAGATACTCTGGCCAAGTAAATGCTTATGACTCCAAGAGCAAATATTTATGCTCGATAGTGGGTTCATGCCTCTAGTTTTATGGAAGAGTGACAATAACTTCTAAGATTGTAGATGTGTTGTTGCTACTAGGGAGAAAACAACAATGTTTTGTCTAAGGATAATTCTATCGCTTACTTTACACACATTGCTTAATGCGATAATCTGTTGCTTGCAACTTAATACTGGAAGGGGTTCGGACGATAACCTGAAGGTGGATTATTAGTCATAGATGCAGTTGGATTACGGTCTATGTATTATGTTGTAATGCCCAAACGAAACTCATAGTAATCATCTTGTCATGTATGGTCTTTATTCTGTCAATTGCCCAGCTGTAGTTTGTTCACTCAGCATGTTATTTATCTTTATGGAGAGACACCTCTAGTGAACTGTGGACCCCAGTCCTTTCTTTTACACTGATAAAATCATCCTGTTATGTTTACTTACTCCAAGAACTATTCTCTTTAATTTCACTACAAAAAAAATCTCTTTCAACACTATACATTTAATCCTTTGTGTTCAGCAAAACCGGTGAGATTGACAACCTCACTGTAAGTTGGGGCAAAATATTTTGGTTGTGTTGTGCGCAGGTTTCACGTTGTTGCTGACGCTGGTAGTGCGCCCTGCCACAAGTCAGCTAGCAACACCTTCAGAAGTCACGTCTTTCTCCTACTGGTCGATTAAACCTTGGTTTCTTACTGAGGGAAAACTTGCTATTGTGCTCATCATACCTTCCTCTTGTGGTTTCCCAACGGTGTGCAATCTGCGTTCATCAGGCGCGGCGGGGGACTTGGTGGCGGCGCAGCGAGACCACCCTCGGAGTCGCCCTAGAGAGCGACCCACGGCGGTACGGGGGTCTCTTTTCAAATGGGGAGAATTTCACTTCCAACTAGGGATGCACACAGTCATAGGCATGAGTACTATGATTTTTAATCTTGGTAAAAGATTAAATCATAGTCCTCAAGATAAATTGCATGAGTACCAGGTCTAACCTGGGCATCAAATATATATACGAACCTAAATTAGCGTACGTGAGGATTTGAACTCAGGTGCTGGGTTTGTACATCCACCCCCCTAACTAGTTGAGCTAGGCTCACTTCCCTTTTAAATGGGGAGAATTTCACTTGCCGGCCTCTGCAACAACTAGGGATGCACAACCATTAAGCATGAGTACTAAGATTTTTAATCTTGGTAAGATTAAAGCATAGTCCTCAAGATAAATTGCATGAGTACCAGGTTCAGCCTGGGCCTCAAGTATAAATAGAAACCTAAATTCGCGTCCACGACGATTTGAACTCAGTTGCTAGGTTTGTACACCCACTTTCTCCCAACCAGTTGAGCTATGCTCACTTCCTCTATATAGTTTGTCTCAAATAAAGTCAAAGCCTTAAGACTCCTCTTTTTGGAAAGTTCTTATAAAGATAAAAGATGAGTTCTTTTTAAATAAGGCTCTTTCACCGTAGTAATGGTGAGGAAATTCGGTTTTGGGAAGAAACATGGCAAGGGAACACGCCTCTTTACCAAAAATATTCATACTAGTCGATTGAAATCTTTACCGGTGATCCAGAAAGGCGACCGGTCTTCTCATTCTGGATCAAAGATTTTTTTTAGAAGAGACAAGCAATCTATTTCAAGTAGCGTATTGTTACAGCCAACTTTGAGTGTAAGTTTCGTTCCTCGTAGACCGCAAATGCTTCAACCATTTTGGTAGCTTTCAGTATTCGATCTTACCCAATGTTGAAGTAACTGTCCCACCATCATGATTTTTGATCACCTCTCCCCATGACCCCATGTTCTGATTTGATAGTATAGTGGCATCCACGTTAACCATGATCCATCCTTCTTGCAGGCTTCATCCAACAAACAGGTTGGGTCTTTGGTTTTTGTGATTCTACTTCTTGTATCATGTTGGTTATGGGCTTTTTTTCCTTTCCTATCATTATCCACAAGTAGATTCTTGATCAGCTTCAGGGTGTCATAGTAGTTTTGTATGACATTCTAATTACTTAAGTGTCCTATGACTCTAGCTGAATGTGCCACACAAGCATCCCCTTTGCTAAAAGTACAATTGTTTCGATGGTGCCAAGCTCTCCACCATAGAAACATAACTTTAGCCCTCATATTCATCATCTAAACTATCTAGTAGAACAAGCAGCCAGTCCCTACCAGTGTATCTTAGAGCATGATCTTGGGGCATCTGCGATGCCTTTCTCAGTTCTTGACTCAACACACGAGCTCTGGTGCACTCTATAACTGTTTCATACCCGTTTTCTTCATCTGTGTCACAAATATGATCGGTCGTACATGTGTTAGGGAGGGATTCTGCTACAATTTGCTTCAAAATGCTAAGATACAAAATCCCCGTTCTTAGATTCAGGTAATCTGATTTTTAGTACTTAGGCAACATCATTAGGCATGGATATTTTTCTTACAATGCTTCTTTCCATTCCATCCGATCATGGTCAATGATATATTTGACCCTTCTCAATATAGATTTAGTTAGGTTTTTGGTTATTTTGCAATCCCCTCTTCGGACCTAGCTGACTTGCCAAATCCTCACTTCACTTCCATATAATAATCCCTTCTTTAGAAGTTCAAGTCCATATGCAATATCCTGCAAACCGGTGAAGATTTTTTTTAGTCTTGCACATAAACTTTTCGGGAAAGTGATCAATCGCCAATATGGTATTTCTAGTAAAACTTGGTTAGATTATGTTAGGTCTCTAAAACCCATACCTAAGTAGTTGAATTATTTTAGGTCTCTAAAACCCATACCTCAGTGGGACTTGCTTTTTGTGAGATTGTCCCAGCTACTCCAATGAACGTGTCTCCGGTTGTGCTCATCACCCCACCACAATTGTCTAGTTAGCTGCATTAGATCTTCACATAGACCGTTTTAGAATTTAAAAACACTCATTGGATAAGTGGATAAAGCTTGCACCTCCTTCGCCGCAACTGGAAGTTATTTATCCGACAAATCTGACATTGTATTTTTATATTTATTTTTTATCGAGAAGAACTTTCCATTTTTCATATGTCTGTCTGGTATAGGAAGATCCAGGTATTTTTCTTCAAAGCGTGCGTTCAGAACATTCAAGAGTTCCATTGTTCGTTTCCCCAAATCCTCTATACATTTGTTTCCTAGTAACAAAGAGTATTTTCCTGGGTGTAATATCTCACCTGCAGCCTCTTAATCTCACAATAATACGTTTTATCTTCAGCTCCTAAAAGTTGCGAACTATCGTCTGTGATCAACAAGTGTGAAGTTCCATGACTTTGGCGACATATTTTCAAAAGAGTGAACTAATCAATTTTGGAAAAGTAAAAAAAAATGGAATACACTCCCTGTTCCAATGAATAAGGCTTGTATTTTTTTCTTCCAAAAAGTCAATCCAAGTAAAGTTTGACCATATCTTTAGAAAAATCTTCAATAAATATGATACTCTACACATATCACATGAATACATATATCATGATGTATCTAATGATATTAATTTTGTATTTTGCATATTAATGATTTTTTAAAAAAAGATAGTCAAATTTTACATGATTTGATTTTTCAGAAATAATATAACCCTTATTCATCTGAACGAAGGTAGTATCAATTAAAATAATTTCTGGGTTGCGAATTTGGATCACTCCATTTAAGATATTTGGAAATTCCAATTCACTTTATAGAAGATTTAGAAATGGAAAAGGAATGTCTCTTAAACACCGCTTTTGTGCCTACTTGCGAACCATTTCATGTTATTAGCTTTTTTTTAGATGGTATATACATGTCTCTGCCCTATGTGAATATGTGATCCATGTGATATAAGTAATAACCATTGGATAACACAATCATACAATAAAGGCCATATGCATCATTCGATGCAGAGGCCGGGTTCATATCACTTTTCACAAAAAAAATGGAACATAATTTTGCAACATTGTAAAGAGTTTTTATGTAACCCGTTTGTATTCTGATTTTTCTTTGTTTAACTAGTGTTTCCGATAACAAGCAAACAACACACGTGGTGATGAGATCTGAGATCTAGGGATTGGCCCGATCTCGCGATTTGACCCAAGATCCAAGGGGAAGAGGTGGGAGAGCGCGAGGAACACGAGGAACACGAAGAACACGGTACTCACGCACGCACACCAACCCGATACACCTGATACTTACCCTCGTGACTCGGTAGATCACGCCAATGGAATCTCCAAGGAAGAGGCACGCGGCAGAATTCCCGGAGAGAGATTGGTGTTGGAGAAAGGGAATTGGTAAGGGAGAGAGAGTGCCTTGCACTAGAATCTCACTGATCAATTCACCAAACAACAACAAGAGTGCCTTGATTACAGAGGGATGATACCCTAGGGAGACTAAGCTCAAAGTTGGTTTAAGCTCAAATTTATGTCTAAGGGGTAAAGGAGGGGTCCAAGGTACTTATATAGGCATACATGGCCAGCAAGGCGAAAAGGTACGCAAACAGGATAACTTAGGCAGTTTGGTGGGGCAAATCCCGTCGGATCCGGTTGGAGGCCGGTCAGACAGGACCTGGCACTGGGTGTCCGGTTGGCGGCCGGTCAGACCGGGCCGGCGCCGGGTGTCCGGTCGTGGGGCCGGTCGACCGATCGCCAACCGGAAGCTTCGCAGATTTCCGTCCGGTTGGTCTCCGTACGAGCTTGGGGGAACTCCGGTTGGCGACCGGTTGACCGGGCCTGGGACCGGGTGGTCCGGTCTGTGGTCCGGTCTGACCGGGTTCTGGACCGGCCGGCGTCTTCTCTTCCTTCGAGCGCTTCGAGTGACATCGGGTCCAGCTTCGTGTCCATCTTCATGTCCCGTTGTTCCTCTCCTTCCCTTGGCCATGGTGCATCTTCCCCTCCGGGGTCTTGATGGTCCTCGTACCTAATGACACAAAGCACATCAGCATGAGGTAGCATTCCATCCAAAGGCGTACCGAGATCAAGGGTGGTGAGGAGCGAGTTCACCTTATCATGTAGAGCTTTAACTCGAGCCCTTGTCATTGGTCCGCTTGGGGGACTTGTTGGTCTTGGTGAGGGGGTGTCCGAAGGCCACCCCGCATCATCTCCCCCCCCCCTTGGGAGAGAGTCGTCCTCGACTCTTGTTCCTCCTCATCTCCATGATAGGGTGAGAGATCCGAGATGTTGAAAGTGTTGCTCACCAAGTACTTTGATGTTGGTATGTCGATGACGTAGGCGTTGTTGTTGATGCGCTTGAGGACCTTGAAAGGTCCATCTCCTCTTGGCTTGAGCTTGGAGTTGCGTTCTTGCGGGAACCTTTCTTTCCGTAGGTGGATCCAAACGAGGTCTCCTTCTTCAAACACGCGTTCCTTTTTCTTGGCGTTGAGGCGGTTAGCTTGGCGAAGTACATGCTCTTGTATGGTTGCTCTTGTTTCTTCATGTAGTTTCTTCATGGCGGTGGTGCGCTTGTCGAAGTCCATGTTCGTCCTTTCATGAAGAGGTAGTGGGAGGATGTTGAGTGCTGTTGGAGGTTCGAATCCATAGATGATCATGAAGGGACTCCGTGAAGTTGTGGAGTGCTTGGCTCGATTGTAGGCGAACTCCGCATGGGGTAGGCAATCTTCCCATGACTTCAAATTGGTCTTCACAAGTGTGCGGAGGAGTGTTGAGAGGCTTCGATTTACCACTTCGGTTTGTCCATCGGTTTGAGGGTGCGAGGATGATGAGAATAAGAGCTTCACTCCAAACTTCGTCATGAGCGACTTCCATAGGTAACTCATAAACTTGACGTCTCGATCCGACACAATGCTAGCCGGTATCCCATGTAGGCGAACCACTTCCCTGAAAAACAATGAAGCAATGTGTGAAGCATCATCGCTCTTATGACATGGTATGAAATGAGCCATTTTAGAGAACCTATCCACTACCACAAATATTGAGTCATGACCATGTTTTGTGCGTGGTAAGCCAAGTATAAAGTCCATGCTTATGTCCGACCAAGGTGCATATGGAATGGGCAAAGGCATGTAAAGACCATAGGGATTGGATGTAGACTTAGCTTGTAAGCATGTTGTACACCGTCGGCATAGGCGTTCCACGTCGCGGTACATTCTTGGCCAATAGTAGTGGGTTGAGAGCATGGCATATGTCTTCTCTCGTCCAAAGTGACCCATGAGACCACCTCCATGTGACTCTTGCAAAAGCAACTTACGAAGAGAAGACTCGGGAATGCAAATCTTGTTAGCTTTAAACAAGTAGCCATCATGCAAATAGAAATCATCAAATCCTCGGTCAACGGAACACTTTGCAAAGATTGGTCCAAAGAAAGAGTTGGAAGGGTAAAGTTCTTTGATCTCCTCAAGACCCAAAATGTGAAACTCCAAGCGGGTGAGTAGAAGAGTATTCTTGCGGGAAAGTGCATCCGCAACCACATTTTCCTTGCCCTTTTTGTATTTGATTACATAAGGGAAGGACTCTATGAACTCAACCCACTTAGCATGTCTCTTGTTCAAATTGTGTTGACTTTTCAAATACTTCAAGGACTCATGATCCGAATGGATAATAAACTCTTTTGGCCAAAGGTAATGTTGCCAAACTTCAAGAACACGAACCAAAGCATAAAGCTCCTTGTCATATATAGAATAGTTGAGGCGTGCGCCATCCAACTTCTCGCTATAGTATGCCACGGGTTTTCCATTTTGCATGAGGACACCACCAATTCCAAGGCCACTCGCGTCACATTCTATCTCAAATGTTTTAGCAAAATCGGGGAGAACAAGTAGTGGTGGCTCGGTGAGTCTCTTTTTCAATTCATCAAAAGCGTTTTGTTGTGCTTTGCCCCAAACAAACGGAATATTCTTTTTTGTAAGCTCATTTAAAGGGCAAGCGATGGTGCTAAAATCTTTCACAGAGCTGCGGTAGAAACCGGCGAGTCCATGAAAACTCCGAACTTGACCAACATTTGTGGGAGTGGGCCAATTGTGGATGGCCTCAATCTTGGAAGAATCAACTTCAATCCCGTTGGCGGAAACCACAAAACCAAGAAAAACCAATTTGTTTTGAGCAAAGTTGCATTTTGGGAGGTTGGCAAAGAGCTTCTCGTGGCGCAATATGCATAAGACTTCTCTCACATGTTGAACATGGTCCTCGAGATTTTTGCTATAGATGAGAATGTCATCAAAGTAAACAACCACGCTCTTGCCAATGAGAGGTCTCAAAATGTGGTTCATAAGACGCATGAAAGTCGAAGGAGCATTGGAAAGACCAAATGGCATGACGAGCCATTCATATAGACCAAGCTTGGTCTTGAATGCCGTCTTCCATTCATCACCAATTGCCATGCGAATTTTGTGGTAGCCACTACGCAAATCAACCTTAGAGAAAATGGTGGCACCACTCAATTCATCAAGCATGTCGTCTAAACGCGGAATGGGATGGCGATAACGGACGGTAATGGCATTGATGGGGCGACAATCCATACACATCCGTTGCGTCTCATCCGGTTTAGGAACAAGAATCACGGGCATGGCACAAGGGCTAAGGCTTTCTCGAACGTACCCTTTGGCGAGGAGGTCTTGTATTTGGCGTTGAATCTCCTTGGTGTCTTCGGGGTTGGTGCGGTAGGCGGCACTGTTTGGTAGAGGAGCGCCGGGTATGAGGTCGATGCGGTGCTCGATGCCCCGAAGCGGTGGGAGTCCATGAGGTAGCTCGTCGGGGAAGACGTCTTGGAACTCCTTCAAAAGAGACAACAAAGACGAAGGAATATTGGATAAGTCGTTAGTCTCCGACGAGAGGCCCTTGCAAATGAGCACGTAGTGTATGGTGGTGGATGGGTTGTCTTTCACTTCTCTCCACTCGCTTTTTGTGGCTAAGAGGACACTCTTTCTCTCACTCATATGTGGGTGGTGGCGCTCACTCTATTTTTGGTGGGTCGCTCCCTCTCCTCTCAACTCACTATGGTGGGTGTGGAGTTGTGCCCGCGCTAAAGCCTTCGCATTGTCGGCGATGATTTGGCTAGGAGTCATTGGGCGAAGCTCGAACTTCTTGTCCTTGACCTTGAAGGTGTATGCATTGGAGTAGCCATCATGTATGGCCTTCTTGTCAAATTGCCATGGGCGGCCAAGCAACATGTGACACACGGTCATGGCTACCACGTCGCACTCAACGGTGTCTTCATAGAGTCCTATCTTGAAGTTGACGGTGACGGTGTGTTGTATCTTGACATTGCCCTTGTCACTCAACCATTGGACATGGTATGGATGAGGATGCTTGCGAAGTGTGAGGTTGAGCTTCTCGCATAACTCGGTGCTTGCTAAGTTGTGGCAACTCCCACCATGGATGATGGCCTTGATTGACTTGACACCAATGCCGGCACGAGTTTGGAAGATGTTGCATCTTTGGTCTTCCATAGCTTGGGGTTGAGTTGTGAGCACTCGAGTGACCACAAGTGAAGGGCTTGGGTCGTGGGTGCATAAGAGAGGGTCTTCTCCACTTTCCTCATCATACTCTTCCTCATTAGCAACGGCGGCTTGTACTAGGGCTTCATATTCGCCCTCACTTAGCGTCTCTATGTCACCATTCTCCATAGTGATCATAACCTTGGTGTTCTTGCACTCGAAGGATTTGTGGCCTTGAGTGCCACACTTGAAGCAAGTGACATTGGAGGGTCCCGTCGAGGCCTTGGAGGAGGCGGTGGAGGACACCGATTGCTTCATGCGACTTTGGATAGAAGGTTGCTTGGAAGGTGTAGAGGATGCGGTTGGCTTGACACTTGTTGTGGGATTTGTTGTAGAAAGTTTGGAGGCGAAGTATTGCTTGGACTTCGAGTACTTGATATCCTCATTCACTTGACGCTCGGCCTTGGAAGCTTGGTGAACCAACTCAACCATGTTGGAGTATTGTTGGAACTCCACAATCCTCTTGATTGGGTAGTTGAGGCCATTGAAGAACCTAGCAATGGTTTGGTTCTCGGACTCTTGGATGTTTGCTCGCATCATAGTTAACTCCATTTCCTTGAAGAACTCCTCAACGGTCTTGGTGCCTTGCTTCCACTTTTGGAGCTTGTTGAAGAGATCGGTCTTGTAGTGTGTAGGAACAAAACGAGCTTGCATCTCCTCCTTCATATCTTCCCAAGTGTCAATTGGAGGTTGTTGACGTCAGAAACCCACTGGCGGGTAGCGACTGGTCAACACCGTAGAGCCGGGAACAACTAGGGCTGCGGCTGGCCCTAGTCCCTCAGAGCGACGGCCCGCAAAGCCTCCTGGTCGCGCGCCGATGCAAACTGCAAGGGCGTGCCACCTGACCTATACCTGGTCAGGAAGGTGTGGATGATGCCTCGCTTAGTTTCCTGCAGGGCACACACGTACACGCTAAATACGAGCCTCGATCGGCTCTCAGGTTGTCCTGTGAATCGGCTCATGGAGCCGATCCACCCATGATTCGTCCAAGGTGGCCGAATATATGGTGGTCCTGCTTGATCAAGATGAAGCGTATGAGATCCACGACGATCTGGGGTTTTCACCGCATAATCGGATCATCCTACTCACGATTGGGCCTCGCGCTCATGCACGGTGATCGTAAGCCAGCCCTAGACAAGGCCTAAAAACCAACACTAGGTTGATCCTCGGAACGTCCCGTCTAGGGGCAGCAAACTACACCCCGCATGCCGCTGGATCCTCCAACCCTTTGTAAGGCCTAACTATTGCAGATATTAAACTAATCCTTGATGAATCAAGGAGCGATCGTAACGGATCAGATCTACTAAACGGTGATCAAGCGGGGTGCCGTCCCTGCACCCATGATGAGGTACAAGGACGGCTAGATGCGCAAGGGTTGCACTACGAAAGCATATGATACTAAGAACAATGCTAACCCTAACGCATCTAAGATAACTACGTTGCTCGCCATCAAAAAGGCTTCAAGCACGAGCAACGCATGAACAACTAGGCAGGCTCGTGCTGCCTAGATCGCGAGATGCGATCTAGGCAGCATGGTGCTTACCGGAGGAACCCTCGAGACGAAGGAGTTGGCGATGCGCCGAGATTGGTTTGTGTTGAACGTTGGTTGTTGTTTATTCCATAAACCCTAGATACATATTTATAGTCCAGGGGACTTTCTAATGTGGGCGTGCACTAAACCGTGCACGAGACAAACTCTAATCTCTACGTAACCTACTATATAAAGATACACGGGCTAACAAGCCCAAACTTGATAAACAAGGCCGATTCACGTATTTCTTCCACGTCCATCTTGATCGCGGCCCATCTCTGACTTGGTCAAATTCTGGTGATAACACATGCCCCCCTGGTTTTGATAATGATAATTGCAAAACCATCTGCATTCTTCGAAGGGCCATGCCGTGGCAAAATCGTCGCAGTTTTCTTCATGATGGCGTCTTGCCTCCTCGCCTTCTCTGTTCGACTCGACGGTTCTAGCACCAGGTCCTCGGGAACTGCTTAGGCATTAAATCGCCGTTCCCCTTTTATTCGACCACATCCTAGGGTTCCTCTCTTCATCTCCCTACTCCACAGCGAGCCATCGGCAAACCGAACAACCCTCCTCGGTCCCCATGGATTCCTCCTCTTCCTCCGCTTCCTCCGGCTCTGTCTCTCCGGTCCTCCTCCTCCAGCGAACTCGAGCAGGAAGTCGATCCGATGGCCATCTACGAAGCCCGCGCCCGGAGTATTGGGACGCCGGGATCGGGACTCTTCCAACGAGTCGGAAGATGGTGAACCCCTCACTGATGGGGAAGAAGACCTTCAGTTCCTTGTCGACGGGGAACTGGAAACACCAAGCGATGACGACCTCTTCCCCTGGGAAGGGAGCTTTTCCTCCGACGAGGAAAAGGAAGAAGAGGAAGACGCCGACGATGACTCCCTCGAAGGTTACCCACCAGCGAAACGCCTCCGCATGTGGTGGGACGACGACGACAGTGCTGACGAAGAGGAGGATGAAGCCCCTGCAGAGGGCTACGGGAGCAGCGATGAGGAGCCCGACGGTAGCGGCGCCGATGAGGGTTCCGAGGATGATGATGAAGGCAGTGACGGCCCGTAGTTTAGGATCTACTAGCATAGGCCTAGCAGTAGCAGATGGGTCAATAGACCCTTTCTTTTGTTCTCCTTTCTTTAAGTAATCGGTCCTTCCTTTGTAAGAAATCCTGTTTATTAATGGAGAAGCTTCCCCAATTTGATATTGCCGATTTCTCCGAACCGCTTCTCAATGAACCGATAACAATGTATGATCCAACTGGTAGATAATGTGGGATCTTCAGGAGAGCCCCTAAATTTCTTCCGCCAGTTTCAACGACCCTCTTTAGTGACTGCTCATCACTTTGTGAAGAAGGTGGCAACGGAAAATCAGCCGACGATATCTCCATTGGCTCTTTAAACAGAGTCATCATTAGCCTCCAAGCTGTAACGCAGCGAATCAACCGATTCTAACTGAATCGGTCTTTTAAAAACAGCGAACCTTCAGGGTGAGCTGCCCCCCGAGTTTCCTTAGCACATTCCTTGCGCCTTGCTGATCGGATCGGTTCCTCCCCTGACATGGTGACCCTCTGGTTAGAACTCTTGTATCCCTTGAGTCGATGGCCCTGCATCGGCTTTCATATCCTCAAGTCGATGTCTGCTGCATCGGCTGTGCTCAAAAATTTTTTGAATTTTTTTAGGCCGATTTGTGTGTCGGCCCCCATATTTGACAGTATTGTCTCATATCCCCGTGTTTTATCCATCTAGGTGCCCCCCGAGCCGATTCTGTCAAGAGAATTGATGGTATCGGCTCTTCAGGTAATCCCTGTTGGGTCAAACGTTGAGCCCAGGCAGAATGGATGGTGAGGATAATTTTGGCCGATTGCTGGAATCGGCCTCCATGCCGCTTGCTCGGTGAAGGTTTTGTAACGCCCCTTCACAAATTTTTGGGGGCCGATCGCGGGGATCAGCCTCGCCATGTTCGCTTATTGACGTGCTCTTGCTACTCGTCCAAGCCGGCAGATAAAACTAGCCCAATCTCTCGACTTTATCACGTTGGTATGCTTGCTGCCGTCCACCTTGAGTGCATCGTGTGATCGTGGAGCTCCATACCTCGCCGGTCGAACGAGCACCATGTTTGTGCCAGCCGATGTTTCATCATCGGCTTTCCTTTGCTTGGGGCGCCACTCCTTTCTTTGCGGCAGTCCCTCCTCATCCAGGGTCCTCTGGACTTTCGCAGCCAGATCAGGTCGTGCCTTTCTCAGCGTATGCAAGTATAACCTTTTGGCCTCCTCCAGACCGCGCAATCGCTGAACCCTGCGTTTCTGTGAATGGCTGAGACCATCAGGGCACCATCTTGGACGGTGACACCTATCTTCTTCCTCTTCTTGTCCCTCGTCTTCTGAATCCTCGAGATCTGCCCAGCGAGGGGACTCAGCGCGTTTGCTCTGTGGTGGGAGAGGCCCTAAACGCTCGAATACGGACACGTTGGCTGCCTCCTTCTTCTTCCGGTTGCATTCTGGGCAGTTGCCGATTGTTGGCAATCGGCTCATTCCTGAATCCCAGCAGTGTCTGAAGAAGGGGCAGTCCCGGTGCTCGGCGTTGTCATCTTGCTCCCTTGGCTTTTCCGTGGCACGGCGCTCGTGCTCCTCCTCATTGTGATCGAGCCGACGATATCTTCTCGGCTCCTCTAGCCGGACGGTCTCTCTCATCATCGTCGCCGTGTTGCCGGCGTTGGTCGTACTCGACTCACATACTTGCCGAGGAGGTGATCGAGAGAGGGTCGTTGATATCTTATGTTCTTCACTTCCCCCTCCGTGACGTAGCGCTTGCCATCTTGACGGAGCCGATCGCATGGAGCGGCCCCCTCGCGTCCTTGCTCCGAGAGCAGCTGTCCTCATCCCCGTCCTTCTCAGAGCGGTGTCCAAGCTCTACCATGCTGATGTTGGCTGAGAAATCAGGCTGGCACCCTCCGAGGTGAGCGAACTCCACCATGTTGACGGCGGGGAAGGGGTGTGTGTCGACCTTCATGGCATACTGGTTAAAAATTAGTCGCCCATTTTCGATCGCCCTCTGGATCTGCCGACGCCACACCCTGCGGTCGTTGGTGGTATGGGAGTACGTGTTATGCCATTTGCGGTATGGCTTTCCGTTCAGCTCCTCGCACCGTAGGAATTTTGTGGCCTTCGGGTACCTTTATGTGCTTCTCCGTGAGTAATAGATCGAAAATCTGCTCCGTTTTAGTCACGTCGAAGTCGAACCCTCTTGGAGGCCCTGGTGGCTTCACCCATTTGCAGGTTACTGGGCCTGCCGCTCGAGTCCACTCAGCCACCGCAACCTCTTGTTCTCCCGTAGCGCCTTCATCTTCGCCTGCGTCAACCATGGTAACCACGCGTTTGAATTTGTCCTGGTAGACGTCCGGGTGGCGCTCGTTCATACGCCGACGGCTTCGCACCATGTGTGCTAATGAAGGGTAGTCTCGCTTGGGAGGCCACGTCCTTGATCGATGATGATAGACCCACCACCGCCAACTCGACTGCTTCTTTTTCGCTTACGTGAACCGAATAGCATCGGTTCCTAACGGTCCTGAAGCGCTGGATGTATTCCGACACTGTTTCCCCGCGCTTCTGTCGTACTTGTGCTAGATCGGCAATGCCAGCCTCGGAAGCCTCTGAGTGATATTGCTCATGGAACCGTTCTTCCAGACTGCTTCCAAGTCTGGACTGAGTTCGGTGGCAGCGAAGTGTACCAACCGAAAGCCGATCCTGTGAGGGACTGTGAGAAGTACCTCACGCGCAGCTCGTCTGATGCTGAGATCATGCCCAGCTGCGCCAAATATCGGCTCACATGCTCGATGGAGCTGGAACCATCTGATCCGCTGAACTTTGTGAAATCCGGGAGCCGATATTTGGGTGGTAGCGGGATCAATTCGTACTCGTTGGGGTACGGCTTGGTATAGCCGATCGCCTTTCTTTTCGGCATCATGCCGAACTGGTCTTTCAGGATCGTACAAATTTGATCCGCGGTGATGGCTGCAGGTGCCGAACCCTGAAGGTTCGTCGGAGTGGCGTACTTAACCAGCCATGCTTGTTTTTCTGGCTCTGAGCCAACTGCAGGAGCTGGGCTCGGGAGTTTTGTCGGGGTGGCGTATTTAGCCACGTTTGCTTCTCAGGGTCTACCTCCGACGTTCCTCCTGTTGCCCCAGAAGTCCCTGCTATAGCAACCTGGTTCGAGGGTGCCCGTGTGTCTGCGATCGGCACGTATGCGCATGCGTATCCGTGCGGGATCTCCTTGGGCGCGTCATGTAGGAATTGGTAGTCACTGGGGTCACCACCAATCTTGTAGACGACATAGGCCGATGAGTTCGGCGCTTCGGGTGCTGCCAACGCGAACGGCAGCGGTGGACGGGACTGGAGTAGCAATTCCCCTTGGTGAGTCCCTAGGGCTGGTCCTGACGGAGAGTATTGATGGCTCATGATCTCCTGGATTACGCGCAGAGCGACGCGCTCCAACGTATTCACCAGGCTCTCAGAATGGCGGTGCAGCGAATGAGCCACCATGAAGTTTATCTCCTGACGCAGCGACCTGGTGCGTTCCTCTGACGGGGTGGACAGGTCCACTCCATCAAGCGCGCCTTCAGGTGAGAACCCCTTCCATCTGATGCCATGGGAACGGGTCTCGTGGAAAGAGCCGATTAGGTCGGCTTCGAGGACAGCTTTGACCTCGTCATACTTCTTCTTGAGCTCGCCATCGAGCTCCTCATAGGTAACAGGAGTTTCTTCAGCCATCTCTGATGTAGATGGCGAGGTGGTTGTCGTTGAAGATTGTCCCACCGGGCGTGCCAGAATGTGTTGACGTCAGAAACCCACTGGCGGCTAGCGACTGGTCAACACCGTAGAGCCGGGAACAACTAGGGCTGCGGCTGGCCCTAGTCCCTCAGAGCGACGGCCCGCAAAGCCTCCTGGTCGCGCGCCGATGCAAGCCGCAGGCGTGCCACCCGACCTATACCCGGTCGGGAAGGTGTGGATGATGCCTCGCTTAGTTTCCCTGCAGGGCACACACGTACACGCTAAATACGAGCCTCGATCGGCTCTCGAGTTGTCTCGTGAATCGGCTCATGGAGCCGATCCACCCATGATTCGTCCAAGGTGGCCGAATATATGGTGGTCCTGCTTGATCAAGATGAAGCGTATGAGATCCACGACGATCTGGGGTTTTCACCGCATAATCGGATCATCCTACTCACGATTGGGCCTCGCGCTCATGCACGGTGATCGTAAGCCAGCCCTAGACAAGGCCTAAAAACCAACACTAGGTTGATCCTCGGAACGTCCTGTCTAGGGGCAGCAAACTACACCCCGCATGCCGCTGGATCCTCCAACCCTTTGTAAGGCCTAACTATTGCAGATATTAAACTAATCCTTGATGAATCAAGGAGCGATCGTAACGGATCAGATCTACTAAACGGTGATCAAGCGGGGTGCCGTCCCTGCACCCATGATGAGGTACAAGGACGGCTAGATGCGCAAGGGTTGCACTACGAAAGCATATGATACTAAGAACAATGCTAACCCTAACGCATCTAAGATAACTACGTTGCTCGCCATCAAAAAGGCTTCAAGCACGAGCAACGCATGAACAACTAGGCAGGCTCGTGCTCGCCTAGATCGCGAGATGCGATCTAGGCAGCATGGTGCTTACCGGAGGAACCCTCGAGACGAAGGAGTTGGCGATGCGCCGAGATTGGTTTGTGTTGAACGTTGGTTGTTGTTTATTCCATAAACCCTAGATACATATTTATAGTCCAGGGGACTTTCTAATGTGGGCGTGCACTAAACCGTGCACGAGACAAACTCTAATCTCTACGTAACCTACTATATAAAGATACACGGGCTAACAAGCCCAAACTTGATAAACAAGGCCGATTCACGTATTTCTTCCACGTCCATCTTGATCGCGGCCCATCTCTGACTTGGTCAAATTCTGGTGATAACAGAGGTTCACCCTTTTCTTCCCTTTGAGTAACAACTTGTTCCCACCATGTGTTTGCATACTCTTCAAACTCAAGGGAGGCCATGGCTACTTTCTTGGCACCGGAGTAGTTGTGGATGCGGAAGATCTTGTCAACCTTGAGTGCCCATGAGAGGTAGGCCTCGGCATCGTCTTCACCCTTGAACTTGGGCATGTTGAACTTGAGCTTTCCATACATATTCTCTTCATCTTCCATGTTCCTTCGGCGAGGACGGAAGCCTTCATCTCTTGCGGCTTGGGGTGGTAGAGGAGGTCTTCCACGGCCAACCATAGCATTGGGTTGGCGGTGGAGTTGGACACTAGCTTCACTTGGCTCACGTTGGTGATGTTGTTGCGGATCTTGACGAGGTTGTTGGCGTTGTCCAATGATGGCCCTCTCATCTTGATCATGTTGTGGTTGTCCTCGGCCCCTTTGGTCATGGCGAGGATGGTTTCGGAGGTCACGCCTTGGTGGATCTTGACGACCTTGGTCTTGAGCATCAACATGGGCTTGACGATGAGGTGTCGGTTCCATGTTGTGGAAGACGTTGTCGTGGGGTTGGTCGTCATGCCCATGGTGGGCATGGCGAGCCGCTTGATGACGATCTTGGTGAAGAGCTTGTTCTTGTTGAGGACATTCATGAGGACGAGCATGGCGATGGAACTCTCCGCGCCTTGAGTTTGAGCGAGAATCATCTTGACGAACATGTGGGCGACGAGGTCGATGATGATCTCCATGCCTTGAGTCGGAGCTTGAGGACGAATGGTGATCATGAGAGTAGTCATCATGTGATGAGGTCGATGACGATGAGGAAGTAGAGCAATGTCGATGTCGACGTCCCAAGTTGGTGATGGCGCACTCGAGGCTATCCATGCGCCTCTCCATGTTTGCATCATTGGCCGTCACTTGATGATGCAAGTTGTCCATAGCTTCATGAAGAAGATTCATATCTTGGTTCACTTGGCCGAAGTTGTGAGCCACTTCTTCATATTGCTCATCGATGCGTGTCTCGAACAAGTTGAGTTGGTCCTTGAACTCTTGGCGTTGCACCCATAGGTTGTGTTGGGTGGCCAACCTTTCGGAGGTGCGTAGGACCTCATCCTCCTTTGCTTGGTCTCCGTGCCTATCCATGATAACAAGACAAGAACTATGTTGTGGATGTTAGTGGAAGGAGACTACCTCGCACTCTTACCTTGGTAAGATATTATTGAGGCAATCAACCAAGCCCAAAGTAAGATCAAGTGTATCGGGACACACACAAAGGCACACGCAAAAGCTAGCAAATATGGTGTTAGGTGTGGATGGTGGAAAGCCAAAAGACGAAATCCAAAATCGAGTATGTTGTTAAAAGTGGGTAAGGTCCAAAAATCAAGTGTCAAAGTGAAGATCACTATAAACACGGAAAAATGTGGAACTCACACACGAGATGAACGGGGTTAGTGCAACCAAGGAACGAGCGGAAAAAGGAAAATCCCTAAGCAAGGGTGCTCAATGTCACACTAACGCAAGAAGAGATCGAAGCTAGGTTGCATAGAGGAGAAACACCAAGATTCGCACGAGGTCTCTCTTCTCTATCTCTCTTGCTTGCTTAAAAGCTTTTCACTCTTTTTGTATTGGTGGCACTTTGCACTTTGCTTTTCTCTTTTTTTTTCACTAGCACACTATGCTCTTACTCTTTTGCTTGCCACTCACGAGCTCCACTTATGAGCTTTACTCACACAACACACACCCTCACGTTCGGGACCTCGTGCGATGTTTCGCAACACTCGAAAAGCTTCGCTCGTGGGATAGATCGCAAAAAGAAGAGGGCTACAAGGGGTACTGCAAGTTATACATGCGATGGTGGAGATGATGGTGGTGGTGGTGGTCGGCGGTGGTGTTAGTCGATGTCGAAGACGGGAGCCCGGTCGGTGGGCCGGTCTGACCGGAGCTGGCGCCGGCGTGTCCGGTCTGGAGGCCGGTCGGACCGGTCTCTGGGCCGGCCGTCCGGTTGGCGGCCGGTTGGCCGAGTTCTGCGCCGGACGGTCCGGTCTGGGGGCCGGTTGACCGGTTTCGAAACCGGGTTTCACGATTCTCTCTCTTGTTCTTCCCCAAACCAAAACCAAAAGATCAAATCGACGGGAAAACGATGGAATTGGAGGCTAAAAGTTGGGGAAAAAGTAGATCAAGCACAAAGACACCAAATCCACGGATCAAAACCACTCAAAACTCAACCAAATCACAGATCGGTCCAAAGGCCATTTGGGCTATTTTTTGGAAAATTTTCTAGAAACGAAATCGGGTGGGTGGAGGGTCAAAATCGCGGTAACCAAAGGCTGCTGATACCATATGATGAGATCTGAGATCTAGGGATTGGCCCGATCTCGCGATTTGACCCAAGATCCAAGGGGAAGAGGTGGGAGAGCGCGAGGAACACGAGGAACACGAAGAACACGGTACTCACGCACGCACACCAACCCGATACACCCGATACTTACCCTCGTGACTCGGTAGATCACGCCAATGGAATCTCCAAGGAAGAGGCACGCGGCAGAATTCCCGGAGAGAGATTGGTGTTGGAGAAAAGGGAATTGGTAAGGGAGAGAGAGTGCCTTGCACTAGAATCTCACTGATCAATTCACCAAACAACAACAAGAGTGCCTTGATTACAGAGGGATGATACCCTAGGGAGACTAAGCTCAAAGTTCGTTTAAGCTCAAATTTATGTCTAAGGGGTAAAGGAGGGGTCCAAGGTACTTATATAGGCATACATGGCCAGCAAGGCGAAAAGGTACGCAAACAGGATAACTTAGGCAGTTTGGTGGGGCAAATCCCGTCGGATCCGGTTGGAGGCCGCTCAGACCGGACCTAGCACTGGGTGTCCGGTTGGCGGCCGGTCAGACCGGGCCAGGCGCCGGGGTGTCCGGTCGTGGGGCCGGTCGACCGGTCGCCAACCGGAAACTTCGCAGATTTCCGTCCGGTTGGTCTCCGGTACGAGCTTGGGGGAACTCCGGTTGGCGACCGGTTGACCGGGCCTGGGACCGGGTGGTCCGGTCTGTGGTCCGGTCTGACCGGGTTCTGGACCGGCCGGCGTCTTCTCTTCCTTCGAGCGCTTCGAGTGACATCGGGTCCAGCTTCGTCTCCATCTTCATGTCCCGTTGTTCCTCTCCTTCCCTTGGCCATGGTGTGTCTTCCCCTCCGGGGTCTTGATGGTCCTCGTACCTAATGACACAAAGCACATCGGCATGAGGTAGCATTCCATCCAAAGGCGTACCGAGATCAAGGGTGGTGAGGAGCGAGTTCACCTTATCATGTAGAGCTTTAACTCGAGCCCTTGTCATTGGTCCGCTTGGGGGACTTGTTGGTCTTGGTGAGGGGGTGTCCGAAGGCCACCCCGCATCACCTGGGGTAGGCAATTGGGTGTAGCCATGTATGGCATATCTTGGGATAGAAGAGGTTTCGGTCCTAGGTTTGCAAAGCTCAGACTAGAAATAAAATGGTTCCCCACCTAGTGTTTAGATGCGGCGGGTTTGAGTTGGAGCTCCTCCCTTACAGAGAGCACATCCGATGCATGCCATCTAATCGTATTAATTATAAATTAAAAATTTACAATGATGTATCTCCTAAAGCACTAATGGCACGTACAATGGGGTGATATCAGCCTTCCCTTAGAGATGTCATGTCAGATTTTTGCTTAGTTGGAGGAGAGAGAATGCAGAGAGAGAAGGTTGTCTTCCCTTAGCTAAGGGATCATCTCTTAGAAAATAAGGGAAGACTATTTTCTCCATTGTATCATATATGTCTTCCCTTAGCAACAAATTTTCTACCAAAATTTAATTATTAGTACTAATACTAATTGCTAGAGATGGCTGTAACAGATAATGCATTGTATGACTTATATCTAAGGCCTTTTCTAGCTGATGTGGCGGGATAAGGGAAAACATGCATTCTCTACCATTGTATATGCCCTAATCGGATTAGTGATTCATCTTCACAAATGTGTTCCTATCAAAGAGAGCGAAAAAACAAGATCACATATTTTGACCAATTCTTTGTTAGCGCAATAGTTATTATTTTTATACACAATGGTTGTTAAATTAACATCAGTCTATTACCAAGATAATAATGCATAGTTTTCAAATAATATATACATGGTTTTAAGCACTGCAATTTTTATGATGTGCTTGAGAGTGAGTATTTCTATTTCTATAACTAAGATATTATATCATTTCACTAAAAATTGTATCATGCATCCTTGCATTGATTTATAATGATTTACTTACTACAAGTTGGAAATAGTCCGGCAATAAGTGTTAAATGTTTTGAAACTACTCACAAAAATATAGATATGAAAACATGTCAACACACAATCTATTTGTGAACATCTCACCATGACTAAGCCAACGTGTCCAGTGCACGGGACATTACAGACTCATGTCACAATTAAGTTCTCTAGAGAAATGTATATGTCCAGTGCGCGGGACATTCCATGCATCTCTGTGTGGTTGGATCCACTATGTTTAGTGCTTTAAGATTTGTGCTATCTGATTCCATTGAGTTTCGGAAATTTGAAACACGTTGGTATGCAATGAAACACAATGATTTGATGCACGGGAGAACAAACACGTCGCTCAAGTTCTCTACTCATCTACAAGAATCTCAAAATGAAATTCTACACACGCCTAAAAGAAGAAAGTTCGGCTCGATAAATCAAAGCCGAGGCTTGAATGATTACTGTCTCCTCTGAATCTTCATCCCTCTCAGGAGAAGCAAACAAGGCATAAAGCTCAAACCCCGGACCAGAAGCAAACAGAGGCATATGAGCCTCATCGATCACCCGCATAACATCTCTCGAAGAAAGACGAGGTCACCGGAGAAGAGGGAGACAGAGGGAATGGGGAACTGCTTCACCAACACCGAGTACACGATAATCCAGCCTTCGCCGCCGTCGGGCCGCCAGCCGTCGGCGAACGCCGAGCACGGTAAGCCGCCACCAAAATGCCCTGAGCAGGCGGCCCCGATCGCGAAGCCCCTGCCGTGGTCGACACCGGCCTGCGGGATGGTCCTCGTCTGGCCGGCGCTGCAGCGGCCGATGTTGGACGTGCACTCGCTGTACATCCTGGAGCAAGAGCTACGGAGCGGGCAGTTCGAAACGACGTACCGGTGCATGGAACGCGCCACCGGTCTCAGGTACGCCTGCAGGTCCGTGTCGAAGCAGAGGCTGCTGCGGCGGGCCGACGTGGAGGGCGTGCGCCGGGAGGTCACCGTCCTGCAGCACCTCCGCGCGCAGCCCAACATCGCCGAGTTCAGGGCCGCCTTCGAGGACGCCGACAGCGTGCACCTCGTCATGGAGCTGTGCTCCGGCGGGGAGCTCCTGGACCGGGTCGCCGCCAGGGGGAGCTACTCCGAGCGTCAGGCCGCCGCTGCGTGCCGTGACATCCTCACCGTCGTGCACGTCTGCCACTGCATGGGGATCATGCACCGGGACCTCAGGCCGGAGAACTTCCTGCTCGCCAGCTCCGCCGAGGACGCCCCGCTAAAGGCCGTTCACTTCGGGCTCTCCATCTTCATCGAACCTGGTCAGCAGTTCAGCAACATGCCACAAACTTTTGCATCGTATGCCACAATATTTAGACCTTAGTGGCTTAGTATCAGCGAATTTAGCATAGTTTTTGAACTTTTTGACAGAAGAGTTCATCTCAACGTTGCATATAAATCATATACTACTATACCACTTTTTCCAACAAATGCAGGGAAAGTGTACAAGGACTTTGTAGGAAGTGCAATCTATGTTGCGCCAGAAGTTCTGCATAGAAATTACGGGAGAGAAATTGATGTCTGGAGCGCCGGAGTGATCTTGTATATTCTCTTATGTGGATCACCACCTTTCTGGGCAGGTAAGATTTTCATACATCTTCTGCCCAACATACTATCACAGAAGTAAATGCTGCAATTTGCAAATCTGAGCAGAAACGGAGAAGGGCATATTTGATGCTATACTGGTGGGCCAAGTTGATTTCTATACCAGCCCGTGGCCGGCGATATCTGAAAGTGCAAAAGATCTTATCAGACAAATGCTAAACAGAGATCCCAAGAAGCGTATTACGGCAGTGCAGGCCCTAGGTACTTAATAGTACACCATCTCTGGTTATGAATATAGACCAGCTTTTGTGCAATTGTATATATAGTTTATATATATATATGGCATACCAATAAATCGACGTCTTCATCCATGTGCAGAACACCCATGGCTCAAAGAAGGTGGTGCATCTCACGGACCTATGGATGGTGCGGCCATATTGAAAGCAAAGCAATTCAAGGAGACGAACAAGCTAAAACAACTAGCTCCTAAGGTGAATCCTCCTTGACAAAGATGACATCTACTTTGTCTTTAGGTGTAATTGAGCTGACGCACTGCTCCTTTCATTTCATCCCAAGTCAACTGCAGAGACGATATCGCCGGAGGAAATCGAGGGCCTGAAACAGATGTTCCGTAACATGGATACAGACAAGAGCGGGAAAATCACACTTGAAGAGCTGAGGATTGGTTTGACATCAAAGATTAGCGAAGCAGAGGTTCAGAAGCTTATGGAAGCGGTAAGATCATCACTTGTATTTTGTTTCAGCATAAGATAAGTATATGAAGATTTCACTATGATTCAGGTTGATGTAGACAAGAGCGGCAACGTGGATTACACGGAGTTCCTGGCCACCATGATGAATAAACATAAGGTGGAAAAGGAGGAGGATTTGCTGCTTCCATTTCAACACTTTGACAAAGACAACAACGGGTAATACTAATTCCCCTAACCAAAAAATAGTATACTTTATCTTGCATGATTCAACATACATTAAGATGATACACTTAACCAATGCTAAACTTCTGAAGCTAATTACCTACAAATCGTTATTTTAATGTATAAAAAGAACAGACATGCAACACATGGTGAGAAAGATGGAACGAGAGTCATCGAGACAAGCAAAAGCAGTGGCATGAAGAATGAAAAGAAAGAAGCAGAACCGGAACTGAATAAACCTGAGAATGATAATGTGATAATGGAAGAGGTGCCTTCAAGTCAAGCTGAATTTGAGAAAAAACTTGAAGAAGAGTTGAGAAAGAAGTTGCTTGGACAGAAATTAGATGGTGGGACTGGGGTTAGAATTAGTGGAAACAATGAGCAACATGTACTTCAAGACAACAACATGCATGATACGGGTGATGATGGAGGACTGGAGAAGACTGAAAAAGAAGTGAATAACTATGAATACCAGGATAAAAACCATGCGGGGATGGCAGATATTACTGATGATAAGATAAAAGGTGGGACTGGGGTTAGCATTAGTGGAAACAATCAGCAACATGTACTTCAAGACAACAACATACATGATACCGGTGTTGATGGAGGACTGGGAAAGACTGAAAAAGAAGTGAATAACTATGAATACCAGGATAAAAACCATGCGGGGATGGCAGATATTACTGATGATAAGATAAATTCTGATGCCTTTTCTAGAAAACATGAGTACAGTGCACAACAGATCCAAGAGAGTAACCAGGATGGAGGGACCGATACAGATGAATCTGCTAGTGGGACCTTAGCAGGTGAAAAATACATAGAGGATGTCAACAGTTCTCAAGTGACTACTGGGGTAGATAAAGAAAAAAATTTAGAAATAGGGAGGAGGATAAGTGGGAGAGCAAACACATATCAGATGATGGACAATGCAGTGGAGAGGTCAGAAAAAAACCTGGAAACATGCCTGGTGAGAATGCTTTGCCTACATTCTTCAATTCTAGTGATGAACTAATGATAGCATTGCTGATAAGGTTGGTGTAGTAAATAATGATATAGAAATTAAGAGTTCCATTAATTTTATTTAGTCTTAAGAGGGAGCTACATGGAAAGTTAATTTAGCAAAAGTTCAGACCTGATACTGTTCCTTTGGATGGTGAGTCAAAATTACCTGGTTTTGATCCAAGACCACAAAGGTGTTTTTAGATACAGATACTTATGAAACTTAGGTGGTTTTTAGATACATATACTTAGGAACTAGCTAGTTAGAGAAAGTAGATAAATGTGTAAGAAGTTTAGCTGGTTTAAGTAGAAGTGCAGGATACAAAGTAGTTGGTAGAATTAGAGGCGGAGATGGATGCAGATGAAAAGTAGGAGATAGTTTGCTAGGAAGACTAATTTGATTATTACATTTATTATGTCCCTTAATTTTTACTAATTCCAAGGCTTCGAGTGAACCTGCAAAAAAAGAACTTTATATTTTGAAGTCATTAGAGATTACAATTTATAGGTTGTACGGATTCATGGAACTAAAAAATATTGAGTGAGTGGGAGTGGTGTTTTGGCACATGGGAGCATATGCTTCCCTTACTTCACAGTACATCTTAGACGTATTTTAAAATGTCAAAATATTTGAAACAAAAAATCCACACGAACATCTCCATGTGTTACACGTCCACAAAGGTGTTTCATGAAAAATTGACTTATCATGTGGCGTGTGTAAAAAAGATAAAATTTATTGCTAAAAATAGGTTTTTTACAAGACAAGTTTTATCTTTTCTACATAGACCAAAAAAATATTGGGTTTTCTCGAAACTTGACGAACACACATATATTGTGGATATGTGCATGTTGTGAATTTTTTGTCAAATTTTTTGACATTTCAAAATATGTTTTTTTGGTAGAGGTAACATACGCACTCGAGAGCCAAATTGAATTTCTGTGGGTTAATTTCATACAAAATTTGAGTGTTAATATAAGTTTTACTTGTAATTTTGTTCCAGCTAAAGGTCAATATTGTTGGATGTTATTAGGAGAAAATGATAATTTTTTTGATATAATTGAACAAGGAGGCGATTTTCGTTGTAGAATTCAAATAAAAAGGAAGGTCTCGGGTGAGACTTTAGTGAAAGTATATGGTGCTGCTCATAGTAGAGACAAAGATAATTTCTTGTTGAATTGTTACATATTTAGCAGGAAAATGTAAACCTTTTGTGGCAGGTGGAGACTTTAATACTATTAGAAGAGTTCTGAGCACTGCAAATCATATAAATGGTCAAGAATTTTCAACTCAACTATAGAACACTATAAAATAAAAGAGTAAGTGTTTATTGTGAGAAATTTTACTTGGTCAAATAATGAAAAAGACCCTACTTTTGAAAAACTAGATAAATTGTACTGCTTGGGATAGTTGGTTTCCGTCAAATTTTCTTACAAGCCTGCCTTGTGCTATTTCTTAACATACTCCTCTTTGATTTGTAGCAAACACTGGCTGGAAGAATGACAAGAATGAAGAACAAAAAGAACTGAAAAAACTAGAAAATGATAATGCGGAAATGGAAGAAGTGCCTTCAAGTCAAGGAACTTGACGACCAAGAGCTGAGTAAGAAGATGCTTTGTCAAAAATTAGCACGTGGGACTGGAGTGAACATTAGTGGAAATAATGAACAAGATTTTCAAAACAACAACCTGCTGGAGATGGGTGTTGATGGAAGAGTGGTGAACACTGAAAGAGAAGCGAATAACTATAAATACCAGGATGGAAACCGTGTGGAGATGGAAAGATTTCATTATGCTAATCAAGCGGCTTG
Organism: Lolium rigidum; assembly: GCF_022539505.1. NCBI lineage: Eukaryota > Viridiplantae > Streptophyta > Magnoliopsida > Poales > Poaceae > Lolium > Lolium rigidum. The sequence goes on along the minus strand of NC_061508.1, from coordinate 72,163,999 downwards.
AGTTGAGTGACCCTGCGAAAAATAATTGTATTTATTCTAAACGTAATTAGCAAATGTTATTTAATGCACAAAAATAAAGATAAATCAAGCAATATTATCTTCTTCTTTTTTTGAACAAATCAATATTATCTTCTTGGACTTAACAACTCAGGGGCGGGTGAGTGATGGTGGTTAAATGGTTTGTTTCTTTGTGCAAGGAGGCTAGCAAGTTTCAAAAACATTGCATATACGGTAGACATCTGGTCATACTATTTAGCATTCTCAGTATTTTTGCTTCCCTTTTTGAGCTAGCAATATTTTTTAACAATACCAAAAGTCTTTTTTTTTCTACTTTAGCGCGCCTGTTTATTTTTGTAAAGGGTCTCAATTAATTCTCCTTTCCGCTTTTCCTCGGATGGGCCTGCATATAGTCCAAGTGGTCACTTCCCCTTGGGCCCAACAAAGAGCAAACTAGGGATTTTTAGTCTGTGTATCTGTCCTGGGCCCGCCCATCAAACAAACGGTTTTCACATAAGAAATAATAAAAACTAGCGCAAACATGTAATAGCTTATTATCATCTAAAAAAATGTAATAGCTTATTAGGAATTGTAGCCAAGAGCAAACTTGATAGGAGCAAGTGCTTTTTAAAGGAAGACGAATTAACAACACACATTTTGGTCTTAGATGGACACCAAAGCTTGGTCAAGATCCCATCAAGACCAGCAGCCCTACTTTGAAGTTTCAATACCGCATGGGCCAAGCTATAGCTTAAGCACACATATAATACTCCGCAACTAACAGAAGGATGGGTGCATGAATGCATGCCCTTAAGATCTCTTGGTGTCGTCTTTGCAGATGAGCTGGTGTGATGGTGAAGACACCAGCAAAGCAAGTCACTAGAGTTCTTTGCCCGTCCAGTAAAGAAGCTGTCACATGCATGTCTACACTCCACGCTATAGCAACATGTAGGAGTCTCCAACATATAGTGTCCTAGAGAAATAAAAAGAAAGGGGAAAAAGTGAAAGGAAGATAAGTAAAGAGATGCATATGGAGACACACATGGTGTGATGTGACCGTATGAGTCGATCTTGCGATGTTTGCATGAAAAAAATGTACGGATTACGTTACTATCATGGGAGAAAATGTTGCCCGGAGTGGATGGATATATGAACCGAGGCCGATCGAGCTAGCTAGATGTCCAACAACTTAACGTGGTACGGTTTTGCCGTGGTGCCAAGCAAGGGCGGACCCAGGAAAATTTACGAGTGGGAACAAATCAAGTGAGTGGGGACATTGCTTGCTAAAACTTTGCTGAATTTGAAATTTTTTCTCTCGAATATGAACAAATACAATAAAAAATTAAAATTTTGAGTGGGTGTTAAGGGTGTCTCTAGCGGCTCGACGCAAACAGACCAAAAATGTCTGTTTGAGTCCGGCTGGTCAAAATTTGGGTAAAACCCCAATCCACATGCCCGACGCAAACTGATAGGCGTATCCGCGGCGACGCATTCGTGGCCCAAATTTGGGCTTGGAATGCATAGGCGGGGACAACAAGTGAGTCCGCTCGCGTCCACTTCTAGTTGGCCCGGAGCCCGTCTGCCAAGAACATCATACCCACCTCAGACATTCACGACCCTACCTCCCCTTTGCAACTGTAGAGTGACGCCGTCGTGTGCCCTTCTGCTCGCCATTGTCTGTTCGGCCCGCAGCTCGTCGGAGGACACTATTGGTGCCGGTGTTGTGGAGTGCCCTTGTCGGCCTCATTGCAGCCACTACCTTGACACCCGTCCACATGGAACCACCCACCGGCATTAATGCCCACGACCTGTTTGGCCAATTGCTTGGTGCGAAAATCTGGACTGTTTTTGGGGATTTGTGACAAATACCCAACCCATTGATCCATTATTGTTGCCCGTGGATGGAGCTAAGGCAATCAATCTACTTCTCCATCAACGAAATTCTCGATAGCTCATCGAACGATGCGCCAGATGGCTCTTCAAAACTCATGGTTGCCGCGGCCTCCTTCATCCATGAGCACACTGAGACGAAGAGGCCAGCGTACAGGGGTTTGGCAAGGCCTCGCATGGAAAACTTGTTGCGCGACCGAGAGGGTGGCCACTACGGGTTGTATTGAGACTACTTCCACCCCACGAAGCCGGTCTTCACGGAGGTACTATTCCGGAAGGCCTCTCAGATTTCGTATGTCCGCTGCTAAGAAAGAACACTCCCAGGCAATCTCAGTCATCCAAACTGGAAAATCCAGCTGGTAATGATAGTCGTGTTGGTCCTTTGCAGGGAGAACATACAGAAATCTCCGTGACCATTTTCGCTGCGAAGAAAGAATACTCGGCGTGTTCAATCGTCCTTCTCTTCGTCGTTGCCGTGGTAGTGTCGGCGGCAGGACGTATCATCGAACACCTTCACGCTCATCTCCTCTCCGCCTTGGTACGAGAATGTGAGCACGCTTAGAGATAGAGTATTCTTTGGATCAAACTTGATTTTCTAGAGTGCTAAAAGCAAGATACTGTGTCTAGGTCAAGTATAGAGTACAAGTCTGTTGTTAATGCAACAGCTGAAGTTATTTGGGTTCAGTCTTTGCTCTCAGAGTTGAGAGTTCGATTGAGACAACCGCCTTGTTTGTGGTGTGATAATATGGGAGCCACATATCTATCAGCGAACGCAGTCTTTCATGCTAGGACAAAGCATATTGATATTGACTTTCATTTTGTGCGAGAACAACTGGAGATTCGGTTAATTACATCCAAAGATCAAGTTGCAGACGGTTTCACAAGCCCTTGTCCGTTCGAGCATTTGAAGACTTTAAGAATAATCTCAACTTGATGAAGTTGTGATTAAGGGAGGGTGTTAGAGATAGAGTTGTATTAGGTTCATATAGGAAACCTAGTCACATACGATGTAACAGCTAGCACCGCAAAGTGCTCCCATATATAAACGAGAACGAGGGACTCGGAAGGCATCCGAGTAGCCCAGAATCTACCTGATCAATAATATACCGATTTTACACACGCGGCTGGCTTGGAGGTCGTGGAAGCGCGCGAACTTCTCCCAGCCGGAGGCCCGTCGAAGAGCATGTCCACCAGGCACCGGCAGAAGCCGCAGCCAGCCTCTCGCAGTTGAGGCGCGACTGGCTCGTTGCCGGCGACGAACTTGGCAAACTTGTCCGGTAGCCTCTAGATGCCGAGTGGGTCGTCATTGAGGACGACGAGGAACTAGAAACCCCACTCCCGCTTGGAAGACGACGACGTCGCAGAGGACGGCGACCGTGCAGCCCTCGCTGCTCCAGCACGGCCATGTCGATTTTAGGGCATCTCCAACGAGGCGACGCATTTCGGACGCGCGTCCGTTTGTGTCGGCCGAAATGGTCGAAATCGCCCACGCGTCCGTTTGCGTCGGGGGTGGCTCCAGCGGCAGGACGCATAATTTTTTTTCATTCATAAATTCATAATTTACATTAATAAAAAACATAAAAAGGCCATAAAGGCGTGGTAAAACTAGGTACTGCCTATTGGTCGTCGTCGCTCACGAGGTCAATGAACTCCGGCGTCGGCCATGGAAGCTGGTACGCCGGCGGTGGAGGAGGTAGGGCAGGTTGCGGCAGCTGCGGCTAGGCCGTCACCTGCGCAGGAGGCTGTGCTGAAGGTGGTCAGGGATCCCAGGCCGGAGCAGTAGCTGGAGCGTGATCGTTGGAACGTGTCGGCATGGCCGGAGGAGTCGCCGGCCTCCCCTGTGCGAGCGCAGACTCGCGAATCTGGATTCCGAGCCCGTCCCACAAAGCAAGCTCGTTGAGCTCGTCGAGCTTGCTATTGGCCAGTCCCATGGCAATGGCCTCCTCCTCGGTAATGTCCGGCGGCTGGGTCTCCGGATCCCACGCCGGCCCGCCGTCGTCGTGGTCGTACTCTGCCATGTCCATGTCCTCATCCGCGTCCTCCTAGTCGTTCTCTTCTTCTTCCGCGGCGATCTCGCGGTCGAAATAGTTGACATTGGCGAGGTAGCCAGCACGGCGACGCGCGTCGAACTCCCACGTCCCGAAAGAGATCCAGTTGTAGGAGTTGAGCGTGTACGTCTGATCTTCCTGGAGATCTGGTGGCAAGATCGCTCGGTGGCGGCGCACCTCGTCCCGGCGCTCTCGTCCCTCGTGCGGCACGGGGGGGGGGGGGTCGGCACGCGCCTCGAGTTGAGGTACCAGCCCCCTCCAGGCAGGTTTGCGTTCGGCCATGGTACCGGTCGGTTTTCCTCTGAAAGGCGGCGCGCGAGCTCGATGCGGACGTACCGCCAGACCCATGGCTTCTTGCTGGACCGCGAGCCGCTAGCCTCGTGGTCGTTCTTGGTCTTGCGGAACGGCCATCATTTCTTCCCCATGGCGTCGGTCAGGTGGATAATGTGGGCTCTGGCAATGGTGTGGTCGGGGAAATGGGCGCCGGCAGCGTCCCTTTAAGAGGTTTGGACGCCATCTCGCCTTCAATGTCCTGCCACTGCGACGCCGCCCAGCTACGCACGCTCGCGGAAGCCGAGGCGCGCCATTAACGCGGGCCTGGAAAGGTTGCAGCGCGCCGCCCGTAAGTAATGCCGCGGAAGACGAAGCAGCTGCGCCCCTTCCAGGCGGGCCCGTACGAGGACCGGGTGGACGATGCTGGCGTGTAGGGGCAGCTCCTTGTGACGGTAAAGCACACGTCCGTTGGGAACCCCAAGAGGAAGGTATGATGAGTACAGCAGCGAGTTTTCCCTCAGTAAGAAACCAAGGTTTATCGAACCAGTAGGAGATGAAGGCCACGTGAAGGTTGTTGGTGAAGGAGTGTAGTGCGGCGCAACACCAGTGATTCCGGCGCCAACGTGGAACCTGCACAACACAATCAAACTACTTTGCCCCAACTTAACAGTGAGGTTGTCAATCTCACCGGCTTGCTAAAAACAAAGGATTAAACGTATGGTGTGGAGAATTATGTTTGCTTGCAGAAAACAAAAGAGAACAATGATTGCATTAGGTTGTATTTCAGATGTAAAAGAATGGACCGGGGTCCACAGTTCACTAGTGGTGTCTCTCCAATAAGATAAATAGCATGTTGGGTGAACAAATTACAGTTGGGCAATTGACAAATAGAGATGCACATACATATCATGATGACTACTATGAGAATTACTTAGGGCATTACGACAAAGAACATAGACCGCCATCCAGCATGCATCTATGCCTAAAAAGTCCACCTTCATGTTAGCATCCGCACCCCTTCCAGTATTAAGTTGCAAACAACAGACAATTGCATTAAGTACTGTTGTCGAGGGTACTCCTCGGCAATGCCCTCTGATTGGGGCTTAGGGTTGATGGAATCCTGCAAGCTGACACGAGACATCGGTACACAGACAAGCGGGGAGAGCGATTTACCCAGGTTCGGGGCCCTCGATGAGGTAAAACCCTTACGTCCTGCCTGTCTGTTCTTGATTATGATGAAAACGGTGTTACAATGGGGTGCCGAATAGTTCGGCTGTGATCTCGTAGAGATAGCTAATCGCTAGGGTAACCTAGTTCTAAGCTTCTGTTGGCTAAGATCGCTAAGATTGATTGTGTCCTCGATAGCCCCTCTCCTGGCCTTTATATAGGAGGCCAGGTCTCGAGAAGCCTAATCGAGTACGACTAGGTTTACAATAGATCTATCTCGTAACTTTCCTTGTTCTGCTTCTTTCAAATCTTGTACTTCAAGTAATCTCCCGCTGCACCGTCCTTGGTGGCCCACCTTGCCATCGGATACCTTTATGGGCCTCCAGTTGGGCCGTGTAGGGTAGAGCAACATCGGTTACCCGAAGGGTAATGCCCACGTCAGTAGCCCCCGAGTGTCTAGCCGAACATAGTTCGGGTAGAGACTAGAGCATGTCTTCTTCCGAACTCCTTTTCCTTGATCGTTCTTGCATTTCTTCTGCCTTCTATTTTCTATCGGGTGTGCGTCAGCGCTCCCGATGGGAGTAGCCCCCGAGTCTAGGTACGGAAGCTTGCGATCCGTGCGTAGACTCAAGTTGTACTACTCGACCATTTTCTTCTGCCGAAGCTTTTTTTTCCTGCAAGCCTTTGTAGTCCATCCGATACATTTTCTTTATGCAAGGGATACCGAATAACGTGCCCAACTTTTGTTGGTTAACTGCCGATGGCAAAACAACGTTACCCTACACAGAATCAAGTCCCCGGGCATGATCCTGGAGTGCGAAAAAGTTCGTCGGGTGCGCATCCGGCGCTCCCGATGGGAGTAGCCCCCGAGTCTGGGCGCGGGCGTATTACGCCTGGGTGCAGACTTGAGTCAATTATTTCCTTCGAGTCCTCATTTTGTCGGGTGCGCGACAGCGCTCCCGACGGGAGTAGCCCCCGAGCCTAGGTGCGGGTACTTGCAATCCGTGCATAGGCTCAAGTTGACCACTCGACATTTTTGTATGCAATCAACAATGCCCATGACGTCACTAATGACACGCTGCTGCTGTGACCTGATTGACAAGACTTGACCCTCCGGGCCCACCCTAGTTCTGCGCAGGCAGTTTTTAGGTTTTGACCAGTGCACGCGCAGCGACCGAGGCGTTTCCTCGATTTTCGCGCGACGTGGGAATAATGGGCCGCCGATTCCATCCTGTTTTCTAGTGACACGTGTACAACTGGATTCGCTCCACCTCCCACGACGCCCACGGAGTTATGGCCACGATCTGATGACAATCTCCGCGGTATAAATAGAGGGCTTCCTCATTTTTACTTTTTTACACCTCCTACTGCTCATCTTCCCCGCACATCCTCTCCTTCTTCCCGCATCGTTCTCTCAAGAGCTTCAAGCGCCATGGGTAAAAAGAAGGGTGCCAGTGCTTCGGAGGCGGCCAAGGTTAGCCGTGATTGGAGTGCCTCTGCCATTTCTAACCGCGACATCAACAAGCTGCGGTCCCTCGGATTCATCTCCGCATCTGAGGACGATATCCGTCTTCCAGGTGCGGTTTCTCGCCCAAAGCCCCCGAAGGGCTTTACTGTTATGTTTTCTGCCTTTCGTTCCGTGGCCTCTCCCTTCCGGCGCACGAGTTCCTTCGCTCTCTTCTTTACTTCTATGGGATCCGGCTACGGCGGTGACCCCGAACTCCATCCTCCATCTATCCATCTTTGTCGCTGTCTGCGAGGCCTTCCTCGGCATTGACCCTCACTGGGGTCTTTGGAGGAAGATCTTCTACGTGAAGCGCCATAATGACAGCAACAGTCCCCCCGTCGTCGGTGGCGTCGGCTTTGTTGTCAGGAAGGAGGTCGACTACTTCGATTACCCGATGAAGGAGTCTGTCCAGGGCTGGCGCAACAAGTGGTTTTATCTTCGAGATCCTTCAGTATCCGGGCGATGCTCAAACCTTCCTTCCTTTGAGGACAAACTGATTGCTAAGCCGAAGAAATCCTGGCAAAACACCCTTTCTCCCGACGAAAAATTGACAGCCGACAGGCTGTTCGATCAAATAGTCACTCTGAAAAACACGGGAGGCTTGACAATGTGCGGCACTGAGGTTGTCTCAGTGTTCCTGCAGCGTCGAGTGCAACCGTTAATGTCTCGCCCCCATCAACTGTGGCTTTACTCGGGTAAGGATGATGAGTCCAGGGTTAGCTCTGCCGATCTGTCGGCCGATGATCTCCGAGACGAAGTCCGTCGCCTGACGTGCCTTAGTAAGAATGACAATATCGTCCTGATATCAGCTCGTCCTCCTTACGATGCTAACCACCCTCCAACCGAGGTAATTCTTCATTTATTTTTTACTGCCGACATCCCTTTTTCTGTTGTATATCAATCTCTTTTTCTTTGAAAGGCGCCTGCAGCTGCCCAATGCTATCCTCCAACTCCCGAAAGTGGTGTAGCTTTAGAGGATGATGACGAAGATTCTGATGGAACCGAGGACGCCCCTCATGTCCTTGAGGACAGCAATGTCCAAGAGGAAGAGGCTACTGAAGATGACGCCTTCGTCAGGAGTAGGCGTCGGAAGCAGGTACACGATGACCTTATCGCTTCGGCTGAATCAAGTCCTCACGGAGGCGATAATGATGCCGACGACGCTGCCGCGCCTCCTCCTGCCAAGAAGAGCTCAACAAGCATCTTCGCAGGCGAAGATGATCTTGACCTGTGAGTGTTTCTTGCTCCCTCCTTGATTTATTCCTTGTCATCTCGTATGCTAACTGCGCACTGTTTTTAAGTAGCTCTGATGACGATGATGATGAAGTCCCTCTTGCAAAGAGGGCGAAACTGGTCTCCGAGAGAGCCGTATCGGCTGAAGAATCTAATCCTTCCCCCGCAAAATCGACACCTCCTTCACGAACGGCCGTAGAGAAGGTTCCAGTGTCGACAGTTATCCCTCCTGGCGACGTTCCTGCTTCATCGGCTGGTCGTGATCATGTAAGTATTTAACTTGCTTCATTTCGCTGGATACCCTTTTATCGGTTGGATCCTTATAATCTTATCTTGTCGCAGCCAATCTATGCCACAGTCGACACCGTAGTGGAGTTCGCCAAAGAGTTCACTCGACTAGAGTTAGAGAACTCCCAACTTCGAAAGACTGTCAGATCTTCGGCTGATCAGGTGCTGGAAGCCAACAGGCTTGCCACCGATGCCAAGAACGAGAACATCTTGCTGAAGGAGGAGGTAAAGAAGTTGAAGCAGCGGCTGAAGGATGAACAAGACGCCAAGCATCCAGCAGCAGCTTTAATCGACAAAAAGGAAGGCGCCCTTCGCGAGTCCATCAAGGAATTATTAGGTAAAACCCGCAACTTGCTGAAGGGTGTTTTGATTATTGATTACTGATCTGTCTTTTTCTCAGATGCTGCCAACTTAACCGTCACACGTCGTCATCAACTTCGAGAGGATTTCATAGCCGACGCCTTGTCGCTTGCTGCGGAGTCTAACATCCAAGTGCTTGGTCTTTTGAAAAAGGCCAAAGGGGCGTTGTCAAGGTTATACTCGATGATCTTCCCAAAGATGAAGGAGGACAAGACTCTTGACGATATGGCGGCTTCTTTCCTCGTTGATCCTTCCGAGCCTGTGGAGGTATGAAACGCCGCAGCCGTTTATTTGGGGCGGTTCTCACTTTTCAATTACTCATGGGACATGGGATGGAATCAAATTTGGAGGAGTTGTCCAAAACGTTGCCTGTCGATAGCGACCATAACTTGATCGATCTTGAACCTTACAAGCGATCAGCAGTTACTTGTGCGAACCGACTTCTGAAGCTGGTGGATGAAGCTCAAGCCAAGCCTGCTCCCGAATCCGCCCCTGGCTCGTCATCAGCGAATCCTTGAACTTTTTATTTGACTTGTTGTAAATAAGACCAGTCGCGACTTCGTTGTAGTTTGATTTTACTTCGGCTCTGTTGCCAATTTGAACATGCTTTGAACATGCTTTTGAATGTATCGCACATGCCCGGCGCTCCCGATGGGAGTTTTTACTTTGATACTCAATCTGAATTAAGGGTTGCACTGCAGATTCCTCCGTCTTCTTCCCGTGCTGGGCTTTTTCCAAATCCTTCGAGTAATGATGAATCAAGCCTCGTTCGCCACTTGCGTGACCAGGTGTCTAGTTTAGACAAAGATATCACTTCTCTTCGTGCAATGGCGGCCTTGGTGAAGAAAAAAGGGGAGATGGCGATAGCTATCGAACATTATGCTCTTGATGGTCTGCATATTGCTACCGAAAGTTTGGGCTGTAAGTATTAGCCCATGTTTCTGCTTTTCTGCAACAGTTTCAAATATTCCCTTAACTGGTTCTTATTCCTTTCCAGTTGTAGCTTTAGATGCGGCTGAAGAGAACAAAAAGATCCACGAAGAGGTTGAAGCAATGACTGACATTGCGCACCCGAATCATGGCTTGTGGCTGCATCGTACGAAGGCTGTCGTCATGGCGAAGTTCAAGTACCGGGTGGGGAAGGCGCATTATTACTTTGATAAGTTCCACGCCCATCTCACGATGGTTTGGAACACCTTGTTTCCCCTAGACCAAGCACCTGAAACCTTATCTGCTTTGTTCACCCGATTCAAGTCCCCCGAAAGGATTCGGCAGTTGGTGCGGAAGGAACTCTTGGCGGGTGCGGAGCTTGCTCTTGCTTCGACATTGGCATGTTGCCCGTCTCTAGACTTGAAAGCCATAGCAAATACTGAGAAGAACTTGGGCCAATATTATGATGCCGCCAGAGGTCCTGCATACACCATCGTTTCCCGGATGGAGTCGTGTCTTGAGAAGGATCTGAAGGCCCATTGGGGCCGGGAGGCTTGACTATGAATGTAATAGCCTTAGTTCCTGCATAAGATTACTTTGTATAAATTTATTGCGTACGTTGTACGCTATGATAGTTGTTATTTTATTTGTCGAGGGCGGCTGAGTGATCAATTCAACCTGCTCTCCCGACGACTTCGTTGAATTATGCAATGTTATTGCGAAGCCTTTGTGTAAGTTTTGTAAGAGCGAGACCCGTCGACTTAGTCGAGGGAATTAGACGCTTGGCATCGTCACTCGGTGCACCGGTTTGAGCCTTATTTTGTGATAATGTAACCATCGACGACAGCACTCGCGTATTTTCTCGAGGCTTGGATTGGTTGTTTTTTGTGTGCCACTAATCTTAGCTCTCGTTGAGAGTATTTAATTAATGACACTGTGTGTTTTATGGGCCAATGCTCCCGATGGGAGTAAGAGCCGAAGGTAAGGGCCGCAGTCGACCTGTTCAGGTGGTGGGGCCTGAATTGAAGAAGAGGATGCAGAGAACCTGATTAAAACTTTATTCATAAAGAAAAATCAACCTTAAAGGCTATTGAAATAATAAAAACAATTGCGCCCTATGTATAGAACCGTCGCAGGTGTGCGATATTCCATGGGTTTTCGACATCTTTTCCCGAAGTTGGATTTTTGAGCCTGTACGCTCCTCCTGGTATCACTTCGGTGACGACGTAAGGTCCTTCCCATGGAGACTCGAGTTTCGAGGGTCTTTTTTGTTTCAGCCGCAGTACCATATCTCGAACGCTGAAGCAACGATTGCGTATTCGTCGACTGTGGTAGTTCCTCAGCGCCTGCTGATATACCGTGGTTCTGGCTAAAGCAATGTCTCGAGCTTCATCTAGTAGGTCAACGGCATCTTGCAGTGCGATGTTGGAAGAGGGTTCTGTGTATGCCGTCACTCGAGGTGCTTCGAATCGAACATCAGCTGGTAGGACTGCTTCGGCTCCATGTACCAGAAAAAATGGGGTGTACTGCGTCGACCTGTTAGGCGTGGTACGCAAACTCCATAGTACTGATGGTAATTCTTCGACCCAAGCTCCCTCTGCGCCTGTAAGGCGTTTCTTGAGGCCGTCCCCTATTAGACCGTTGATCCTTTCCACCTGTCCGTTTGTTTGCGGGTGAGCCACTGATGCAAACTTCAGTTTTATGCCCCTGTCATCGCAGAATTCTCGGAACTCTTTGGAGTCGAAGTTGGTTCCATTATCTGTGACGATACTGTGAGGTACGCCGAACCGACATGTTATCTCCTTGAAGAACTGGACTACTGTTTTTGCCTTCTGGTTTCGTGCTGGTACTGCCTCGATCCACTTTGTGAATTTATCGACTACGACTAATAGGTACGTGTGTCCTCCAGGCGATGATCTCGGCAGTGGCCCGACTTGATCGAGTCCCCATTGGGCGAACGGCCATGCCAGTGGTATCGTCATTAGGTCTGTTGCAGGGGCGTGCGGTTTTGGAGAGAACCGTTGACAAGGGTCGCACTTCATGACCAAATCTCGAGCATCCGATGCTGCCGTTGGCCAGTAGAATCCTGCCCTGAAGGCTTTTGCTACGAGAGCCCTACTTCCCGCATGATGCCCGCAAGTTCCCTCGTGTATCTCGCGCAGCGATGCTTTTCCGTCGTCGATGGCAATGCACCTTTGGAAAATACCGGAAATGCTACGCTTGTAGAGTTCACCGTTTACTATGGTGAAAGCTTTTGATCGCCTGACGATTCGTTTTGCTTCTACTGGATCTACCGGTAGTTCCTGCCTTGTCAGGTACGCCAGGAGCGGTTTAGTCCATAATGGCTCGAGGAGGAGAACTTGTTCGGCTGGGAGAGCTGGAGCGTCATCAATAACTTGCTGTGGGTTTGCCTCTGCTTCTTCAGTCGATGGTTTTAAAGGTGTCGGCGCCTTCTCTTTTATTGATCGCTGAGTGATTACTTCGTAAAAAACTCCGTCTGGGATGGGAGAACACGTGGAGCCGATGTTAGCTAAGGTGTCGGCTTCCTCGTTGCTGGCTCTATCGATATGTTTGAGCTCACACCCCTCGAACTTGGCTTCCATGTTTTGATACAGCTGACGATAGGCAATCATGTTGTCGCTAACTGCGTCGCACAGGTTCATCGACTGTTGTACCACCAAGTTTGAGTCCCCGTAGATTTCCAGGCGAGTCGCCCCACATGCCTTTGCCATCTTCATTCCATGTAGCAGTGCTTCATATTCTGCTTCGTTGTTTGTCGGCAGAGGGAAGTTCATACGTAATATGTACTTCATCTTATCTCCTTGTGGTGATATCAGCACTACTCCTGCTGCAGCGCCTGTGCTTCGTTTTGACCCGTCGAAATACATTATCCATGATCCTGACATGTCGGGTGCCACCGGTGTCTGGGATTGAATCCAGTCTGCCACGAAGTCTGGGAGGATTTGGGATTTTATGGCCGTCCGATTGACATAAGTTATGTCGTGAGGTGCTATCTCGATAGCCCATTGGGACACTCGACCAGTGGCCTCTGGATTGGTCATTATATTTTTCAACGGCGCCTCGCTCACAACGACAATCGGATGCTCGGTGAAGTAGTGCCGTAGCTTGCGGGCCGATCTCCATACTGCATACGCCAGCTTATGATGATGGGGGTACCTTTGTCTTGCAGGTGTGAGTACTTCACTGAGGTAGTAAACGGGCCTCTGTACGCCGTGGACTCTCCCTGCTTCTTCTCATTCAACAACCAAGACGCTGCTGAAGACTTGGGCTGTCGCAGCTATGTACATGAGCAGTGTTTCCTTCTCACGGGGGGTTACAAGGACTGGGGATGTCGATAAGATCTTCTTTAGATTGTCGAAGGATTCCTGTGCTTCCTTTGTCCACTCGAACTTTTCCGATTTTTTCATCAGATTGTAGAAAGGCAAAGCTTTTTCTCCCAGCTTGGCAATGAACCTGCTGAGTGCTGCTAAGTGTCCTGCCAACTGCTGCACTTGGTGCAGATTCTTTGGCGGCTCCATGTCAAGAATAGCTTTGATTTTCAAAGGATTGGCTTCGATCCCCCTGGCCGAGATGAAGTATCCTAGTACTTGCCCCCCTGGAACTCCGAAGAAGCACTTTTTGGGGTTTAACTTGATCTTATACCTGTCTAGGTTGTCGAAGGTTTCCCGCAGATCGTCAACGAGGGTGGCGGTGTGTTTTGTTTTTACCACGATATCGTCGATGTAGACCTCGATGTTTCGTCCGATCTGCTCTCCAAGGCAAGCTTGCATGCAACGTTGGTAAGTTGCTCCCGCATTTTTCAACCCGAAGATCATGACGTTGTAGCGAGAAACGCCGTGTGGGGTAATGAACGCGGTCAGCTCCCGATCTTCCTTCTTCAATTTGATCTGGTTATACCCAGAGTAAGCATCGAGGAAGGAGAGGCGGTCGCATCCGGCTGTGGAATCAACTATCTGGTCGATTCTAGGCAGCGGGAAGTGGTCTTTCGGACAGTGTTTGTTGAGGCCGGTGTAATCGATACACATACGCGGAGCGGTGGTGTCCTTCTTAGGTACCATGACAGGGTTAGCCACCCACTCGATTCCTTGAGCTCTCGGATGAATCCCGCTTTACGAAGTCGATTGATTTCCTCACCAATTGCTCTCCTCTTGGGTTCCGAGAATCGACGCATCGACCGTTGCACCGGTTTGGCCGTCGGGTCGACATTAAGGGCGTGCTCAGCGAGTTCCCTGGGGATACCTGGCATGTCGGATGGTTCCCATGCAAATATCTCCCAGCGCTCACGGAGGAACTCGATGAGCGCGCCTTCCTATGTGGCCGTGAGGTCAGCCGATATATTGACCGTCTTCTTCGGGTCAGTGGGGTGCACCTGCAGCTTCTTGGCTTCCTTTGCAGCGTCAAACTCGTCGGATCTCACGTTTCGGTTGTCGGCTGGCGGCTGCGTATGATCCACGGCTGCGTCGATCGCATTGAGCTCCTCCTTAGCGCCGAATTTTGAAGGGATCTTCTGGAACTCTCTGTCACAGGTGTTTGACCGAGCAAAACTCCCATGAATGGTTATTGGGGTTCCGTTGTTGCCTGGCATCTTCAGTTTTAGGTAAGCATAATGGGGTATGGCCATAAACTTGGCGAACGCCGGCCTGCCGAGGATGGCATGATACCGAGACTCCCGACCGACAACTTCGAACTCGATCTTTTCTCTTCTGAAATTGGTGGGCGTGCCGAAGACCACATCTAATGACGTTTTTCCGAGAGAGTAAGCGGGTCGAGTCGGTATAATGCCGTGGAATCCTGTGTCGGACTCTCTTAGCATATCGACTGTTAAACCCATAGCTTTCATCGTGTTGGCAAACAGTAGGTTTAAGCCGCTTCCTCCGTCCATGAATACTTTACTCATGTTGTACCCTCCGATCTGCGCCTCGAGGACTAGAGCTGCGTGGCCTGGTCTAGGGACAACTTTCGGGTGATCTGACCTGTCGAAGGAGATACTTTGCTCTGACCAGTCAATGAATTCAGGTGTATCAACCATAGCGACTTCTGCGTACTTCACTTCTCGTGAGAATTTCTTGATTTCCCTCTTTGAGAAGCTGGTTTTGTGGATCATGCTGACCTGCCCGCGCGGTTCTGGGAATACCTCGGCTGGCACGTACTCATCCTTCTCCATTGGCTCGTACGGTTCCGGGATATATGGCTCCGCCCGATAGCTGTAAGATCTTGCCTTTTTCTCCATTATGTGAACTCTCGATATAGCTTCACTCCTGAGGTCATCACAGAACTGTCGAATTTCCAGGAAGTGTCGGCAGTTCCTTAATAGGTGACTAGATTTTTCCCGCCCGTCCTTCGGGTCGATATAGGAGTGGAGGTAGCATGGCGCATCGATTTGCTCCGTGGCTGATAGGTGCGGTGAACGGGCGCGGCCATGGATTGATTGCATGCCCTCATGTTCCCGTTCTCCATAGTCTGATACCCTTCGCCTTTTCTTTCTCCCTGTTGCGTGATCGAGGTTCCCTCGGTTACCTCCATGCATGCTTCTGGGCGGAATTTCCAAGGTTGCTGCCCGGGTATCTTCTGTTGAGACGAGGGGCCCAAACCGGACGTACCTGTCCTTGGGAGGCGAAGAAAGCCTCCGGAGTCGATGATGAAGTGGACGCCCCCAAAGGTGGTGGTCATGTCGTCACTCGATTCTGAAGGGGCCGGGTGCGACGGCTTGAGGTGTGATGCGAACTCGAAGGGCTCGCAGTAGATTGGATCTTTCGGTCCTGGAGGCGTTGGTGACTCGAGCACAAACGCTGCGGACGTGACTGGTACTGCCGATGCCCTGCCTTGTGCCGACAGGGTTCCCACAGACGGCGCCAATTGTCGAGGGTACTCCTCGGCAATGCCCTCTGATTGGGGCTTAGGGTTGATGGAATCCTGCAAGCTGACACGAGACATCGGTACACAGACAAGCGGGGAGAGCGATTTACCCAGATTCGGGGCCCTCGATGAGGTAAAACCCTTACGTCATGCCTGTCTGTTCTTGATTATGATGAAAATGGTGTTACAATGGGGTGCCGAATAGTTCGGCTGTGATCTCGTCGAGATAGCTAATCGCTAGGGTAACCTAGTTCTAAGCTTCTGTTGGCTAAGATCGCTAAGATTGATTGTGTCCTCGATAGCCCCTCTCCTGGCCTTTATATAGGAGGCCAGGTCTCGAGAAGCCTAATCGAGTACGACTAGGTTTACAATAGATCTATCTCATAACTTTCCTTGTTCGGCTTCTTTCAAATCTTGTACTTCAAGTAATCTCCCGCTGCACCGTCCTTGGTGGCCCACCTTGCCATCGGATACCTTTATGGGCCTCCAGTTGGGCCGTGTAGGGTAGAGCAACATCGGTTACCCGAAGGGTAATGCCCACGTCAACTGTGCGTAATGTAAACAATACAAATATCCTTAGACAAAACATTGATGTTTTATCTCTAGTGGCAACAGCACATCCACAACCTTAGGGGTTGTTGTCACTCCCCCAGATTTAATGGAGACATGAACCCACTATCTAGCATAAATACTCCCTCTTGGAGTCACAAGTATCAACTTGGCCAGAGCCTCTACTAGCAACGGAGAGCATGCAAGAACATAAATAACATATATGATAGATCAATAATCAACTTGACATAGTATTCCATATTCGTCGGATCCCAACAAACACAACATGTAGCATTACAAATAGATGATCCTGATCATGATAGGCAGCTCACAAGATCTAAACATGATAGCACAAGAGGAGAAGACAACCATCTAGCTACTTCTATGGACCCGTAGTCCAAGGATGAACTACTCACGCATCAATCCAGAGGCGGGCATTGTGATGTAGAGCCCTCCGGTGATGATTCACCTCTCCGGCAGGGTGCCGGAGGCGATCTTCTGAACCCCCCGAGATGGGGTTGACGGCGGCGGCGTCTCTGGAACTTTTCTCGTATCGTGGCTCTCGGTACTAGGGTTTTCACGACGGAGGGAATAAATAGGCGAAGGGGCAGTGTCTGGGGGCGCCCGAGGGGCCCACCCCATAGGCCGGCGCGGCCAGAGGTGGGGTCGCGCCGCCCTATGGGGTGGCCGCCTCGCGTCCCCTCTTCGTCTCCTCTTCGGTGTTCTGGAAGGCTCCGTGGAAAATAAGACCGTGGGCTTTTGTTTCGTCCAATTCCAAGAATATTTGTAAACTAACTTTTCTGAAATCAAAAACAGCAGAAAACAGGAACTGGCACTGCGGCATCTTGGTAATAGGTTAGTCTCGAAAAATGCATAAAAACATTATAAAGTATGACTAAAACATGTTGGTATTGTCATAAAACTAGCATGGAACATAAGAAATTATAGATACGTTGGAGACGTATCAAGCATCCCCAAGCTTAGTTCCTACTCGCCCTCGAGTAGGTAAACGATAAATACAATAATTTCTGAAGTGACATGCTACCAACATAATCTTGATCAATACTATTGTAAAGCATATGAGATGAATGAAGTGACTCAAAGCAATGGTATATAGTTTTGCTAACAAAAAGATAATGACTAAACAACTGAATCATATAGCAAAAACTTTTCATGAATAGTACTTTCAAGACAAGCATCAAAAAGTCTTGCATAAGAGTTAACTCATAAAGCAATAGATTCAAAGTAAGAGGTTTTGAAGCAACACAAAGGATGATTAAGTTTCAGCAATTGCTTTCAACTTTCAACATGTATATCTCATGGATAATTGTCAACACAAAGTAATATAATAAGTGCAATAAGTAAGCATGTAAGAATCAACGCACACAGTTGACACAAGTGTTTGCTTCAAAGATAGAAAGAAGTAGGTAAATTGACTCAACATAAAGTAAAAGAAAGGCCCTTCACAGAGGGAAGCGGGGATTACTCATGTGCTAGAGCTTTTTATTTTGAAAACATGGAAACAATTGTGTCAACGGTAGTAATAATTCATATGGGTTATGCATAAAACTTCCTATAAGTTGCAAGCCTCATGCATCGAATACTAATAGTGCCCGCACCTTGTCCTAATTAGCTCGGATTTCCATGGATTATCATCGTATTACATATGTTTCAACCAAGTGTCACAAAGGGGTACCTCTATGCCACCTGTACAAAGTTCCAAGGAGATAAATCGCATTTGATTTCTCGATTTTGATAGATCTCAACTTGAGGACATCCATACCGGGACAACATAGAAAACGGATAATGGACTCCTCTTTTTAATGGTTTAAGCATTC
Source organism: Lolium rigidum (assembly GCF_022539505.1). Classification (NCBI taxonomy): domain Eukaryota; kingdom Viridiplantae; phylum Streptophyta; class Magnoliopsida; order Poales; family Poaceae; genus Lolium; species Lolium rigidum. The sequence goes on along the minus strand of NC_061508.1, from coordinate 72,146,042 downwards.
AACAACAAATAATATTCTCATAAGAGATTCTGAGGATTAATGTCCAAGCTGAAACTTCCACCATGATACATGGCTTTGGTTGGCGGCCCAATGTTCTTCTCTAACAACATGCATATTCAAACCATTTCAACTCATGGCAAATCTCCCTTACTTCAGACAAGACGAACATGCATAGCAACTCACATGATATTCAACAAAGGTGTGAAAGGTTGATGGCGTCCCCAGAAACATGGTTACCGCTCAACAAGCAACTTATAAGAACTAAGATACATAAGCAACATATTCATTACCACAATAGTTTTTTAGGCTACTTTCCCATGAGCTATGTATTGCAAACACAAGGAATAAAATTTTTAAAGGTAGCACGCAAGCAAATTACTTTGGAATGGCAGAAAAATACCACATAATAGGTAGTTATGGTGGACACAAATGGCATAGGTTTTGGCTCAAGGTTTTTGGATGCACGAGAAGCATTCCCTCTCAGTACAAGGCTTTGGCTAGCAAGGTTGTTTGAAGCAACCACAAGTATGAACCGGTACAGCAAAAACTTACACAAGAACATATTGCAAGCATTATAAGACTCTACGCTGTCTTTCTTGTTGTTCAAACACTTTTACCGGAAAATATCTAGATCTTAGAGAGACCAATCATGCAAACCAAATTTCAACAAGCTCTACGGTAGTTCTCCACTAATAGATTTAAACTACATGATGCAAGAGCTTAAACATGATCTACTTGAGAGCTCAAAACAATTGCTAAGTATCAAATTATTCAAGAAAATATGAAGCATTTTCTGTTTCCAACCAAATAACAATAAGTATAAGTTCTGCGGCTTTCAGCTTTCGCCATGAATATGAAAGTAAAACGAAGAACACAAGTGTTCAAATGAAAAAGCGGAGAGTGTCTCTCTCCAACACAAGGATTGCTAGGATTCGAATTTATTCAAACATAAACAAAAATAAAAGCAAACATACGCTCCAAGTAAAGCACATAAGATGTGACGGAATTAAAATATAGTTTCACTAGAGGTGACCTGATAAGTTTTGATGAAGAAGGGGATGGCTTGGGCATCCCCAAGCTTAGACGCTTGAGTCTTCTTGAAATATGCAGCGATGAACCACGGGGTCATCCCCAAGCTTAGACTTTTCACTCTTCTTGATCATATCATATCATCCTCCTCTCTTGATCCTTGAAAGCTTCCTCCACACCAAACTCAAAACAATCTCATTAGAGGGTTAGTGCATAATCAAAAATCCACATGTTCAGCAAGGACACAATCATTACCAACACTTCTGGACATTACCCAAGGCTACTGAAATTTAATGGAGCAAATAATCCACTCAAACACAGTAAAAGAGGCAACGCAAAATAAAAGGCAGAATCTGTCAAAACAGAACAGTCCGTAAAGACGAAGTTTTTCGAGGAACTTAACTTGCTCAGATCAGAAAACTCAAAACTAATGAAAGTTGCGTACATATCTGAGGATCACGCATGAATTTTTTTAGAATTTTTAGATTCTTCTATAGAGAGAAAAACGCGAATTCGTGACAGCTATTAGAGACTTTACTTGGCACAACAATGCAAGAAAATAAAGATACAAAGGTATTGCTACAGTAGTAACAAACACCTTGACTCAAATATAAAATAAAAATTGCAGAAATAAAATAATGGGTTGTCTCCCATAAACGCTTTTCTTTAACGCCTTTCAGCTAGGCGCAGAAAGTGCAAATCAAGTAACATCAAGAGATGAAGCATCAACATCATAATTTGTTCTAATAATAGAATCAAAAGGCATCTTCATTCTCTTTCTATGGAAGTGTTCCATACCTTTCTTAAGAGGGAATTGATACTTAATATTTCCTTCTTTCATATCAATAATAGCACCAACAGTTCGAAGAAAGGGTCTTCCCAAAACAATAGGACAAGATGCATTGCATTCAATATCCAAAACAACAAAATCAACGGGGAAAAGGTTATTGTTAACCGTAATGTGAAAATTGTCAATTCTCCCCAAAGATCTCTTTATAGAATTATCAGCAAGATTAACATCCAAATAACAACATTCCAAAGGTGGCAAGTCAAGCATATCATAAATTTTCTTAGGCATAACAAAAATACTTGCACCAAGATCACATAAAGCATTACAATCAAAATCATTGACCTTCATTTTAATGATGGGCTCCCAACCATCTTCCAACTTCCTAGGGATAGAAGCTTCAAGTTTTAATTTCTCTTCCCTAGCTTTAATGAGAGCATTTGTAATATGTTTTGTAAAGGCTAAGTTTATAGCACTAGCATTAGGACTTCTAGCAAGTTTTTGTAAGAACTTAATAACTTCAGAAATATGACAATTATCAAAATCAAAACTATTATGATCTACAGCAATGGGACCATTGTCCCCAACACTCTGAAAAATTTCAGCACTTCTATCACAAACAGTTTCAGCAGTTTTAGGCAGTTTTGCACACTTTGTAGTAGAAGTAGAGACATTGCCAACACCAATTATTTTACCATTGATAGTAGGATGTTTAGCAACATGTGAAGCATCAACATTACTAGTGGTGGTAATAGTCCAAACTTTAGCTATATTATTCTCTTTAGCAAGTGTTTCTTCTCTTTCTTCTCTTTCTTCTCTTTCACATCTAGCATGCAATTCAGCCATCATTCTAATATTGTCATTAATTCGAACTTGGATAGAATTTGTTTTAGCAAATGACTTAGTATCTTTAACTTCATCAGGCATAACTTTCAGTTTTAAAAGATCAACATCAAGAGCAAGACTATCAACCTTACAAGCAAGAACATCAATTTTACCAAACTTTTCCTCAACAGATTTGTTAAAAGCGGCTTTGTGTACTAATAAATTCTTTAAGCATGACTTCAAGATCAGAGGGTACACTTCTACTATTGTTGTAAGAATTACCATAAGAATTACCATAACCATTACCACTATTAGAAGGATATGGCCTATAGTTGTTGTTACCAAAATTATTCCTATAAGCATTGTTGTTGAAATTATTATTTTTAATGAAATTCACATCAACATGCTCTTCTTGAGCAACCAATGAAGCTAAAGGAACATTATTAGGATCAACATGAGATCTACCATTAACAAGCATAGACATAATAACATCAATCTTATCACTCAAAGAAGAGGTTTCTTCAACAGAATTTACCTTCTTACCTTGAGGAGTTCTTTCAGTGTGCCATTCAGAGTAGTTGATCATCATATCATCAAGAAGCTTTGTTGCAGCACCCAAAGTGATGGACATAAAAGTACCTCCAGCAGCTGAATCCAATAGGTTCGTTGAAGAAAAATTCAATCCTGCATAAAAGGTTTGGATGATCATCCAAGTAGTTAGTCCATGGGTAGGGCAATTCTTTACCAAAGATTTCATTCTCTCCCATGCTTGGGCAACATGTTCATTATCCAATTGCTTAAAATTCATAATGCTACTTCTCAAAGATATAATTTTAGCAGGAGGATAATATTTTCCAATAAAAGCATCTTTACATTTAGTCCATGAATCAATACTATTTTTAGGCAAAGACAGCAACCAATCTTTAGCTCTTCCTCTTAAGGAGAAAGGAAACAATTTCAGTTTTATAATATCCCCATCTATATTCTTATACTTTTGCATTTCACAAAGTTCAACAAAATTATTAAGATGGGCAGCAACATCATCAGTACTAACACCAGAAAATTGCTCTCTCATAACAAGATTTAGTAAAGCAGGTTTAATTTCATAAAATTCTGCTGTGGTAGCAGGTGGAGCAATAGGAGTGCATATAAAATCATTATTATTTGTGCTAGTGAAGTCACACAACTTAGTATTCTCAGGAGTACCCATTTTAGCAATAATAAAAATAAACTAAGCAAAACAAATTAAATAAAGTAAAACAAGTAACTAATTTTTTGTGTGTTTTTGATATAATGAAAGCAAACAAGACAGAAAATAAAATAAAGCAAGACAATAAACAAAGTAAAGAGATTGGATGTGAGAGACTCCCCTTGCAGCGTGTCTTGATCTCCCCGACAACGGCGCCAGAAAAGTTGCTGCTAGCGTGTAGGGGCAGCTCCTTGTGACGGTAAAGCACACGTCCGTTGGGAACCCCAAGAGGAAGGTATGATGAGTACAGCAGCGAGTTTTCCCTCAGTAAGAAACCAAGGTTTATCGAACCAGTAGGAGATGAAGGCCAGTGAAGGTTGTTGGTGAAGGAGTGTAGTGCGGCGCAACACCAGTGATTTCGGCGCCAACGTGGAACCTGCACAACACAATCAAACTACTTTGCCCCAACTTAACAGTGAGGTTGTCAATCTCACCGGCTTGCTGAAAACAAAGGATTAAAAGTATGGTGTGGAGAATTATGTTTGCTTGCAGAAAACAAAAGAGAACAATGATTGCAGTAGGTTGTATTTCAGATGTAAAAGAATGGATCGGGGTCCACAGTTCAATAGTGGTGTCTCTCCAATAAGATAAATAGCATGTTGGGTGAACAAATTACAGTTGGGCAATTGACAAATAGAGATGCACATACATATCATGATGACTACTATGAGATTTACTTAGGGCATTACGACAAAGAACATAGACCGCCATCCAGCATGCATCTATGCCTAAAAAGTCCACCTTCGAGTTAGCATCCGCACCCCTTCCAAGTATTAAGTTGCAAACAACAGACAATTGCATTAAGTACTGTGCATAATGTAAACAATACAAATATCCTTAGACAAAGCATTGATGTTTTATCCCTAGTGGCAACACCACATCCACAACCTTAGGGGTTGCTGTAACTCCCCCAGATTCAGTGGAGACATGAACCCACTATCTAGCATAAATACTCCCTCTTGGAGTCACAAGTATCAACTTGGCCAGAGCCTCTACTAGCAACGGAGAGCATGCAAGAACATAAATAACATATATGATAGATCAATAATCAACTTGACATAGTATTCCATATTCGTCGGATCCCAACAAACACAACATGTAGCATTACAAATAGATGATCCTGATCATGATAGGCAGCTCACAAGATCTAAACATGATAGCACAAGAGGAGAAGACAACCATCTAGCTATCGCTATGGACCCGTAGTCCAAGGATGAACTACTCACGCATCAATCCGGAGGCGGGCATGGTGATGTAGAGCCCTCCGGTGATGATTCCCCTCTCCGGCAGGGTGCCGGAGGCGATCTTCTGAACCCCCCCGAGATGGGGTTGACAGCGGCGGCGTCTCTGGAACTTTTCTCGTATCGTGGCTCTCGGTATTAGGGTTTTCGCGATGAAAGGAATAAATAGGCGAAGGGGCAGCGTCGGGGGGCGCCCGAGGGGCCCACCCCATAGGCCGGCGAGGCCAGAGGTGGGGCCGCGCCGCCCTATGGGGTGGCCGCCTCGCGTCCCCTGTTCGTCTCCTCTTCGGTGTTCTGGAAGGCTCCGTGGAAAATAGGACCGTGGGTTTTTGTTTCGTCCAATTCCGAGAATATTTGTAAACTAACTTTTCTGAAATCAAAAACAGCAGAAAACAGGAACTGGCACTGGAGCGTCTTGTTAATAGGTTAGTCTCGGAAAATGCATAAAAACATTATAAAGTATGACTAAAACATGTTGGTATTGTCATAAAACTAGCATGGAACATAAGAAATTATAGATACGTTGGAGACGTATCAGACGACCACTGCAAACCTCACGCATATTTTGGCCACGTTTGCGTCGCTGCGGATGGCCCGGTCACTATGCGTCGCCCCGCTGAAGGTGGTACCAGACGCATTTTCGGCCCCGTTGGAGATGCCCTTAGAGCATCTCCAGTCGCGTCCCCCAAACCGTCCCCCAAAGGGATTTGGGGCGCGCCGGACAAAAAAACCTTCCTAGCCACGTCCCCCAAAGTCGCTTTTTGTCCGGCGGCCCGATACGGTGTCCGGCGCCCCGAGCCCGTCCCCGCCCCTCAGGGGATGCTCCGGGCACGCCGGACACAACGAAAAGTGAGGCGAAGAGACGCGTGCCCGACGCATCAGCGGCTCGGAAGCCTAAAACCCCGTCACCTACCTTTGGTCAAGCGACGTTAGTGGCGTCCCAGTTTTCCTAGGTGACGCAGGGACACGTCTCGTCGTGCATGGCCACGTGGCCGTCCGCACCGGCGTTATTGCGTGCAACCACCCGCTGTCGCCGCTGTACATTAAGAGGCCCTGCGGTTTGTCCCAATCTCTCGCCGCTCCCAAATCTTCTCCTCGCCGCCCCCAGATCTTCTCCTTGCCGTTCCAAGCAATGTCGTCCTCGTCCTCCCGCAAGATCGCCGCGGCCAACGGCTTCGGCCGCGACAGCCTCACCATGAAGGAGGCGTGGGCTCTGTACCACGCGGGATATCCCGTCCCACCGGACATGCGCCTGCCAAGCAGCGGCGGCTGGAAGATGGTCGTGAACGGCATTGGTGTCCCGCTACCGCCGACGCCGGGCACAGAGCGCTGGAAGGATGCCATTAGGGCCCGGCGGGCTAAACTCGACGCCGAGGAGCGGGTCGACCCGACCTGGGCGGCCAAAAACAACGACACCTGGTGGGGCACCTACTTCCAGGCCAAGTACGACATGGAGATGCGCAGCACCACCGGCCTCGTCGGCGGGCCGAACAGCTGGAACAGGGAAGGGATCGCCCTGTTCTGGGGCGTTCCGGGGCGCACCCTGCAGAGCGTCATCCACGGCATCCGCAACGACGCTCCAAGGTTGGAGGCGCCGTCCTCACCGCCACCGTCTCCCGCAGCGCAATGGCAGCCGAGGAGGACGTACTCGTCCTCCTCCAACTCTTCCTCTCAGGACCAGCACGATCGACGCCGTCCTTGTTGTACCGCTCGGCGCCCTACACCGTCCCCAATCGCGTGGTGAAGGAGGAGCCGGCGACGCCCGTCAATCCGAGGCGCGGCGGCAGCAAGAGAGGTGCGGCGACGCCCTCCTCATCCCGAAGCCGAAGGTGAAGGAGGAGCCGGAGGAAGCGTTGAAGGCGGCGTTGCTGGCGGAGTACGAGCGGCAGCAGCGGCTCATCGCCAGCAGCGACGACCCCGAGGACTGCCCAGGGCTGCGAGCGGCGTACTTGGCGTCGCTGAACGACAAGGACGTCTGGAGGGGCGACCTCGACACGGCGATCGCCATGTCCATCCGCGACTCCGGCAAGCCGCTCGTGGACCTCACCGACGACGGCGAGGCAGGACCAAGCGGCCTGGTCAAAGACGAGCCCGTCGACGAGCCCGACGAGCGCGTCAAGCAGGCGGTCGCCGACGACATGCACAACTTCCACCAGTACTACGACGTCTCCGGCCACCGCAAGTGGTTCTAGATTAGGTTTAGTTTAAATTTAGTCGAATCTCGTTCGATTTGAATCTATGTAATATATGTCAAGTTTAGATGAATTTAATCGAATCTCATTCAAGTTTAAAATTTCCAAAATTTTGTTTGAAGGACGCAACTGGGAGCGACGTCCTTCAAAGGAGGCAGGAATAAAAAACGTGTCCAATCGGACGCTGTTTGGAGATGGCTGATAGGTACCAAGTGCACTCAGAATCAATTTTTAGTTTCCGGGACTGGTGTGTTTAACCTTCTCTCTCCTTCAGTCCTCCGCCCTCTCGCTCTCCTCTTTACTTGCCTTTTCTTGGCGGAGAGCGAGGACTGCAGGGCCCCCAAAAGAGGGTCGGATTCTTTGGTGTTTTCTGAACCTTCTTTACCTTGTCCTCAAATGGCCCCCTCCCCACACTCCCCCTAGGAGCTGCCAGTTCCCCTCTTCCTCGAGAGGAGCACGTGATGGAGGCCTCCAAGGTGTCGGCGGCGCTTCTTCTGGCAGCCATTCTCCTGCTCGGCCCCGCGTCCGCCGCCGCGTCCTCCTACCACCCCGCAAGTGAGCGAGCTCTGTTCTTGGTTTTCTTTCGAGTTTGGTTCGATTTGGTGTGGTTTCTTGGGGCTCATTGGTACCGATTGGCGGCAGAGGTTGTCGGCGGGCTCCTGACAAGCACGGCGACGGCGGTGGTGAAGAAGCTGTGGTCGCTCTCCCTCAAATCGACGACCAGCACGAGGACGGGTAATCTGCATGGTCCTTAGCCGCCAACGGCGTTTCTTTTCATTCTCTGTTTTGGTTCCTTAATGGGGGAAATATCTGTCGGCAGCGACGGGGACGGCGGCGGCGACAGCGGCGGCAAAGTCCATGGTGAGGTACGAGGGCGGGTACGCGGTGGAGACGGTCTTTGACGGCAGTAAGTTGGGAATCGAACCGTACGCCGTCGAGGTCACCCCCGCCGGCGAGCTGCTCGTCCTCGACTCGATGAACAGCAACGTCTACAGGGTCCAGCTGCCGCTGTCCCGATGTGAGCATACTAAAACTGCTTCTTCATATCCGGACAGACACGTTTTCTTGGCAGTATGTTGGTACTACTTGGTCATCATGGGATTCTGCTAAATATGGTTTCTTTATCTGTGCTAAATATGGTTGTTAAGTACCGTGAGACAGTTTGGGTGATATTGATGGTTGTATGCTAGATTTGGCCACCCACGCTTCTTGCTTGCGACATACTTTGTTAGTTCTTAGTTTCGCAGTTCAGACTGTCACTTTCATTCCCCTTGTTTAGAAGTTGAACAAACAGAGGAGATATTCACCTGGAAATTTTGGCAAAATGTAGTAATAATTGTTTGCCAGAATAGTTTGTAAAATTTCACATGTCTATTGTGAAGATCTGGGATTCAGCTTTTGGTATGAGCAAATGTCCTCAAAACGTGTGCAGATAGCAGGCCCAAGATTGTCACGGGTTCACCTGAAGGATTATCTGGTCATGTTGATGGGAGGCTCCGAGAGGCGAGGCTGAACCATCCTAAGGGATTTACAGTTGATGACAGGGGCAATATTTATGTTGCGGATGCTATGAACATGGCGATAAGAAAGATCAGCGATACAGGTACGTTAAAATGTCTCATTGCAGGATATATGCACATATTATTGTAATGTCAGTTCCCAAGCATCCTACTTCTGCTTTTTGTGCTAATTCAGTGTCTTTAGGTGAACTTTTTCTGGGTCTCCTTCAACCATCTAGCATGAATGTCGTTATCAATTTGTAACTTATAATGAAGAGATTCATGACAGGTTGAGTAATATATATATGCAGGGGTCACAACCATTGCTGGGGGAAATCAATGAGAGGTGGACACATAGATGGTCCAAGTGACGATGCAAAATTTTCTACTGACTTTGAAATCCGATATATCAGCAGTAGCTGCTCCCTCCTGGTCATTGATAGAGGAAACCAAGCAATACGGGAGATTCCGCTCCAGCCCGATGACTGTGAATATCAGGATGAAGCTGGTTTACCTCTAGGTACATTCCACTTAAGCTTTGCAATAGTACTATTCAGAAAAGAATAATGTTCTCCTTTGAAACCAGATACTCGTAAATACTCTGCAAATGAGGGAAAGTTCCAACAGAAGTATCAACACTAATCACTGCAGTTTGAATGCTTCCAGGTCTTGCCTTGCTTTTTGCTGCTGTTTTCTTTGGTTACATGCTTGCGTTGCTTCAGCGGCGGGTTTTAGGAATGGTGTCAACAGCAGAGGTAGGTCCTCTATATTTGTTATTCTGAGTAAATATCACACTTGCTGGCAGCATGGATTGGCAACTAGGGCAATGTCTGCAAGAGTACGGCTCTACAGGCCTGCTGTTAACCAGTAGAACAGCATGAATACACACATTTCTGCCAGCCTTTGGTTATGTAGTGTCTAGCATCCTTTTGCCCCAACTTGTTCACCCATAATCACGGCTACTAGAATTATGACATGCTGGTACTTTTGGAGTTAATAATGATCCTGTAGACCTGTACAGCTGTACTGTAACTTAAAATGCAGGCATTTGTGTGCATCTAAACAAGTGGGTCAAAAAGCAATCTCACTCTGTTATCCCTCTAGGGTCAAGAACTTTTTTTTCGACAAAGGGCACATGTTATGTTCTAGGGTCTAGTACATAATTAAAGTAAAGACGAAAAACAAAGATATATTCTTTGGAGCTGGTCTATTTATGCAGTAAATTTATAGCTACCTTCTTGACAAACGGAAGTTTTACTATGCAGGAACCTCAAATCCCTCAGAGACCCACTAATGCAGGTATCCCTCCATATCAACCACACCAGTCATACCAGCATCCATTCAAGCCTTCGCTTCGCCCACCACTAATCCCAAATGAAGACGAGGCTGGAAAACAGGATACTGAAGAAGGGTTCTTCACCTCAATTGGCAAGTTCATGGGAGGAGCGAAATCATCTGTGGCTGACATATTTTCCAGGAAAAGGCGCCCAACAAGGCAGCATCATCACCAGCAGCAGCGGAGAGCCAACCCTTGGCCAGTGCAAGAAAGCTATGCCATCCCAAATGATGAGACGCCACCTCCGCTGGACACAAGAGCCCCAACGCCTCGGAAGAATTACGCCTTCATGACAACAGAACCGGAAAAGGTTCACCATGTCCGGCATGGCCAGCCTTATCTCAGCAGTTGGGATGCAGGTGGCCCTCAGCAGCAGCCGGAGCACCAGGTGTATCACCACCAACAGCAGCAGCACAGGCAGCAGCTGGAGCAGCAGGCATATCACCAGCAGCAGTTGCAGAACAGGCAGTTGCAGAACAGGCAGCTGCCAGAGCAGCAGGCATATCCGCAGCAGCAGCACAGGCGGCAGCCGGAGCAGCAGATGTACCACCTGCAGCAGCACAGGCAGTACTCTGCAGGGCCGCAGACCTTCTATGAGCAGAGCTGCGAGACGACGAACGAGGTTGTGTTCGGCGCGGTCCAGGAGGTGGACAGCAAGCGGCGCATGGTTGAGATCAAGGCCGTGAACTACGGGGACACCTTCTACGAGCAGTACGGGATGCGGTACCGCAACAACTACATCGGCTACAACAGCAACAACAACTATTAACAATCAACCCCTCCCTGATTTTCTTTTCTTTTCTTCTTGCCTCTTTTGCTAATATGATTAGGTTTACCGCTCGTTCATGTAATCCATGTCATCTTCCCTCCCAGAGGCATGTAGCAGAAAGAAGGAAAAATGGACGAAGTAGAAAGTAGTAGTCTCCAGTCTTGGCCCTGGGCAATGGAAATGCTGGTTTTGTTTGGCACTGCAGCCTGATGAATTATCATCATAGTTTCTTGGCCTTCTTTGTATGTATTTCACTTTAGTGTCGACAACTTTGATGAATATCTGTCTCACTGATGAGCTCTTAGAGCATCTCTAACAGAGCCCGTAAACCACACCGGAACCGTATTTTTCCTTCTTTCTGCTACATGCCTACTAATACAGACCAAAGGGTGGTTTACAGGCTGAAAACTGAACGAACTTCTCCAGCGCCGCCGTCCGTACAATCGCCTCTAGCCGCCGATTTCTGGCTGCTTTGCTAAAATTGTGCCAGGACAACCAAGCTCATGGCTGCAGACGAGACGTGCGACGGGCGGACACAGCAGGCCATGGCGCTGCGTGACGGCGGACAGGCTGCGCAGCGCGGCTGCATACGCGCGGCAAGAGCAGCAGCTAGCAGCTACATCGCGCGCGGCCAAGGGCCAAGAGCTGCTAGCACATACGCGCGCAGCCAAGAGCTGCAGCGAGCAGCAGCAATCATTCCAAAGCTAACATCAATTTCATCGTGGAGCAAGGCGGAGCGGAGCATTACGGCCGTGTCTGGCCGCGTCCGGCCGGGCCGGCCGGACCTACGCCTCATTGAGCCGTGCGCGACCGTTCTCGTCTGATCCGAAGCTCGTGGCTGTAGCCGGGGCCGCGGACGCCGGCCTGCGCGGGGAGATCTAGGCAGCGGCCGGACAGTTCTCGTAAAGAATGATGATTTTTCGAATATTTTTTTTTCGGTTTTAGTTTACGGGGTCTGTTCTGCGCCAGTCGTTTTGCGATCCATAAACACGTTTTCGAAAGACTGAGCTCGAGTTTTTCGGTTTGCACTTTTACCGCTCTGTTAGAGATGCTCTTACAATCCTAGCATCCCTGTGCGGCTACCAATTCCAACATGATTGTGCTTTTCTTGAACATCCAGACACGGTATCTGGATACAACGCCAGTAAGGTACAGGTTCCAAGGCGGTGGCCTGGCCTCGTGATACTGGGGAATACACCTGAAGCCACGGGACAAGTCCTATGGATCGTGGCCAGAAGTATGTGATGGATTCTATGGCGAGCCTTCCTGACTGGTGGCCTAGGATGCTGGTTGTTGTAAATGCATCTTATGTCAATGTTGCCGAATTAATACCTGTCAGTTTTCCCGTGATTTTTTGGTGGTAGCAATGAGAGTGATCACTCAACATACGTTGTCATGGATGAAATGGAATGAAGATATGTTCAAAGACAGAGTTGACTGCTACAGGTTCGGTGTCTCAGTGACAAATGAACAATAACATATTCCTGACGCTCCAAGCAAATGTTGAAGCAGAATCAGCACAAAAAAATTTGATCTTATGACAATGTGTGTTGATTTACATTGAGGACCAATGGTTCTAGAATGTTATAGAGACAACATATCACGCTACCCTAAATGCTATAGATACAACATATCATGTTACCGTAAGTGTTTAGTCAAGTGATCGGTACCACCATTTTGTAGAGCTCAAGTCTGCATCCAATGACACACGTTCTCAGGCCACCATTCTCCGAGCTTCCATTCCTTGTGCTACTGGCCATGACTGTAGTTAGATCTCGTTGCACTGTCACACTAGCTATTCCGCAAATTACGTCGCTGCAGTGATCATATGATTGTATACAAAAACAACTTATCATATGAAAAATTGCTTTGCTGTCACTTATTCATGAAGAAGGCCATCTCTTTATGCTCGGATATCTGTATTAGCTGTCCATCTGGTAACTATCCTCTGTTGATAAATCAAGAAACGATCCTAGTATCTGAACCATCAAGCTACCCGCTGGAAAAACAAACAAACAAAACAAGAATCTTCTCATTTTCAGAACAAATCGCTACCTTAAATGTAAGGCATAGATTGACTATACAACTTTGAACTTTGACCGTAATTTTACTTTTGAACATTATATTTTTAATAGCTACAAAATCACAGCAATCAGAAAGTGCTTTCATATATGAATCAAAATGGTATCTTGTGTAACATTCCCGCATCTGATTGAATCGGTTGTTGGTCCCCTTGAACTTGGACAGCCAAACTACGCCCTATGTTTCCAAGCAAGTACTACAGCGATGGATCCTTCATATCTTGCAGTATAAGTAATCATTAATTTTCACCATTGAAATTTTGTAATGTTGAACGTTAGTAGCGTAATGTAAGGCATAGTTTGACAAACAAATAAAACAAGAATCATCTTCTCTTTTTCAGAACTACTCTCTAGTGTAAATGTAAGGCATAGTTTAACTGTCCAACTTTGAACTTTCTTCTTTTGCAACATATCTTTATAATAGCTACAGAATCATAGTCATGAGAAAGTGCTTTCTTATATGAATCGAATGGTGTTTTATGCAACATAACCCAGATACAACTGATTGATTGTTGGTTCGCTTGGACTTGGACAGCCAAATTATGCCCTATTGTTCAAAGTAGAGACTCTTCAAAGTAAGTACTCCCTCCATCCCAAAATATAAGGCACGGAAATTTTTGCAGGGTCTTTGATGCACAACTTTGACCACTAATATATATTAAAATATATGGATTGAGAATGTATAAATGGCATTGCTGCATTGCTCTTGAAATTTTCTTTCATTTCATATATATTTATTCAAAATTTATGGATAAATTATAAGTACAAATTGTAGTCAAAGTTATAATCGTTGACCAGCAAAATTTAAGGGCGCCTTATATTTTGGGATGGAGGGAGTATTACAGTGATGGATCCTTGATGTCTTGTACTATACCTAATCATTAATTTTGAACATTGAAAATGTGCAATGCTAAATGCCGCTAAGAACATGGTGATTGGTTAGTAAGTACCTATGATGAAGATAGCTCCCACAAGTCCTGTAATGCCCCATCGCTCACCATGAATTACCCATGCAAAAGCAGCACCCCATACTGGTTCCAGACCATAAATTATGGCAGTCTCTGTGGCTGACACGTCACGCATAGCAACAACCTGATGACAAAGAGAAGTCTCAGAAAGAATCAAAGAAGTGTTGCTCGGAAAATAAAAACCAGACATCAAGACTAATGCTGACCTCTGCCCATAAACAAAAGGTAGTTGATAGTATGCCTGTGTATAGTATTGCTAGCCAAGGAAATGATGCCATCACACTGAATAACTCTGTTATTGTCCGTAATTTTAAATTCCACTGTACTACACTCCGGAGGAAGAATTTAACAACAAACGAGGCTGCCGCCACAAGAGCTACAACAAGCACCTGATTGTGCAAACTTCTTAGAGTACTTACAGAAGAAAGTGGAAAGAATTCATGAGATAAATGCAAGACAAGGTGATGTTTAGTCTGAAAACTAACCTGGCATCCGACAAGGGCTAGGAAATTCTCTTTCTTTATATTTCTGACAATATGCTCGGTTCTGAGCATATGAATTGCGAAACAAAAGGCACTAAGGAGGGTCAGAAGATCACCAACCTAATAACAGTGTGGAGAGACAAGATCAACGAACATATTATGTGCAAGTTGTGCAGCTATTGCCAACAAAATAAATCAAGGACTCAAATTGTACACAGTGACACAGTAATCTTGACATAGAACAATATGACAGGGCATAGACAAATAAAAACAGAAGGACAAACTCGTAGACCTGTTCGCGTAGATCAGTCAACTTACACAAGGAGGAGAACCACTTAGCTCAAGAATACCAACCCCAACAACTGATAAAAATGCGCCAAGCCATGTATATGCAGGTATTTCTGCTCCAAGAATACCATCCAAGAAAGGGACAATGATCACCTGAACATGTTTGAGTAAAGAACATGCACCATATATTATACGGAAATACTTTATTGGAGTAAGCTTCAGAACAGATCTTACAGTGAGGGCAGAGATGAAAGATGCACGGCCAGCATCAGCTGTGACTAACCCGATAGACTGAGCTACATAAGCAAAGGTTACCCAAATGCCCAGCTCTACTCCTCTAATGAACACTTGCATGTCTCTCAGGGACTTTAGCAAGAATGGCACAAAAGGAATGGCAGCGATAGTGAAGCGTAACATATTGAAAAGGTCAGGATCCAACATAGTCTGGGCGTCTTTAACAACCGAAATGTTGCTTGCTGGAAGAAAGAAAGAATGCCTTGTGATTACTAGAAATGCAGGATTTCAATGTTGCATAAATATAAAACACATCCATGCCTTGCCGCTTCTGTCTGCAATAACGTCAAACAGATGGTGCGCAGCATTGTGATTACTAGAAATGCAGGGTTTGCCGTGGCTGAATTTGTCCGTACCAAATATGAGGGCGAGAAGATTGAGCAAGAAGACGCTCCTGGCCTTCCTGGGCACCAAAGACGCCACCTTCCGCCATGCGGCGCTCGCCCGCCGCCTCGCCGTCCACCGGGGCGGCGGCGGGGGCTCGCGCGTCCCTGGCGGAACCGCCTTCCGCCTCCAGCTCTCGCCGAGCACCTTCCTCGAGGGGAACTGCTTCGCCGGAGGAAGTGCAGATCCGTCGGACGGGGAGAGTGAGGAGGTGGCGAAGGGCGACAGGGGGAGGTGGCGTCTGTTCGGTAGGGGTGAGGTCGGCGTGCGGGGCAGAGGCAGGTAGCGAGGGCGTGGCGGGTGGGCTTGTCGAATGCAGGGGCGCCATGGGCGGCGAGGATTTGGAAGCTCCGAGAGGAGCATCCCGCCGGTCGCCGGAGGAGGTGCGGCGAGGCTGCCAGTGTTTGTTTTGTTTGTTGTGTAGGAAGTGCACGGCGAAGCAGGCCCCACGCACACACCTCGCTCAGCTCCACACACAAACACGTGTGCAAGGATACACTCCAAATAATGCGGCTAGCCACAGTTCCTAAATTGTGTCTCACAAAAGATGGAATTTTTTTAATATTTTTTCCACGTCTATGGTGATTTACTTCGTCAATCTCAAGATCAGCCGGACCAGTTTTTTCTCTTCTGACCCCTCTCCGGTCTGGAAAGGAGTGGAGTTTGGCATTGAGCTTCTGAAGAAAGGAATCATTAGCCGGATACGAGATGGAAGAAGCACCCAATTTATCCGTGACCAATGGATCCCTCGTGACGATGGACTAAAGGTTACAATTCTGAAAATGAACTCTCGCCGTCGCTGGGTGAATCAGCTCATTAACCATGAAACCAAGACTTCGAACACTAGCATCCTCCGTGGGTTGTTCTACGAACATGACGACCAAGCTATTCTCAACATTGAGTTACCAAGACAGTCCCAAAGCGACAGGATCGCCTGATACTATGAGAAAAATGGCATCTTCTCGGTGAGGAGTGCCTACCGCCTCGCACTAAACCTGAAGCACCAAAACCGTGATTCTGCAGCTGTAGCAATGCCCTGAATGGAATAGGCATGTCTGGAACTCCATCTGGAAAGCCAGAGTGCAACCGAAGATTAGGGTATTTGGTTGGACACTTGCCACTGAAACCTTGGCCACGAAGAACAACAAGTGGAGGAGGAACACCGGAAACCAATGATCGATGCTCCATACTGCGGCAATGGGACCGAAGATGCTTTCCACGCGACGGTCCTCTCGCACAAAAGCCATGGCACTCGGGCAGTCCATGCTTAAGAAATGGAACTTGCCAAGTGAATGCAAATTCAGACATCTCGGGAAGGACCGGCTCCAAATTCTTGTTGGCCGGAGTCGATGAACTCAATTCTTCAAGAATCCTGCTACTCATATGACCGTCTTGGCATCTGAGGAATGATATCATCCACCATGATGGCAGAGCGACAATCGAGAGATCCACCTCCTTCCTGGAAACTTATGACATCATGGTGGCGGAGATCTAGACTGAGGCTACTGATCGCAACGCGATACTGCCTACTAGAAATTCTTTGGTGTCCTCTGCTTCGGCCTCTTGGTCTGCGCCTTCTGAAGGATGGATCAAAATAAACACCAATGCCTCTTTCATCGGGAGCGAGAAGCCTGGAGGTGCGGGTGCGGCCTTCTGAACGATGGATCAAAATAAACACCAATGCCTCTTTCATCGGGAGCGAGAAGCCTGGACGTGCGAGTGCGGTGGCCAGGGACTGCCAGAGGCGTGCGGTCATTGCAGTGTGTTGCCTGATTATCAGATGCCATGATGCACAGGATGTTGAAGCCAAGGCGGCCCTCCTGGGGATCAAACTGATACATAACCTGGGGTTTGATAAAATTATCCTGGAGCTTGACTGCACTACTGTTCGCCAAGGCCTTGCGCTCACATGATCTGGACATGTCTCCGCACTGGTGGACACCGGAGGAAACCAAGTTGCTGCTGAAGAATCTGAGAGAGTTTGATATTGTGCATGTTAAGAGAGAGAGAGCAACTGAGTGGCTGATGTACTTGCCAGCCTTGCCAGGTCGGCTGGAAGTTGCATCTGGACTGATCATTTCCCTAATCTTGTTTCTGATATTGTAACACGGGAAGCCCCTCTGAATGTTGAGACATTGATAATATAAAGCTCTCTTTCTCTAAAAAAAAAAGGTTTGCTTGTTTTCTTTGTGGTCCCATGGGTCCTCATCCAAATTATTTTGGAGTTGAACATGAATAGCTCATTCGTTGTTCGGGTTATATGAAATCTCTCGCAGCCTCCCACCCTAGATCATAGATTCCATTATCACGCTCATGTTCTACAATCATATTGTGCACGAGAACTAAAATGTGCAGAAAATAGTTAGGAACTTTCTTGATACTATTTAAGCATTTAGCAAAAATGTGTAGAAAATTATTCTATTGTATCTCACCTATAATTTTCCTCATGATCGTTGCAGGAAGCAAGGGGCAAGTATCGAGCCCAAGTTGGCCGAGATCAATGGCCAAAACATTAGGCTCGTAAAAAAAAAACTAATCCCCGGACCAGGAGTATGATTGCCTGCTTGGCGGCTGAGAATGAAGCCGCACAACCTTTTGCGCATGACACACCCTACTTCTACATCCAGCAGCATTATGAAGGAGAAGATTTCCGAGGGGCAAAACTACAACACACATGACCATCACCTCGACGTAAAAAGGAAAACACCCACATCCATGATCTCAAGCATGACAAGGCAAATCTCCATGCATATCGAGTGCAGCTGCCCATGGGAGGACATCATCAAGGCCCTTAGAGAGCGTTTAGAGGTTGTTGATGGGGCCATCAATACATGCATTCTGGGGCTGTCATCATGTAGGCATTGGGAGAAACTCTGTTTCAGCAACCTGTTCCAGAGGAAACTAAGCATGTCACATAGTAGGAGGAGAGAAGATCTCCTCTGGTATGTTGGCCTCTTCCTTTTACTTCATGTTGCTCTCTCTTAATTGTTGTATGAGGTGGGTTGCGCTTTTGTAACTATCTTGATTTGCTGCATTATACCTATGTCTATGAGACTGTTATCCTGCAGCTATTTAAACATATACGCCCTCCGATCCATATTAATTGACTTCAATATGGATGTATCTAGAACTAAAATGTGTCTAGATACATCCATGTTAGAGTCAATTAATATGAACCGGAGGTAGTATATGTTTCATAATTATGTTATTGTTTCTTTAGAACATGGAAGGTCAACATTTTATGAACTATATTCCACAAGAAAATCACCATTAAATCTACTTGGTAGTTTCGTACATTAACTAGTTCAAATTCTGATAATATTTTATTCAACAATGTATACTTCCTTAAGTTTCTAAAATTTGAGATTAAACTCAGATGTATTGGAATAATTAGTCACTAAATAATATCTTGCAATATCGCATTAAATTCACATCAAAAGAGAAGAATTGCAAACAAGAGAGGGGAAAATTGCAAATGTACACTCTCCACCTCTCTTCGTTTGCTCTCACTCCGGGCCACTAAGTTAATGATCTACCTGTTACCACTTGTTAGTCCCACCCATGCCAGGACTCTGCCCAATAACGATTAAAGAGGCTTGACTCCAAGGAAATGATCCACGTGGGCATTCGCATGATTATTTGAAAGACGAGGAGAAAAGTGATAAAAATTAGGAAAACTGATTAGTTTTAAGGAAACAAGGGCACAAGAATAAAAATCTTGTTTAATACTTCCATCGATAACCTCCGAGGTAATACCTGTAGCGCCTCTCAATATGGAAGTGTAAGGTATCGACCCATGTGTGGGTAAGACATCTATCTTGTCAATCAATTTATGTCACTTAGATAGCCTTCCTTACACTTTGATAAATTTAGAGTATAACAAATGTTAAAAAGCTACATCAGTAAATTAACCAAATTAATGATGGTTTGTAGCATTGAAAAATAAAAAATTCTACCGCACGAAAAACGAATCCCCGGACCAGAACGCACAGTTTTGCTATCCGAAATGCGGCCCTAGAACGAACAATTTTGCTATCCGAAATGCGGCCCTCCGTTGCGGATGGCCTTGGATGACAAAACTAACCACACGAGTCAAATGAAGGAATAATACTGAAATGAATCTGATGCTACTTGGCATGGAATCACTTCAATCGGAACACTGTGTCAGTTGGTTAAATAAGCCCCATACTATTCATTTCTATGATTGACCCTGATGCACAGCATTTCAGTCACCTTTGGAACCTGATACTGCTTGTATTGGTAAAATGTAGCCTACCATTGCAGACAGAGTTAAGGCACTGGAGACTTGCAAAAATCATACATTGCAAAAAAAAGTACCTTGTTAGAAAATGGACTGGAACAAGCATTCATGCACAGCCGCTGCACATGGAGCCATATGCAGCTTCACTGTTAGACTCGTTTCTCAGCAAAATAGACCACACGACGGGATGTAGTGTCCCAAAACAACAGTAACAGAGATCAAACAATATTCCATCAGGGGCGGAAGCAAAGATCACACAAATCATGCAACAATCACACAACCTTACAACAAGCGTACCTTGCCACAAAATGAACTAAAACAAACATTCATGAACAGCTGATAAACAACATCAGTAGAGCGGATGCAAAACTATGACCGATGAAAGAGATAACTGAAATAATACATAACTGTTCCCACGTGGATAACTGAATATGTTAGCTACAATAAGCGTACAAGTACTTAGGTGGGAGCAGACAGTAGCATCAAGGCCAGAATAGGTTTGTTTTCATAACCTTAATTTAGTGGAAACGGAAATCACAGTACCGGAAGAGAAGCTGCTGAACAAGGCTGAAAGGACGATCCTCAATAGATTCCTGGCCGCAGATAATATTCACCATGCCACCTCTTAGGTTATACTCGCACATGTCACCCTCATCCAGAAAATCTACCATGTATATGCAGTCTCCGTCAACAGACGGAAGCTTATCTGCATCAAGAGACACACACCTCTCTTCACCGAGGAACAGCGCACGGCGGCCGAGGCTCTCGACCTCCTCCAACAACTTGTGCTCAACGTTGACTCTGAAAACTTTCATGGTTTGGTCCACATAGCGAATGAGCAGCAGTTCCCCAGAAGACTCGACGAGATAATGCAATTCGCTGTCGTCTCCCTCTGCATCCGGCGACCACTTGGCTATGGCCAGGTGCTCTGCTGGCGTGACAAACTTGAATACACATCCACCTTCATTGACACAATATATGTTGCCCTGGAAGCTAAGCATGCTCATCAAGTAGATACCAATGTCCTCTTTAAAGTCCTTCTCTGTGAATACATCGCTGGATTGAGCAGCAGAAAACAAGGTGCCTCTTCTCCACAAGAAGAGCCTGAAATGAGAGCCTCCGCTCACCGCGGTATGCCATGTTGTATTTGTATCCATGAAACTTGCAGGTAGCTGCGCGGCAAAGTGGATGATGTCACCTGTGAAGGGGTTGAGGACACGAGCCGAGTGCGGGGGCTCCCTGTCCGCGAGGACGAGAAGACCGTCAGAAGCATCGACAAGGATGTGGTGGCGGAGCACCGGGAGGCGCAGCTGGCGGAACCGCCCGGTGGGACCGTGGAGGAAGAGGCGGGCGTCGTCGTCGTCGCTGTCGGATTTCAGGTCGACCATGACCCAATGCCGTGGGCGGAATCGAAGATCCGCGACTGCGTCGAGTGGAGATGGCTTGGCGATGGCGGAGCGCCAGCTGGGGCAGACAGCCCTCATGTCCATGTACGCGTCGACACCGCCGGTGGTGGAGAGGACGCAGTTGGCGATGCCTTGGACGAGCTCCGGTGGAAGCGACGGCCAGTCCGGAATGACGGATGGTTCATCGAACCTGGTGCTGCCGAGCGGCCGCGGCTTCCCCCATTCGCCCCCCTTCTCCATTGATGCGCCTGAGTCCTCGGCAGGCACCTCAGCCCGCCGCCTCGCGCTCAGGGGCAGGGATCCAGATTGGCGGCGGCGACGGATCAAGCTTGTGTGAGGCGGCTGGGACTTGGGGAAAGAATCTCGCTTTCACTCCTCGGCGCTCGGTAGCGGCTCTGCTGGAAGGCGTCAGGCCTTGTTTACTTCTCAGTTTTTTTTTTGTCTGGGAGGGGAAATTACGGGCCCACGAGTAAATCCTGAAAGTTCCCGAGCGGCCCGTTTACTTCTCATATATTTTTGGGTAATTTACCGGTTCATCCTAGAACTTCCCGATCCGGTAAGCGTCATCCTCGTGTATCCTCGCGTATCCTCACACACGAGGGTACCCCGTGTTTCGGCAATCCCTATTCCCCGCTCATAGCGGGAGCGATTCGCTCCCGCCTGAAGCGGCGGACGGGGTGGGCCGGCCCATTAGTGCCTACATGTACGGTTTTTTCTTTCATTTTCGGTTTTTGCTGGGCTTTTCCATGTTTTTTCGGTTTCTGGTTTGTTTCTTTTTGGTTTTTGCTGGTTTTGTTGATTTCGAAATTTGTTCAGATTTGTTTCTTGTTCAGATTTAAAGAATGTTCATACTTATAAATTTGTTTAAATTCGAAATTTGTTCAAATTCAAAATTTATTCAAATTTAAAATTTGTTCAAATCCGAAATTTGTTCAGATCCGAATTTTGTTCGGTATTTAAATTCATTGTTTTCAAATTGTTCCATTTTGAATTTGTTCGATTTTGAATTTTGTTCAAATTTTCGAGGTTGTTGGTCGATCGCATGACAGCCATGTTCGTACATGGGCCTGGCCCATCAGCCAGCACTTGACGCGGCGCTAGCGCCCCGCGCCGCTTAAAGCGCTCCCCCGTGTTTCTGGTCGTGGAAAAGGGAAGAGAGACGCGACGGGCGACGGCGGCGACAGAGCCGACGACGGCGGGGAAAGGAGACGGCGGCGGGCAAATCAAGACGGCGCCGACGACATCCTCCTCCGGCGACTAGTCCTTGGTGAGTCCTCGCGCCTCCTCCCCTTTTCCCCTCCTCCCTAGCTAGGGTTTCTTGGGGCCGCTGCCGTCCGCGACCGGGAGCTCGTCTTCGCCGTCGCCACTGGTGAGTCCGTGCCAGATCGACGTGCAGCCATCGGCCACGATCTCGAAAATGGCATGGTGTGGATCGTGGCAAAGTGATTACTCTGTATTCGAAAATGGCATGGTGTGGATCGCCAAGTGGTATTCCTGATAGAATCTTAGCTCCATCCATGCCTACTTAAATAGCTTCTACTACTTTTACTTTGATTTTTCACATCTGATATGTGCAAACTTACAGCATGTATCATTCACTGTGCTTTTCAGTTTTGCCTTTAGTTGCTCATGTAGTATGTCAGTAGAGTTTGTTGGTGCAAGGAATTGTAAGCAGTATCTGGATTCCACTGCATGGAACTCATCAGTGGGATAATGCACATGTAGTAGTACCCTCTCATCAACCAAAAGTAAATAAAACTGGTGTGCATCATACTCTTACTCCTTGTCTCCATGTACTCTGGATTCCAGTTAGCTGACACTTCATGGGTTTTCAGGTTTAGTAAGCCCTAGTTTGGGAATTTGGTGTTGATTGCAGTTTTGTGCATACAGAGAACTCTAATGCGCCAATGCTACCAGATTCCGTATGTCAATTTATTTTCACTTCAGCTTTAGGTATCCTATTTCTTTATTCTTCAGTCTGGAACTTTCTGTCAGAATGGAAGAACTATTGAACTTTTGCATTAGGATTTTCCCTTTTAACATCTGTAGAAAACAATCAAGTGAAACTCTTATGTTTGGAACTTTGGATTGGCTAGGATTTCTCAGCACACATTTATTGTTTACCATATATATACATTCTGTAGGAAGTCAAAGTTTGGCTTGGCGAATTGATCCACTGATTCAGGCTCTCTTTTAGATGCACGTTCATAATTATGTATGGCAACCTGAAAAATAGTTAAAACCGTGCATAAATAATGCACATTGTTGTGTGTTCTTTATGTCACCCTTGAAATCAGTTAGCACTGTACTGTGGCACATTTTTAGTTTGGTTCCACTTCAATCAGTTTATTAATACCTTGTTTGATCAACCGTGACAAGAAGGCTAATTAGTAGCCTTGAGTTTACTTGTCTGTGCAACCATCCATGCCTACCTTAAATAACTTCTACTACTTTTACTTGTCTGTGCAACCACTGGATGATTTCTGTTGGCTATTAGGAAAAGCATTAGTTGCTAAGCTAAATTTAAGTTTTACTTGTCTGTTCTGTTTTTATATAACTGGGTGATCAGACTGCTGCTTCTACCGTCCTACAAACTGCTGCTAGATACTTGTTGTTTAAAAAATAATCCAGTCTATAATAAGTCCCCGGTATTTTGTACTTCGTAGCATGAACCCAGTTTGAGTAAAGTGATGTTAATTGCTTCCTGTCCTCACTGCAATCTTTTCTTTCCCATGCCTAAATGGTTCTTCAAAAGTTTCAATATTAAGTCAAAAAGACCAATTTATTCAAGATAAATTCAGATTTTGCAGTAGGTTGGTCTTATACATCAAATTTAATGTATTTTTTTATAGACTAGTACAAATGCCCGTGCGTTGCCACGGGTACTCAAATTTTATTTCTCATTACACATATGTAATTCACAACTAAAAAGAAAGAAAATCGATAAAAGAAGAGGCAAAGCAAGAAAAGAAAAAGAAAAAAAAGGAAATAAACGAGCCAGGCTGGAAGCCAACCCAGCTCGGCACCTTCCTCGAACGAGCATGCACACAGCCTGTCAATCCCCAAACCCTTGTCATCCTAGCTACGGACCCTAGCGGAGGAATCGAGTGCTCCCTGGCAAACTGATGGCAGAGGACAAAGCGCGGACTTGCATGGAGAATACGAGCAGGTCCCCGCACGTGCTCATAAAATCAGCCAGGGTGCAACCAACACGCGTCCGATGACGCATCAGGCAGCGGCGGCAAGGTTCGATGCACCATGTCGGGGTCCTCCCAACCCATTCAAGGCAATGAACTCGATGCCCTCGCGTTGGGCGGCGAGGGAGCCGGCGAGGTCTGCTGCACCGACGATGCTAATTCCGGCGCATCCAGAGACGGTGGAGGGGACATCATCGTGTCTAGAGGCATTGGCGGAGAAATTTGGTAAGAAGCACGCTGCTTTATATTGGTGCTCCCATGCCATCTCATTCTATTCTCCTTCCCACCAAACTTTCTTCTCTCAAGTGAAGTCATCATGCTTGTGACTTTAACTATCATGAGAGTTCACAACAAATTAAAGAAATCATTATCTTTGGAGAAACTATAATACATGCAGAATTGTTGATACCAGTACTTTTAGAATTTTAGCAAAATTTAAATAGCAACTTCAATTTATAGGATAATCGAGCTATCTTACCGATCTAGTCACACAATTCAATTATTCTTCAGAACACGGGTCATCACTGTAGTCATTTGGACTGCCTTAAAGTGAAATTGGACAAATAATTTACCCCTCCAATATTATTTCCTCCTACACATGAATGACTTGATTATGTATCCTTGGCTCCTGCAAACATTTGAGAATTGCAACAAGTGGTGAGGGGAAATCCGACGTGACAATCCGCCACCACAGCTGTCGGTGAGCTCACGATGCGGAGGTAGCCTCAGCGACCCGGAGGATGGCATCGGCGATAGCAGCATGGCTGTCACAAGTGAAATAGCAAGCATTTGTTAGTTGGGTTGGCTTGTTAGTTTTCAAGACGCGATTTACTCGCTTAGCTCGCGAGTTTCGAGCTTTATGTCCAACCCTAATTGCAGCAATCACCAACCCACTTTTGACAATAATAATTGGGGTAGTCTTCATTTCTGCTTGAGGGTGTTGAAATATCTAGACACTTTCCAAAATAATTTTTCAAGGTTCAAAAACCAAAAGTAGATCCTATTTTTCTGTCATTTCCTTCTTTTGAATGCAGAATGAAAGCAGGATCAACACATAAGAAACCTCCAAGGTATTCATTTATCACACAATTATTTTTGAATACATTGAACCAAGATTTTTGTGTTCACCCTTTAATTATTTATTAGGTGTGTGAGCCATACAGACATCAGCGAGAAACAAAGGAAATTGACACGCTATACTGATTCCTGATAAAAAAGAATACTACACGCTTGCTTGGCGAGGCAAAATTACTGAACCAAAGACACTTCAGACGAATATTGCAAAATAACTTGCCACGCAACAAAATGCGCGATACCTAGACCGATACAAATATCCAAACAACTTTATGCAAAATCATACAGAAAAAATCTCACTAAAATATCATCAACCCAAAGAAATAAGTTAAATAGGTATCACATACCTTGAAGTTTTTTTTAACAGGAAACAGAGCAGCCTCTCCATTGTTGTGATCCACAGATGTAAATAAGCCACAACAGATTCCTGACAGTAGTCCGCATATATCAGAATTAAAACATCATCAGGACATTATTCAACCGCTTGAAAAACAAAATACTCCCTCCGATTCATAACAAGTGTCGGAAATTTTGTACTAAGTTGGTACAACTTTTATACTAAGTTCCCGATATTTATTATGGATAGGGAGTAATAAATTTGAGTGAAGAGAGTGGTACTGTTTTGTCCTTTGAGAAGAGAGATGTCATATTTTTCCTGACAGTGGAAGAAATAATCTGGAAAAGCTGTATACCTGCCGAAGACTATTCTAAGGATATGGATTCAATTCACGTAACCACCATAAAAGCTGGCAATGAGTCTTTGCATACGAACCTTCATGTTAAAATTGTATGGCTTAGTGTGTAAACTGTGTAAAGACTGAAGCTCTGATCCGAGGTTTACCAAAACATGAAAGCACCTTATGTATTTTCTGAATCTAAACCCAAATGTGGTCAGCTAAGCATTGATTGCATCCCACCAAAAAAGAAACGGAACAATGATATAAGAATCAAACATTTGCATCTCGCTAATTAATCAAACACCAACATAGAAAATCCTAACCCTTAATTTTGCCTGGACTATTGCAAGAAAGCAGCATAGAAGAAGCACCATTGGTTGCTCCAAATTTCTATGGATTATCTTTCATACTACCAACAAAACAACCACACGCGTGACACTGCCATTTCAGCCTTGCCTTTACACGTCCCTTGGATAATAGAAGGGTAAACATAGTAACAAATCAAGGCAAAATTTGGCCAAACTAATATCTGAGAATGATACCAAAAAAAAAACTTCGTAAATCTATATGATATAGTACAGTGAAAAAAATACTCCAAGCAACTGATTTCGAGTCCCTCATGCGTCTCCTTTCCTAAGGCATAGTGCCCTGTGCCAAAACTATCTACAAGAAGGAAAATCAGATCAAATTAGCATATTTTACCGAGCAGAATATCCAAGCTTGAAGAAAAAGTCAAGAACGGCGCGAGGAACCAGAGCACAAACAACACCAACGAAACAGGTCAAACCAGCGAAGCCTCACAAGCGACAGAGGAGGAAGCACCGCCGCCAGCTGTCTGGACGCTGTCCGCCTCAACCACTCGCATCTCCGGAGAACCTAGCAGTAGTAACACGAGCAATTAGAACAAAAAATGAAATATGAGCTATCCAATTCCATTAACAATCATAGAATTATAACTGAAAATAGAAAAAAGTAGTCTTCCAGTGATATCTTGAAAAACTAATTTGCAGTACACTTCTTTCAGGACTCAAATTCATGCAAGTAGTTGGTTACAAGTTACGACGGATGAATTTACGGAGTGTACAATACTAAACTCGGTATAATGTATAGATACTGAAGTCCATAAACTATATAATAGTACTCAAGCGCCAAAAAATAGATCCAAATAAACTGGTTCCAAGGACCACAGAAGGATAATACAAATATCAGAGAAGGTACAACAAGAAAGACTAAAATTTTCCTTAATAAAAATACTGAATGTTGGGTATTTCACTGCCAAAACCACATCAACAAACTTCGTGTACGCGAAAAGCAAACTCCCCCAGGTGGATTGTCGTAGCAATATTGATGTTGGGCAAGAAAAAAGATATATAGTGTTTATACATGAGGGGAGAAGCAACACACAATTTCTCCACTCTCAGTGTCCTTTTCGTTTTGAGGTCGTGTGAAGTGACAGAATTTCCGTCTTACTACTTACATTTTTTCCATTCTTAGGTGTGACTACAGTTTTCTATCAAGTGTATGAATTATTTATGTTGTTTTTCAGATTTCTGCAAACTGAACAATATATAAAAAACTATCTTTGTAGCTTATGATTTCTAGCTAATGTCCAGCAATGCTTGTTAACATCTACTGCCCGTGTCTAAAAGACAATATAATTAAGGATGGAGGGAACAAGAATTACCTGCAGCCCTAAATTTGCAGTATTACACACAGATGTGAGACTCACGAGATTATTTCAAATAGGAACAAGTACCCAGAGTTCAGAACTTCAGTCTATTCATACAAACTATGGCATCAGAGCCCAGAAGGTAAACAAGATTCAGGCTATACCTTGTTACAGAACTTGAGTAGCTTTTGTCATTGCTCCAGCCACTGTCATTGGCTTTCAACTGCTCAGAAAATGATTAAGAACACAATACTATAACTTCATGAAACATGGAAAACACTATACATATTAGTCCCCCATGAATCTCTGAGACTGTGATCACATCTTATGTAATATGCATTCCATGCAATGGCAGTTGCAGATTGGACTCGTCCATGCAATGCCCTTGCCAATCCAGAGGCGGTGGCATTATTGGCAGAGAAGGTGGACTGGCAGGTGGACTGGCTGCTGCAATATTGATACATAAAAATTGAATACTTTCCAGCTTTTAAATTTTGAACGAGCTAATTCTCCAGGTTCATGAAAATCTATGCAGGGCTATGATAAATTTGTACCTAAACTTTCGCTAAAGATTGTCGGCAAACTCACCACAGCATCACAGACTCATTTCAATGAATTCGAAGTAACACATACAAAATTGCACAGAACAAATATTCTACCAAGAAACGAACAAGCCTCAGTTATACCTTGCAAGATCGATCGTTGGTCCAGGATTCCAGGTAACATGCTTGGCCTGCAACAATTTCAACTGACCTTGTAAAATCAAGATAATCTCAAGACTTCAGAGAATCAAGAAGCCTCAAACATGAAAAAAGTGACCTCTGAAAGTCTGTAATACATGCCTCCGGCGGAAGACAGAGATGGGAGCAGGACGGTGCAGGGTGCTGATCCTGATCCATACGCGGCTGACTCACACGGCTACCTCAAGTTGCGGGCACCTAGTCCGTTTGCCGACCGCTGAGCCGAGCACAAACATCAATCGATGGCTATGTCTGGGTGGGCGTCGTTGGGGCGAGTACAGTGCGTGAGGACATGGAAACAACCCAGCACGGGAAGCGTGGGGGTGCGCCGGTAGCGAGCCTCGGGGCTTAGCTGTCTGCACATGGTCAGCGAGCCGGGGGCAGACGCATCCAGGCGTGCGAGATGGGGGTTGTGGGTGCGTCCGGGCGGGCGAGGTAGGGTGCTGCATTCAGGCCGACCAGCAGGGGAATGGCGGCGACATCCAAGTGTGCGAGATGGGGATTGCGGCCGCATCCAGGCGGCCGATGTAGGGAGGCGGCGGCGGTTTACAGGTGAGTAGGTTGTGAGCGGTTCCGGCGTTGGAGAGAGCAGAACCGGGCATGCGAGGATGGAGAAGGAGGAGCGCAATTGAGGGAAGGAGGAACCGAGGATGGACGACGAAAAAGATACATCGATCCGCACAGATGGTTCAATTTGTGGCTTGATTTGCGGGTGGAGCAGTTGCTTGATTTGCGGGCGAGAGGCACTGAAGAGATGGGCGACGACGAACGACCGAAAGGACGACGAAAGTAGGGGGAGAAGGGGGAACATAAGTAGAGATAAGTAGAGATAATATCTGATTGGGGTTTTTCATTGTCCCAGACTAAAATTTTGATTCTGCCTCTGAACATGCATACATTTTTCATTGTCCCAGACTAAAATTTTGACAAATTGGCAGCAGATCGGTTCTTTCATATCTTCCTTGAAACCATCCATCTTATCATTACCCAGCAAGTTGATCAGAAACAGTTTAGTGATATTTTTATTCTCAAGTTTTGGGAAGAATTAAAATACATCTTCTTTCAGAACCCATTGACAGATGAGCAGAGCATGAAACAACTATTGTAACTTAGAAAGTAACATAAATATACTACAAAATAATAAATTATATTAAGCATTATGAAAACTCTCCCACCACAATATGCAGTATTAGGGAAATGCCAGTAGATTGGGACTGCCTACCTATTGTTTTGTCAAAAAAAAAAGCAATTAAAAGTTAAGATAAGATGTGTACTGATGTAGGACCATGAGCGCGCCTACTTCGATTCTGCAGACTGTGTCCTTGGCAACTGCGGCAACTGCCTCTAATGATGTTTACTCGATCTCTTGGTATTTACTTCAGCAAGCTGCAAACAACAACTTAAGCTAAAGGTCAGTAGAACAACGGAAGGCTTCGGGTCAGCTGAACGATACCGTCAGGTCTAGAATAAAACTTATATTGCTAGCTCGCTCAATGAGAAACAAATCATATGCTATTACAAGGTAGGATAATTTAGTAGGTCTGAAAGTAACATGAAAAAATGCATTTGTTACTGCTTATAGTAATCACGAGCATGCTCTATAATTGAATGCACAGCAAAACCTCAGTCGAAGGGTTCTTTCCGGGCGTTTTTTTTTTTTTTTGCGAATAGGCTTTTAGCACTACTTATAGTAATTATGTAGAGAGGAATTCAAATATATCTCTCAAAAGGAGACGAAGAAAGTCAAAAAGAGATAACACAAGCAAGCAATTTACCACACAAGTTACATGGGCAGAGAGCCATTGATCCTAGATTCAGACATAACTTGAACTCAACAATTCTTAGTTAGTACACTCCGTCTCATATTTAGAAAAAAATGGAGTTTATGGTTTCAGAACTGACAATTGGAGAAGTACTGAAAGCACAAAAAAGGGAAACTCCTGCCATACCGACTAAAAGTAAAAAACATGAAGCTTTAGTGAAAAAACAGTAACAGTTCCCTCATCGAGATCACTACAAATACGTAAATTGATGATTTTATCATCCAGTTGTAGAATAAACAAAGGAGATACCAAATTTAGTGACTAAAGTAATACCCTTCTGAAGGGCATTGCCAGGGAGTGGTATTGCTCAATCAAACTATTCGCCGAGGCTTCTTTTTTTTGACAGAATCAAATACCCTGTTCACACTGGGAAGGCTTGCAATACTTTCCATCACATATACTACGGATTTGAAATAATTCAATTCCTGCAACATAACAACATCTGTAAATTAACGGTACCACTTCAGAGCAAAAGATTCATGAAGCAAACAATTTCACAAGACGGTAACATTAGTAAAGCATTTTAAAATTTATGGTTTTAAAGCGGATGATTGGAGAAGTACCAAAAGTGCAAAAACAGAGAAACTCATGTCATGTCGAATAAGAGTATATCATGACCTTTAATGAAACTATAGTAAAAATTTGATCCTCTACATCACTACAAATACATAAATATATCATTTTATCATTCAGTTGCTAGAATAAAGAAAGAATGAGCTCCAGAATTTAGTGAGTAAAGTAATACCCTCAATTCGTGAACATAATATATCTTACCGGACTATAGTCAGCTACTTCAGAAAAAGTTAGTGATATTAGGGTAACATATGTATAAAATTCAAAAATTTGTTGCAACTTACAAACAGATCTCACACGCCAATCCATGTTATCATGAAGTGATAAGAGCAAAGATAATAAACTGTAAGTAACTGCAGATTCATGATTAGATGCTTGACATTAGCTACTTATTTAAAAAAATCATATCCCACGCTTTATTTATGGAACAGACTTTATGGAATTTGAAGTTACAATCACCAATCAGTTCTCAATGCAAAAAAAAGGGGGGACACCCGGCTACCTTATGAGAAGATAGGGAGGCAAAGTAGGTCCTCTAGGTGGTGTGGCGGGTACTGGGGTGGTGGCACGGCAGATTGGAGGTGTTGAAATGGTCCCAGAATAGGATGGCGAGGAGGAGGCTGAGGTCTTCACCGGAGACAGTGGCGCCATGTGAGATGTCCCACCAGCATTGGCAGATTGTCAGCATCCTCCGCGTCGCCATTGGTAGTTGCATCATCAACGAATTCCGCCTTGCGGCCTTGCTGGACTACGTATGGGCAATTCCGCCTCAAGGATCAGGGAAATCACAGCTTACCACGTCCAGGTATAGTATAAGAAGCGGACAACACACAGGGTCACAACCAACCCCGTAAACAGAAAGGAGCACATGATAATACGAGGCAATAAATACCGTATAGGCCCAGAGCGGAGATTACCGTATGGTTCCGTCCTCCATCCCCCGCATCCGAGAACCAGCCAAGGAAGTGGGGGCTCCTCGGGGATGTCTCACCTTGAGTGAAGCTCCGCATCCGAACCACCTACAGGCAGGCTATCGACCTCGAGGTGGCAGCTGTGGGTGCGGAGGGCGTCGGAGGCGGGCGCGGCAATGCCAAGCTCGATGCGGCTAGGGTTTCCTTGCGCGGCGGCGGCATAGTAGCGACATGGATTCGCCAACCGCGCCGCGCGCCGAGGAAAAGGGAGATGGGGCGACGGGAAGTGGAGAATTAGGCGGTTGGCATCCGCTCTCTACTGCCAAAGGAGGGCGGCGGCCGGCGGCCGGCGGTCGGCGCGAGCGTGAGGATATTTTGATCGGGAGGTAATGAGGCGGCGGGGATTGCGTCCCGGGTGAGGATAGAGGGTTTCGGGTGCGGTTTCCATTCCACTCGAGTTATCTGGGCTTTGGCCCAGTTAGGCCCGCTTGGGACGACGAAACGCGAAGCGGATGAAACATAGGTCGACGTAGTATTGCTGGTCAGCCAGAATAGGGACGACCAAAGTAGGGGAACACGTTCCTTCTTTTTAAGTAATAACTAGTATAAATGGAAGGGCTAGAGATCATGGATATTTAGCACAATTTGGTACTCGTGTGATACATGATCCATTTGAAAGCTCGGGTTCTGGGAGGAATGCAAGGCATGTTCTATAAAAAAAAGGAGAGCACCTGCTCAACAGAAAAATATGGAAGCTTTCTGCTTCTTCTCTGAAAATAAGGAGATCACTGGCAGTCAAAAATATCAGTAATTGTCCCAAGCATTCTGCATTTTCTTTGAAAATAAGAAGAGCACTCACAGTCATACACATCAGTTGGCGTCCCCTGCTAAGTGGAATAAAATTGATCAGCTAGAGCGCCACACCAAATAATATCCATTAATTTTAGCTATTTGCACCAAATTAGGGATTCAAACCCGAAATTACATATTTGGTTAGGACATTTCTTCAGTTAAAGCTTTCCAGCATTAATGTTTACATATGTTCCAACTAAAAGCTAAAAAAACTTACTCGTATAGAGCACAAGGGAGCAAGCGAGTGTTGGAGAGCTTGAGCATACCTTGATGTATCTGGCGAACAATCAGCTTTGACGGTGGTGCACTGAGAAGTAGAGAAGAAGTGAGCAGGCTGAGAAGGTGAACACGCAGAGAACAAATAATCTCATCATAAATACATCACCAAACATATATAATATAAACACCTTAGGATAAATACTTTCAGGAAATATTTGTACATATATACTCCATCATTGAAAGGTAACATCATTACTCATGACCTAGTCAAAATCCAAATGGGAAACAATTATCGGAACAATCAGCTTTGATTGGGCAGAAATCTGAAAATTTATCATGCGTTAAGATTATAAATCCTCGGCCTGGGTAAACTAACTGTAATTGAGCGGCATTGTGCATTCCTTCTTTCAGATTACTGACCACATCTGTCACTTTCTTCATCAGGGGCACAAACACTTTGACAAAATTCTATAGAATCTTAAAATAGGACTTCACAAAAGCCCAAATTTTAGGAAGTTGCACAGGAACCAGGGATGGAAACAGGAAGATGATCCGTCCAAGGTGTTGTGAACTACCTTGGAGGTGACACTGTATAGTAGTATTCATTTGCACCATCGACTGAAAAAAATAGATACTATGCTTTGAAGTAAAGAAACTCATAAATCACTTTATGATAGGCGAATCAATGACGGTGCAATAGATAAACTTACATGAACAAAAGTAGTGCCGTAATCAAATTCTTGAAAAGGATATAGCAATTTACATTCTGAATTGAGTTTCTCTTTACAGTACTAATTTTTGGGGAGTCTCTTTAGTATTACTTTCTTTAGTTTTCCTAGCTAACTATATGGTAACAAAGGGAAACATAAATATTAGGGAATACGAGCAGCTGCAAATAAACACTTTCTCAACAGTCAGCTCAACTATAATGTACTGTTGACCCTTCCCAGATTAGCCAAAACAAGATGCACTCGAGCATCACAACAACAACAAAGGAAAGTGAAGCACAGAAAGCCACCATGACAGCAGAAAGAAAGGAATGCAAGCTAAAGATCAGTAAACTGAACTAAAAAAAATCAAATTCCACAAGAACCTTGTGCTCTATGATGTAGAACATCTATATAAATTACAACGACCTTTTCTCCAGCTGCAGAAAAGATACTATATGGGTAAATAGTGAACGGGCCTCGTATTACCTTACAACAGTTGGATATATGAACGGTGCTGAAAAATGTCAAATTATTAGATCGGGATGAAAAGGAGCACCTATGCCTCGCAGATAGAAACCAACCTCTTGCAAGTTTTTTACCCTTAGTGTCAGCCTTCCTAAGCTGAATCCTGCGGGATTTGTTCTCTTCTAACTGCTTTAACCGGTCATAGTTTAAATCTGTGATCATTGTATTAGCTTCACTCTCCATGTAAGTAATAGCCGCTACAACAACGTCGTGTTCCGCTAAGATGCCATCCATGGACTTGACTCCAGATAGTCATAGGGACAAGGGAATCTTGACGGAGACAGTTTCGACGTTTGGAAAATAACAGTCACAGAGACTTTGTGGTCTTCATAAATCATGTGTTGATACTGAGCCTCTAGAAATCCAAGTTGCTTCAGCATTTCATCAAGCATTATTCTTCTAGGGATCTTTAAAAGTTTCTGAGCATCCTGCAATATGGAAGTTTCACAGCGAAATAGTCAACAAGCCATAGAAATGCTAATCACACTGAACATGTAAATCAGTAAGATGTCTAGCTTTCTTAAACTGACTTGTTCCATTGTGATCTGTAAATCAGCACTGAAAGTGTTGTAGATAAGTATCAGATACCTATTATGTTTAGCGCACCTAGTAAAGGTAGGTTTCAGCATGACAAACAACGTAAAATCGATCGAGGAATAAACCTAGCGGTTTCTAAGCGGTGAAACTGGCTGATAATAATGCAAACTAAAATTCAAAGGTATCAGATTCCAAGGTTTGACCTGCTTGTTAGTCGAGAAAGCAGAAGTCACGGAGTGGAGAATATCGCTGCCATCATTCATGTTGGTGGCTGCTGCTATACAAAACAATCTCCATCATATTCAATATAGAAGTACCTAAAAAGGTTTGAAAACTGATTACCTCTGTCCATCCCATCTGATGTAACACTACTTCAGGAAGTTGTTTCAGTAAAACAGAATGACTGCTATCCCAAAGCTTCTGGTCCAGTTATCTTGCAAAGATCACTCATCGTATGACAGATTTAATGGATCTGTAATGAAAATTTGAATTGGACAAAATACTTCCAACAAATGTTATGAACATCAAATCAAAAGGCAACATGTTTTTCTCTATGCTATGAGTTTACCATCTGTAGCTACGCAGATGAAAATAAACTAAAACAGGCAACCATTTTTTAATCCTGAAAAACTGCTAATGCGGTCCACTAAGTGAGCGTACATCAAATATACTCTATAATATTTTATAGTAAGATAAGAGGAGTTCGAACCAACGACACTACATAACCATTAAATTTTAATAATCCCACCAGTAGCTACCAACAGGCAAGGCCACAAAGTAAGAAACAGAGAAGACAAAGCTGAATCGAAGAATAAAATTACATGTTAGGGCTAGATAATAAACGGAGAAGACAACATAGCTGAATCGAAGAATATGTAACTCCAGAAATACCAAAAAGTTTTGCTCTCTTTAAAGCCTGTATTGGTGTAAATGGCAAATTAGACACGAAAGGCTACTATCTAAATTACTTGTCACCACAATAGAGCAAACCTCTGAATATATCCACTTGCATATGTTCCGCATCATCAACATCAAGAGATGGTTTCATTTCCAGATGTGATAGCTTCCAGGTTATGTCCAGCCGACATTGGTACTACTGTTTGGAATAGAAAAGCAAATGCAAACATTAGTTCGTGTACTCATGTTTCCGAACAAATTAGCAAATGCGTGTACTCATGTTTCCGAACAAATTAGCAAATGCAAACATTAGACTGCTACAGATTTATAATGCCTTTTCTTGATCCTAGGATAGCAAATTCAGAAATTCATATACTGTAACTATCATTTAACAAATTCAGAAATTCATATACTGTGGCTCCAAAAAGTAAAACAAGATCATGTTTTCTTTTTGTTGGCATGATCATTTTCTTTATAGCATTGTTGCATTTGTTTTTCTGTTGTATATTCTTTATAGCATGAATATTTTTGCAGGATATGGTCAAGGGAACAAGAGGGGTACAATATAACAAGAGAAAGAGAATACAACTTTCCTAGCACCAAGTATGATTAGTATACGAAGTAACACCGGTACTTATCATAAGAACTTGGATCATATAGTAACATCAGGTACCAATACAATTTTCCTTCTATCATTCATGAATATATACAAGTTTAAAACTGAAACCAAGAATAAGGCAGGTCACCTTCACAGTAAGAAAGGCTGACGATGCACCTTGCTCACCCGACCACTCTCGTCGTCGCCGGAGCGGAGAAAGCTTCAAGGCAAGTACGGATCGAGAGGAGTACAGCTTCTAGGCGATGTGCTCCGGGAGTACACACCGGAGAAAAGGTCACACTGCACTTTCATCGGTAGCTAAGAACCTGAAAGTCATGAATTTTATAATGTGAAATCCAGAAGATGCAAAAATACAAAATAAAGGCTCGGTTTGAAAATAATCATACAAATACAAGAATAAGATAATAGCTAGTTCGTAAGCAAACACCATGAGAACCAAATGGGACAATATAACTCCCTCTCGATGGAATATCATTGACAGGCATGGCATGACATTTTACAAACAAAACAAAAGAGCACTTGAATGAGAAGATAAACAGCATTTTGAAAACATTTTTATTGTCTTACTTATCCAAGTTATTACAACCTAAATAAACGTCATCTCTTTGCCAAACACTACAAACGTACATTTCAGTTCTTGCTACCAAAAGTTAACTTGCATCTCTGAATTTCAGAATGGGACAACGCAACTCCATGTAATGGAAAATAGTGAGGCACCTCCATTCCAAACTTGTGCCAGAACATACACGGAAAATTCAGTAAACAAGGCTTATACAATATGGGAAAATTACTACCTGAATAAAGCTGACTACCTGAACGAACTTGAGGAGGCGTTGCAAGATCCGGAGCTGGCTGAACGAACTCGAGGAGGTGCTGCAAGATCCTGAGTTGGTGAACGAACTCGAGGAGGCGCCCTGAGCTTGCTGAACGAACTCGAGTAGGCACTGCAAGATCCGGAGTAACTCGCCGGAGGCGGGGGAGAAGCGGGAGGAGGCCGGGGACGGCGGAGGCAGTGAGACTCGGTGGCGACGAAAGGGAGACCTGGTCCCATCGGTACAGAGACCAAAGGTCTAGCGCGTTGTCGTTGTCGCCCTGAAGGCCTTGATGCCGCATCGGCCGATCCCGTCCTCGCCGACCTCCGCGACAAAGCTGGAGGTCGCGGAGGTGATGCTGGAGCGTGGCAGGACGAAGGAGGACGATGAGGGCGGGGATGCGGGTCCTTGAGCGTGTGGTTCCGTGGTCATCTCTCCATGCGAGAGGAGGCAGGCCTGGGCGAGCCTGACCTCGCCAAACTGCGGCCGGTCGGGGCGATCTCCGGTCCTGGCCAAGGTCGAGCAGAGGCGGGGCAGGTAGAGGGGCGGCGGGTGAGATCCTGGCGAGCGGCGGCGGGCGAGGTCCTAGCATGCGACGGCGGACAGGTGGTAATCGGCGTGGTCGAGCGGCGGCGCGTGAGGTTCTAGCGAGCGGCGGCGGACGAGGTTCTTGGAAACAGAGGAGGCGAGGTAGTGTTGCTTGGGAATCGGATTTGTTGGGCTTGGCTGGCCCATCTGGGCGGTAGCTACGTGCGACGAAGGACGACGAAAGTTTAACGTATTGCTCCTTAGGCAGAATAAGGAACCAGTTTAGTCTTTTTAAGTAGTAGAGATAAGTAGAGATAGAGATACCTGCACCTTGGCCTATTCTTGGATTGGATCAACCACCTCCATCTTGGGAAGTTGTGAGAACTCCTGTTTTTGGTATGAATCATATTTACTGCTTGTACTTGATGTGAAACCACGCAATCTAGCTCTTGTATTCTTATTGTCCTCCTTTAATTGCTATTATTTTAGTTCTGCAATGAACACACAAAGGCTAGAGCTTATTAGGAAGAGGAGAGAGGAAAACGACGAGGAGTTCATGTTCTTACTTTTACCAATATTGCACTATCACAAAAGGAGTAGAAGAGGGCAAGTAGAGAGAACGCAGCGGCATAGCTCTGTCTTGTATGGCATGCAACGTGTTCAAGGAATCCTTGACGGACATTTTAAGAATTGCTGTGTAGCCTATAGGATGGAGCCACACATTTTCAGATCCTTGGCATCCTATCTTAGAAGAGAAAAAATTATTGAAGGGCAAAAGGATTAAGGTTGAAGAAAAACTTGCTATTTTCCTCTTCATGTTGTCACACAATGCCTCTTTCGAAGACCTGCAATTGGAGTTCGAACACAGTAACCACACCTTCCACAAGTGCATAAGAGAGTTCTTCAACATCATCCCTGTCCTAAGTAGGCGATTTCTGAAGCCTCCCATTATTGGACCATCCTCATCCAAGAATAGCTAATGATGACCGTTTCTTCCCCTACTTCGAGGTTCTTATTTTTGAAACCCCAACCTTCTTCCTTACCTTAATCCACATCCTTTATTATATCACCATTTCTTTCTTACTTTGCAGAATTGCATAGGGGCAATTGATGGAACACTCGTGCCTATTTCCATATCACCGCACCTTGCTGCACCATTCCGAAATAGAAAGGGAACCCTCAGCCACAACGTAATGATAGTTAGTGACTTCGACCTTAACGTCACATACATCTCTTGTGGTTGGGAGGGTTCGGCCACAGATGCTTGAGTGCTTCGCTCTGCAAAGGCCACTGGTTTTACAGTACCTCCTGGGAAGTTTTACCTAGTTGATGGAGGATACGCAAACACGGAGAAATTCCTCGGCCCATACCGTGGCGTGCGGTATCACTTGAAGGAATGGGGCCATGGACACCATCGCCCACAGAACTACCAAGAGTTATTTAATCACCGTCACGCTCTGATGCGAAACAGTGTGGAAAGGATGCTGCATTATTCTCTCATTGTACCATTTTACCTTCATGTGTTTGACATGCAATGTATTCGAAAATGCTCTGTATTAGATTCGTTCATGACTACAAGGATTGCGTAGGTTGACTGTTGTAGTTTGGGTCTCTCTTCTTGTCCGGCCTTGAGCATTTTTGCATCTTATATGACCACTGGTAGACCATTTTGGCTATGATGTGCAATATCATTTTGGCGTGTATGTAAACTATAAGGATGCTCCCTAGTTGCAGTCACTGTACATTTGAACTATCTGTAAGTGATGTATCAGTACTAAATTTTACCTCTGCGTGTATTTGTAGCTGCAGGTCCTTTGGCGGCGGCGGCGTGGTTTCCGGCATTCGGCGGCAAGCGCGACATGACTTCTAATGTTCTGTCAAACTGTATGACAATGAGTTTATGGCGACGGTTGCTCATCTGTTGGGTCGAGCATTTATTTATATGTGTGTTCTTATTTGAGAAAATCGCATGACAAATTTGCATGACATGAAGTTTATGTTAAAGCCGAAGTTTTTAATTTAGTGATTGTCCATTATCACTTCTTGGGATGCAAAGATTAAGATTTTATTATCTGATCACAATCCTCTCATATCCCCTCTCATCCCTAAAAACAAAGTAACTAGAGGCTGTGGGGGAGGGTGTGGGGAAATGAGGGGAAATTAAGGGAAAATAGGGATTTGGTGAAACGGGGGTTTTCACCCAATCCCCTCTCATTCCCAAACCCCCAGGGGAGGGAAATACTCTAGGAGTAAATAAGGCCTCAGTGTGGTGGGTGGCGACGGAACTGGAGAGGGGCTGCAATGGAGAGATTGATTTTGGGGGAGAAGGGAGGCTGCTGCTGGCTGGGACTTGGGAAAGAGACTCGCGTTTCTTTTCTGACCATAACGGAAAAGTTACCCAAAAGTGCTTTTTGCCTCCACTAGGGAAAGTTACCGAAAAGTTCTTTTTTCCTCCAGCCCTCGACAGCTCCAGCGCTTTAGTTATTTAAAAATATTAAAGGTGTTTTTACAGGATATGAAAATAATTCAGGAGATTGTCAGTTATACATCCAACAATCATGAAAAAATCAACCGCAAATTCCTTTTGTTTTCACCAAAATAACAAAATCTAATATGTTTTGGAGATTTAAAATGACAACACATATCTACACTTTTGTAATTTTTGTGTAGCTCGGAATATAAGGTATTCAAAATTGTTTTTTTTTTCACATGTTTGTGGATACATCACTGACTACGTCCGGATTTTTTTTCAGATTTTTTGAAACTCAAAAATATAATTTTTTTCTTGTTTTAAAAAACGAGACCACTAGGTCCCATGTGCACCAAATCTCTATATACAAGTTACAGCTTTTACTTGTTTTTATTGACTCTGTAAAAGGAGAGAGATGTTATGGTCCTACAGGATGCGTGGCATGTTTTTGTTGGGTGCGGTGTTAGCCGACGTCCTTGTTACTATCTAACTATGAGCTAGAGTTGGCGTAGGGCCGCCACATAAAGAAAATTTCGCGACGGTGCAAAAGTTGTTCATAGAAAATACGGATGGACAAGTTTTCTCTCTCCGATGCCTCTATTTTAGCTTTTTTTTTTGCTCTTTTAGGATGACGAGTGGAGATGCTTACAGCGCACCACAAATAGGCGCTGGCAGTGTGCTATGAGGCAAGCTGACAGTTGCCCGCTTCACTTGGGGAGGATTGCCACACACTAGCGACCCCAAAACGGCACCCTCAATAGGATATTTTGACCTAAAAAATTTAAATCTAGCAAATAAGGACATAAATTTGAATGAAGTTTTGCAAGTAGCAATTGAAATGTTGGCCAACATCTGGCCATCAATTCACCGTTATCATTGTACAACTACCAAAAAACAACTTGGGCATCGTGGCCAAATGGATCAAAGGAAGAGCGTGAGCGGTGGTGCAACCTCCATGACATCCGACTCTGCGTCGATCACCAGCGGCTCAGCGTCTATCACCGGAGGCTAGGCGTCGATCACCCGCGGCTGGGGGTCGATCACGAGTGGCGTTGCATTTATATCGGCACCCCACACAAAGGGGCTGACACGGGGTTGCCGACGATTGTATTGGGCTTCAAAAGTGGCCGGCTACTTCTGGGGAGGGGGGGGGGCGTGTGGCTCAAAAAATTGCGACGGACCCCTCAATAGTTATTGTGATCGCTATGGGATGTGCTTTTTTTATATGCTTTAACTTAGCCTGTATCCAGCTACAAATCTCATCCAGTGGCTCTCCTACTCTCAATTCTTGTTGTTGTTGTTGTTGATCTGTTTTAGAGGGAACATGCGATGGATCTGCCTAGTTTGGCGCTAAATAGGACCACACTGCATTTGCTCCTCCTGCACCTTTTTTTTTCCTTCCTCTTCCTTCTCACGGTTTCTTGTTCATGCAATATGAGCATGCAAATTAGGAAAACCAGGTGGGTGGCGTTGATTTGCTAAGCTAGTGCAGTCAACCTATAATAGAGAATCAATTCCATGCCGATTCAAACAACTGAGAATAAAATTTGGGGAGAGCTAAGGGGAACCGGGGATGGGAAGGAAGGTGGAGAAGGGCTGAAACATCGGAAGGAATGAGCACCTGGGTGAAGTCGCGAGCAGTGAGATGATGGCGTTCCATGGCGGCTAGTCAACACCTACATGAGGCTTGACAAGGAAGGGCACATAGATCGCCGGCGACGGGAGGGCTATGGGAACCGGGGACGGGGAAGGAGACAGAGAAAGGAGAGAAAAATATTCTATATCTCCTTTCTTTCTACGAAGGAACAACAGTGCAAAATTCTTTTCTTGTGCATAATCTTAAATGAGATGTTTGATTCACACTCACATTCTTGATACATGTATATGTCACGGTTATAGATTTTATGGGTATATTATTTGAGTGCTACAGTTTCTATCGAATTAACCCAATACAGAAAGCATGACCATAAAATTATGAAAATAGCACACGCAAATATTTTATTGCTCAAAGAAGGAAAACCCAACCACTGATCACAACATGATATGTAGTATCTTAAAATACAAATTTTGCAAATTCTAGTAGGAAATATGCTCAAATAAGAGTAAAATTACAATGCATTCATGTGAACATGGTAGCCTCCTATTAACAACACACGGAGTTCATGCACGCATAGAAATGAACGTGTTGGAGTTCAAGTATGTTCAACTTATTGTGTCCATCAACAAAGTGGGAGTTCCCAATTTCATGGATATATCTCAATTACCGAATAGGGACCCAGTACTGACATTATTTTGTAATCGTCACTGAATCCAGCATCGACAAATATCCCCTTCCACTCACTTTCGTTTCGCTCCACCCCGTTGATGTACATCATGAACAAGTTTTGTATGGCTTCCATCTCGGTTATTTTCTTCTCGCCATGCTCTAATCCTCTTACCATATCTATGATTATCACTTTTCCTCCTCTAGCAGGGATGGCTTCCTTGCAACGTTTAAGTATCTTGACGCAGTCTTCATGATCCCAGTCATGCAAAATATTCTAGAACAAATATGCATAAACAAATTGAAGTAATAAATTTTAGAAATTTAGTGAAAGATGAATGATGAAAGAACCGATAATTTAGTGAGACCCAAAAGACCGATCAATAATTGGTTAGAAATTTTTTAGACCAAAGTTAGATCATTCAATTTAGTCATTAGTTTCTAACAATCGATAGACCAAACTGACCAAACTATACGTGTGACCACCCCAAACTCCAGAATTGTGTGATGTGCGTGAATTGTTGTATTGTTGTATGCCAATCAATCTCTATTGCATGGATTTACTTTTGTTTGGTATTGGTGAACATTTATTTTTACCAATTAATAAAATATATGCATTGCAATAAAGTACAAAAATAAACTAAAATGTTTCCTTTTTGACTAATATTGTCGAATTTTTTATGTTGACTAGATCGACCATAATTTTGGGTCCTGAACGAACCCGAACTGAAATTATCGTGTACCCGAATCTATCGGGTAGTAAAAGTGACGATTATATTTTGATCTTCATTTTTAGATGATTGAACTTAAAATAGATCGAAATACAAAGACTGAAATGTCAGTCATGACCGAACGCCCACCCCTATACGTGGAGACGAGAGACATGATTTTTTTTAGGAAGTGAGCTTTAATGCAAAAGCTAGCTGCAACACATGCTAATAATTAATTTGTGAGTGGAGGTGAACCGCGTATAATAAAATAATACATTCTTATAGCTAACTATTATGCATATTGGCTATAAGTTAACTATGAATAACATAACCAAGAGCAAACTCAACTATTAAACTTGCTTTAATGAGTCTTAATTTGAATTTGGTCTCTCCCAGTGCTCCACCTTTGGCACCCGGTGGCACTCCACTCAATATTTTCACCACGTGGCACAAATTTATGAGGAGAGAAGACATAAATATCTCCTATCATATAGATATCAACTTTACATGAAAATTAAGAATTGTTAGTTTCACATGGAAGGACAACACACAATTGCTAAGTCCACATTGCCGTTATAACATTTTGTCTATTTCCGTAGTTCCATTTTCATAGCTTACAACTGTTTCCTCGATTTGTAATCTATTTTGAGAAAAAGCTTTATTTTCACGAGAGTTTTAAAACTAAATCTAACTTTGGTATGTGTCGAGAAACGTTATTTCAAACTTCATTTGTTACCACCTGGTAATTCACAAGCCACCATTATATCATCTATCAACTTACACTGGGGACTCGGTACTAGTAGATTAAAAAAAGGCACACGAGTCCTATCGTCTGCACTCCAAAACAGGCGCCGCTCGGAAAACCTAGCCGCCTCCACTTTATTATTTTCTATAGATCGGTTCCCCCTCCTTCGGCCAGCTTCACCGGCATCGGGAGGGGTGAGGAACCCGATCTATGCGTGGAGTTTCTAAAAAAAAGTAGTGTTTTCAGTAGATTATGTTAGGATTTTGGTAGCCGCCTTCTTGTTGGTTTTCCCTCACCGTATGCGATAAGTGATCTTCGGTCTTTCGTTCGACGATGAGATCTCCTTCCTGATGTAAGTGGTGGTGTTGAAAGATTAAAGTTCTATATGTATGTTTCTTCAGATCTTACTTCGACAGATCGATTTTGAAAATTTTCTCATGGTTGCCGCGAAGTGGATTATCCTCGCAGTTTTTGTCTCAGCTGCTACGTCCTCGACAATGGTGATTCGTACTCTCGGTTCTCTAGCAACGTCGACAAGGTGTTGGTACTCTTGCCGATTTTGATTGAGTACTTTAATGGTTGCACGCGTGCACGCAGCCTTGGCATTGCGGCTTAAATTAGAATTATGGGA
The DNA here is from genome assembly GCF_022539505.1 of Lolium rigidum. Lineage (NCBI taxonomy): Eukaryota > Viridiplantae > Streptophyta > Magnoliopsida > Poales > Poaceae > Lolium > Lolium rigidum. The sequence goes on along the minus strand of NC_061508.1, from coordinate 72,101,769 downwards.
TAACATGGTATTTACATGCTTATGGTTTATTATCTATCTTTTGTTACATTCAGAAGAGTACAAGATTGTGTGTTGAAAGAAGGAAAATTTTGAAGATCTTGGAGATTTGTTAGTATCATTTAGACTTTGTTTTGTAATCATTGGAGACAACTCATGTATTTCTACCATGTACAATTCATTACTACGAATATATGTGATATTTATTGTAAAAAAAAACTTATACCGGAGACATACTACCTAGCTATTAGTACAATAGATTTGTTTTTAAGTATATTCATTACCGTCAAGGTGTACCAACAGTCCTGATAATACCCCCTCTTCTTTTTTATTATATATATCACTATTTTTAGTACTATCGCAACAATTCCATAATACTAATAGCAATCCTCGCTCTGTTTTTATTTATCCTGCATTCTGGGTCTAATCAAAGTCAAACTTTCTAAATTTTCAACAAGGAGAGTGGACTTTTAGAGCAGGTGCTTGGTGAGCACCCGTATCCACACCATGTATACTGCATCAAGATCCGTGCTAATTCTTTTTGTTCCCCTCTCAAACAATTTCTTATTTTTGTATCTCTCACACCACACATTCTTTGAAGTCAAAAACTTGCAGATCACTTAAACATAACAATTGGAATGTGGGAAAAATATTTTGGATTTTTTATGTCATTATCTATATATGTATCTCAAGAATTTATTTTGAAATTTAACAACAACAACAACAACAACCAAGCCTTTCAGTCCCAAACAAGTTGGGGTAGGCTAGAGTTGAAACCCATAAGATCTCGAAACCAAGTCATGGTTCCGGAACGTGGATAGCTAACTTCCACGCACCCCTATCCATGGCTAAATCTTTGTCGATATTCCAAACCTTCAGGTCTCTCTTAACGGACTCCTCCCATGTCAAGTTTGGTCTACCACGACCCCTCTTAACATTCTCATCACGCTTTATCCGTCCGCTATGCACTGGCGCTTCCGGAGACCTCCGTTGGATATGTCCAAACCATCTGAGACGATGTTGGACCAGCTTCTCTTCAATCGGTGCTACCCCAACTCTCTCCCGTATATCGTCATTCCGTACCCGATCCTTTCTTGTGTGGCCACATATCCATCTCAACATGCGCATCTCTGCTACACTTAACTGTTGGATATGTCGTCTCAAGAAATTATTTTGAAATTTAAATAATTTAAAATTTAAATTTGCACAAAAAAATTCTGAACTATTTTTCCTCCATTCTATTTGTTGTTTTTGAGTGATTTGCAAAAAAATATAATCGAAATATTGTATAATTTGAGAGATAGAAAAAAGAAAAAGACAAAAAATGAGAAGGTGCGTGGAGCGCACCGGCTCCACCACACTTTTCCCTTTCAACAAGTAAAAAGAAATAAATACCAACATCTGCATATCAAATGCATACGCTGTGGAAATATAGTTTATAAAAATTCTAATGCCATAGATTTTATGTTGTAGGTGTTGATATTTGTTCATGCATTTTGTGTCAAACTATATAAAGCTTGACTTTTACTGAATCAAGAATGAAGAGTAATCTCTGAACGGAGGGAGCGACCAGTATTTGAGCGAGTAAGCGTGCCATCATTAATTGAATAATTGATTAGAATTCGTAAAAACCATGCATATGTGTGAAATGCATACCTTCAGCACGACAGCATCCGCCGATGGAATGGATTCAAACATGTCACCGGCTATGAATTGCAGATTTTCATGACCGGCACCGTCGGCGTCCTGGCCGATAACGTGAGGAAGGTCCATAACGGTGCACTTGATGTGCGGGAAAGCCCTTGCGATGACTTTTGTGCCTGCGCCGCTGCCACCGCCGACGTCGACGAGCGAGCCCAAGCCGCCGAAGATGTGGCCATTGCCAGCAATAGTGACCTCGAGGAAGACCTGGCTATCAGCGGCCATCGAGCCGTTCAGGACACTGTTGAATTCAGTGTCCTTGCTGCCCATCTCCCACTGGGAGCAGCCATGTGTAAGTTCGAAGAGGGACCCGGCGCCCGCAGGCGCCGGCTCACTCCTGAACCAGTCGGGCATGCTGAAGAAGGACGAGACGACGAGAGGGTTCACCAGGAAGGGCACCATAGGGGTCAAGTTGTGCCAGCCGACGAGGAAGCGGCACGTCGTGGTCAGCCCGTACAGGACAGCGCCACCTTCTTCCCCGGCTGCGGTGCTGAAGATGCCGGAAGCGGTGAGAAGTTCAAGCACGCGCTGGAGGTCCGCGACTTTGGCCGGATGTACGTTGGTGTCGGCTGCGATGTCGGCCAGGGTGGCGGTGCCGCCACGGCGGTGGATGGCCTCCGGGATGCCCAGATCCACGGCGCACTTGAGCGACATGGACTTGACGTAACCGAGAAGGTGGTTTTGGAGCTCGGCGAGACCTGAGAGCAGCTCCTGTGGGCTCACTTCGGCCAATAGCTTGAGCGTCATCTTTCTAGTTTAGCAAACCTCACTGCAAATGTAAGCGTAGATGCAGTTATAATTCTTGGCCCTTCTAGAGCACTCCCTCCCAGGCTTTTTATACAGGATCGACGGAGTACTATTTGCCCTAAAAAAACGGAATAGTATTGAAAAATATTGACCTTCTTTAACAACTCGACCAGTTAGGTGAACTAGCTGCATCACCCCCCTATACAATAATCGCAAGAAAAACATATGAGAGACAGCAAGATCTAACTATCAAGATGCCGTTAGAGTGCTATAAGGTCAAGAAAATATGACGTGAAAATAAATAATATTCCTAATTCATATTGGAAAATAAGAAAAAAGTTACCGCTTATTTTTATATATACCCCAGTTCAGATGAACATAATGTTTTGTCGCAAGTTGTAAATCAACCTAGTTACACTTAGCATGGCGTATATCCTCAAAATATGTTTTTGTTATTCCAATAGTATGGATTGCTTTCGTAATACTTCTATATATAACATGGTAATTTACTTCCAAAGTTTATTGATCGTAACTTCATTATTATACAAGTGACACAGTCCCATTTCAGTTAATTACCACAATAGTTTTTGCACATAGAACGGGATTTTATTTGCTCTTGGCCCTAGCACCGGAGAACCCTATATCTCTCTGCACCGTGCAGGTGGCCTTTGGGATATGTAGCTTAATTAGCAAGAGAGATACATAATAGATCGGTGGGTAATAATAATAGAGAGTACATATTAGAAGAGAGTAAAAAAAAAGGTAGACCAGCGATGGAAGGAACAGTGATATTTAATTTAATTAATAACGTGGTGAGACTCAATATTGGGCTATCTAGGACACCACCTCATGTACAAACCAGGAAACCTCGCTACAGGAAAACACATCCTTGCCGTCCTTTTTTTTTTTATTTTTAAAGTTAGTTGTGCCTAAATTGGGATCCGCTGGAATGACTTTTTGGAAGAACGGGCACTGCGAGGAACACCGGAGGGAACCGAACGAAACCGACATCCTATCTATGATAAAACAATACGGTGTGGACCTTAAAATGATTTTTGCAAAAAAAATGGAGCAATAGAAAATGAAAGATATCACACAAAATACCATGAGTTCCTAGAAAGATATCACACACATGTGAACCGTAGTATAGAAGTGGTCTTCTAGTATAGAAGTGGTCTTCTAATTTTGTGCTACCAGTACATATTGCGTTTCCTGTAGCCGCTTCAATAGAAAACTGATTTCGACGCTGGAAAAATGAAAAATAAGTTTTTCATGGCTAGGAAAGGAAAACTCATAAAACCAACATTGCTTCGCGTATCAAGTCCCATGCATGTGCACAAAATGGGCTCGCTCCAACGAACGATATCGGTTTCGTGCTATTCCCTCTGGTGTTCCTTGAAGCGACCATGCCTGTAATTTTCATCATGTTTTGATTAAAAACATTATAATTTCACAAAAATATTTCAAAATTGTTTCTAAGGTTCACTTAGAGGTTTCAAAAATTTACACTAACATGTTTCAAAGATTCACAAAAGTTGTGAATATAAATAATGTAAAACATGAAAAAAATATAGCTTTACCGAGTGTGGTACTCGGCAAAGTAGAGTTCCTATCATTGGCCAGGCCACGGATCTATGAAATGGAATAGCCCCACCAGCCGCCTCCTTTTTCCCACCTTTTTTACTCTTTCCCTTTTCTTCTCTCCTTATTCGGTCCGGTCCTCTACCTCAGCCACACAATTCCGCGCACGACGACTGGCCGCCTCACGACTACAACGCCTCGCACCGCGGGAAGCTCCTCCACCTCATTGGACTCCGCCGCCTCGCGACAGTCTCCAGCCACCAAGGAGCTCCTCTGCCTCGCCCTGGTCTCCGCGACGAGTGTCAGATCCCAACTATGGAATCCGACGGAAAAACCTCCTAAGAGTACCCTCGATCAATTGGGGATTTCTATTGATAATCTAAGCTAAGACAAGTAAAAAGAGACACAAGATAGCTTTAGGGTCCATATATTCGAAAACCATGTCGTCCCGACCTGGGAGGCTATACATATTGTCAACACCCGGATTTTTAATTCCAGATGCCTATTATGCCATACCTCGCAATCCCAGGAATATTGTTTTTGCGAGACATAATAGATTGATATCACAGAACATCATTCATTACAAACCATAATAGTCTTACAACAAGGGATCACCTGATCCAGTCTTACAACAACGGTTGATCTAATGATCAATTACAAAACACACAGCGGAAGAAACGTAGTAGCGGTCCATTTGTTCCACAGGAAACGCTTGACGTCAGAAGGTAGTCCTAGTTATCATAGACGTCCTGCTGTCCATCTTCCTGGTACTGGTTCTCCTCTTCATAGTCTGGCCATTTGAATAGCCAGGGACACAGCCATGAGTACTTTAAAGTACTCGCAACCTAATACTAGTGTAAGCACTATCAACTATAGTAGGTGTTGTAAGCTCTAGGTTTATTTGCATAAAGCCAATTTTATTTCATAAGCACTTAGTATTAAAAGACTCTTTATTTGCCTAACTAACTCAAGTGGGAACATTAGTATCATTCCCACAACTCTGTTGTGATCAAGTCAAATTCACCTTTCAATTCACCATTCATTTTTTAGAAATATCTGACAACGGAACAGTATGGCCATCCAACCGTCCATAACCGCGGACACGGCTATTCGAATAGGTTTACACTCTGCAGAGGTTGTACACTTGTGCCACAACTTTTGATTACATCCGTCAGGGATAACCCTGAATAATCATACTCAGTATGCGGATCATCAACCATTAACCTTTCACTTACATACCCTAGTATAAGCACCTCCCCCATGAGCTTGGCCTCCCAGTTATAACAATCCGTCATCCTGGGAATTGCACAGGGCTTGGGTAGGAAATTCACCTCATTTTCACGTCATTTCACATTTCACGGAGGCAGCCTCGGCATAACCCCTATGACGCTTGTTCAGAGGGAACCCATACTAAAGTGCATAAATTTCCAGTTAAGCCCTACCCATAATCAGGTATTGTGGGGGTACTCTAAAATTGGAATGGTATCGCATCCGAACCCAATCATCAGTTTTTGTCAAATTCACCATGTCATTCAAGTCATATTCACCTTCAAAATCTTTCAATAGAATGAATCATCATTCCAAGTTTTTCAAAGTCATTTGATTCACAGGTTCCCATCTAGAGTAGTCAATTTTAGTTTTAGCACTAGCAACTAGTCATGAGGGGTGCTAACTAACTTGTAGCTCTCTAGGCTAAATTTGATGCTCTTGTAATACACCATATCTAGACCAAAGTGAACTATGAACAAAATAAACTTTGATAACCAATATTAAAAGCTTGCAAGATAAAAACTTGGGATTGGAATTCTTAGACACAAAATAACATTGCAATGGTGCCTTGCTCTAGTAGAAGTTGCACTATGGTATCTTCTTCTTCTTCTTCTTCTTCTTCTTCTTCTTCTTCTTCTTCTTCTTCTTCTTCTTCTTCTTCTTCTTCTTCTTCTTCTTCTTCTTCTACTTAACAATCAAGCGGCTCACACAAGCTAATCTAGCATCACACCATTTTCAATATTGTGGTTGGATTTGTTTTCTTTTTAAGAAAAATAATTTCCTCTCATTGAAATATTTACTAGGGTTTGCTATTTATTTCCTTTGAGAAATAATTTCCTCTCATTGAACATTACTAAGATTTTATATCCTCAAATAATAAGTATGAGATCATGTTGACCAAAGTCACCATTTCATATTTACCATTTGGGAAAATGGTTTAAATGAGATACTACATCTCATGCAATTTAAATACTACTTTGAAAAAGATTTAATCTTCTCAAGTGATCAAAATATGAGGTTTGGTAGACCAAGGTCATTACCTCACATTAACTTACTTGGAAAAGTGATTTAAATGAGATGCTACACCTCATAGATTTTAAATACTATTTTTGAAATAATTTAAATGAGCTAGAAATGACTACGTAGCCATTATTTAAATCTAGCCCATGATCATATGAAGCAACCATGTCATATTTTTACATAATCAAATAGAGTTTTTGAAATGTGAATTATGAGAATTGGAAACACCTCAAAATTCATTATGGTTGAATTTTAATAATTTTTTGAATTTTGAAAAGGTACTGCCTTGTTATTTTTATTGCGAGTGTTCTATAATGAATTAAGGTTTGATATCAGTGGGGTTGGATAGATAATTTCATAAGCTTTCCAGAAATATGAAATTCATCAATTTTGGCTCAGTAGATATTTTTCTATTTAAATTTTAAGGGGGCAGCAGTACTGAAATTTAGGTTAAATGAATTAATCGAATTCAAACTTGTGGGCTAGGTGGGAAAACGAATTGGGCCAGAGAGAGGGGGGGGGGGGGGTTAGCAGGCCGGCCCAGCAGTGCGTCTCGCGCAGCAGGCTGCCTGACACTGGGTCCCGCATGTCAACTCGAAACGGTATGATTTAACGAGAGCCGCAGGATTAGAAACGAGATCGACAGACGAGGGTCGTCGTCGGTGTTGACGGGAGCTAACCTTGGGTGCGGCGGAGCTAGGGGTTGGAGACTTACTGGCGCTCCGGCGAGGCTCGGTGAGGTGGGCAGCTGAACTGGTTGATGATGGCGAGTCCAGCGAGGGTCGTGGGAGAGGCTGAGGTGGTCGGAATCGTCTCCTTCTTCTGGCTACTGCCGCGGCGGCTCCGGTGAAATTTTGGTGAGGGAGAGGGAAATGTGGAGGGGCGAGGGGTCAGGAGAGGTCAGTGAGGAGAGGGGAGCGAGCTGGTGTGAAGAAGAAGAGCAGGGGTGGCCTCCTTTTATAGGCGAGCGAGAGGGCAGCGCGGCACGGGCAGGTTGTCGGCGTCGATGGAGCTACAGCGGCGGAGGGACATGGGCGAGGAGCGAGGACTGTTCAGCAGGTCATTGCGGTCCTAGTGAGCGTCATGGCGCAGCAAGGGGTAGACGGGAGCGTGCGGGCGACGTCGTCGTCTGTCACGGGTCCGGCGGTTCTCGTCGACGGTGATGACGGCTATAGTGCTCGAGCGGGGAGATGGAGGTGTTTGGGGGCTTCCTGGTATCGTGGCGATGCTCAGGGTGGACGCTGAGGTCACGGAGAGGACTGAGGCGACGAGGCGACGACGCGCTCTATCGTGCCCGTGGACATGTCCATGCTTATCCTGGCATGGTCTGGGCTGACGTGGGCACGTCGTGTTCCAAGCAGTGCAGGGTCTCTCTTGTCCAATGGTGTGTATGAGCATGATCAGGGGAGTGAGGTCAACCTTCTAGACATGCTGAGGTAGGCCAGAGATGAGAGAAAAGGAGGAATGGCATGGTGGGTGCCATAGACATGCCCTGGTCATGATCACCATGGGAACAGTGGTTCATATGCCTTGCATTATCCAGAGGGGTGTAGAGGGATCTAGGGTTGACTATGGTAGCTAGGGTTTAGGCTAAAATCCATCAGATTATAGAGTGTATAGAGTTGGCAGATTTGTGCACACCATGTGTTCAACACAATGGCCGCAAGAGAAATATTTTTGAATTTTGCCAAACTATTTTATGTGTATTATTCAACTAATGTTTGGCATCTCCTGGTGGTCTTGGTTTGCCAAGTGAAGTTGGTTTGAGGAATTTTAAATTTGATATGATCTTGAATCTGTTTCATAGTTGCAACTTTGCATGCTTGTATTAAGCAATTGAAAAACAATTTGTAGGGTTGGTCAACACCAAATGTGTTCACCTTGATGAGGTCTTGGATGAGGTGCAAAGAGTTGAGCAAGTTTAGTTTAGAAATCTCTTAATACAGGGGCTCAAAGTAGGTACCCTGATATAAATGTCAATTTTGACCATTATCATATGTGAGTGGGTTTTGCTTTTTATTTTGATTTGTTTTGCATTTCTTTGATTCAAATGTGAGTATTTTGAGTTTAGTAATGTTTCCAAACCATTGGCACAAGGTAAAATGGCCTAGGTTAAAGTTTTGCAAAAATGGCCATAGGCTCATATGTGATGCAAATTTTATTTTCTTCTGTTTTTATTTGTTTCTCTTTGATCCAATTAGACAAGGTTAGGGTTTAGAAACATGGTAAACACTTCAAACCAATCATCATGGCAAGATCACAATCATGCATGAACACTATGCAACACACTTTTAAATTCAATTCAAGTGTTTGGTTGGCTCCACAAATTTGGAAATAGCTTTTGATTGTTTGTCAATATATTAAATAAGGTTTCCAATGCATCTAGGGATGTAGTGTAGTGGTCAACTTTCACTAGATCCCCAAATTATGGCTAAGTTTTGAATTGAGATACTTTGATTATTGTTGCTTCTAGTTTTAGTTGATGTGTTTGATTCCATTTCTTTTCTTAATTCAAGTATCAAATTCTATTTAATGGAGCAAGGCAATTATTATAGCAATAAACAATTAAAACACTCATTCAAACACTATTAAAATAAAAGTTTTTGTTTGTGCCTAATTTTGGCTTCTTGAATTCTTGATAATTAACATTTCAATTTTTGGGATGTTACACATATCCCAAATCTGGAGTTCAACTATTACATCGTTGTGAAAAGTAATAAAGGAAAATGACTGTTGCCGAACAGGAAATAGGATGGCTTCTCCAAGTCACCCTGAGTTGTTGGATCTTCATCAAGAAGTTTAAACCGTCCGCTGGTTACTGAAGATGCCACCGTGAACTCACAGAGGGAGATATTAGACATTTCCTCCTCCTGATCAATGCACACTTGTCCTCAAGTGGACTTCTATGGAACCAGATTTTAATTAAGGTTGTTGGTGTAGAATGTAGGGAACACCTTTTTGATGAAGTTGGGGTCCTCCAAGGAAGCATCAGCTGGGGTCAAGTTAGCCCAATCAACAAGTCAATGTGTCACTAGACTTTGTTTCTCGGAAGTGACCTTGTCTCCAAGACTTGCGTTGGTTCCACTTTAATTTTACCACCTCCGGAAACGAGTGGAAGACATGGTTCTTGAACTGCATTCTTACACATATGTTTCTTTAGTTGACCATGGAAGACATGATTAATAGTGACACAATCTGGTAGTTTCAGTTTGTAAGCAAGGTTGCCAACTCTTTCCAGGACACATAATGGCCCATAGTACCTGCTGGTTAGCTTGCTGGAATGTTGAAGACCAAAGGCGGCCATGCGGTATGGTTGTAATTTGAGATACACCATACCCCTTCTGCAAGAATATTTTTTGTTCTCTTTTTGTCTGCGTACTTTTTCATGCGTTCTTGAGCTTGACTTAGATTTTCTTTCAGACGATGTAGAAGTTGTTGGTTTTCCTCAAGGAAATCCTTGGCGGCCCGGAATTGAAACATCACTGATCATAGGTGGTGCAAAACCATAGAGTGCTTGAAAGGGAGAAACTTTAAGATCAGTGTGGTAAGTAGTCTTGTACCACCACTCAGCCATTGACAACCACAAAGACCATTTCTTTGGATCCTGAAAAACCATGCATCGCAAGTATGATTCAAGACATTGGTTGACCCTCTCAGATTGGCGTCTGTCTGTGGGTGGTATATGATGTGCTTAACTTGAGCTTTGTGTTCATTGATTTGAAAACGGTTTGTCAAAGATGACTGGTGAAAATCCTTCCACGATCTGTGATAATGCTCACTGGAGGACCATGCAATTTGAACACATTATCAATGAAGGATTGTGGTACAGAATGAGCTATGTAAGGGTGCGGCAGAGCGATGAAGTGAGCTGATTTGATTAGTCGGTCAACTACGACTAGTATAACCTCCTTTCCTTGTGATTTTGGAAGTCCTTCTATGAAATCCATGGTGATGTGACTTGTCATGCCATGTCCGGGGTTTTCAATGGTTCAAGCAAGCCTAGATAGCTGTAGTGCCCTGCTTTTGCTCGCTGGCAAGTTGCACACTCATAGACATATTTTTCCATGTCTTTTTTGAGCCATGTCCATGATGTCGTGTGCTGGCGTGTGGGAGTTAGAAATCCCTGGGGTGTAATGGCGCCAGAAAAGCAGCTTCCTTGTGACGGTAAAGCACACGTCCGTTGGGAACCCCAAGAGGAAGGTATGATGAGTACATCAGCGAGTTTTCCCTCAGTAAGAAACCAAGGTTTATCGAACCAGTAGGAGATGAAGGCTTCCGGCGCCAACGTGGAACCTGCACAACACAATCAAACTACTTTGCCCCAACTTAACAGTGAGGTTGTCAATCTCACCGGCTTGCTGAAAACAAAGGATTAAACGTATGGTGTGGAGAATTATGTTTTCTTGTAGGAAACAACAGAGAACAGTGATTGCAGTGGATTGTATTTCGGATGTAAAAGAAAGGACCGGGGTCCACGAGTTCACTAGTGGTGTCTCTCCAATAAGATAAATAGCATGTTGGGTGAACAAATTACAGTTGGGCAATTGATAGAATAGAGATGCATATACATATCATGATGACTACTATGAGATTTACTTAGGGCATTACGACAAAGAACATAGACCGCCATCCAGCATGCATCTATGCCTAAAAAGTCTACCTTCGGGTTAGCATCCGCACCCCTTCCAGTATTAAGTTGCAAACAATAGACAATTGCATTAAGTACTGTGCGTAATGTAAACAATATAAATATCCTTAGACAAAGCATTGATGTTTTATCCCTAGTGGCAACAACACATCCACAACCTTAGGGGTTGCTGTCACTCCCCCAGATTCAATGGAGACATGATCCCACTATCTAGCATAAATACTCCCTCTTGGAGTCACAAGTATCAACTTGGCCAGAGCCTCTACTAGCAACGGAGAGCATGCAAGAACATAAATAACACATATATGATAGATCAATAATAAACTTGACATAGTATTCAATATTCATCGGATCCCAACAAACACAACATGTAGCATTACAAATAGATGATCCTAATCATGATAGGCAGCTCACAAGATCTAAACATGATAGCACAAGAGGAGAAGACAACCATCTAGCTACGCTATGGACCCGTAGTCCAAGGATGAACTACTCACGCATCAGTCCGGAGGCGGGCATGGTGATGTAGAGCCCTCCGGTGATGATTCCCCTCTCCGGCGAGGTGCCGGAGGCGATCTTCTGAACCCCCCGAGATGGGGTTGACGGCGGCGGCGTCTCTGGAACTTTTTCCATATCGTGGCTCTCGGTACTAGGGTTTTCGCGACGGATGGAATAAATAGGCGAAGGGGCAGCGTTGGGGGGCGCCCGAGGGGCCCACCCCATAGGCCGGCGTGGCCAGAGGTGGGGCCGCGCCGCCCTATGGGGTGGCCGCCTCGTGTCCCCTCTTCGTCTCCTCTTCGGTGTTCTGGAAGGCTCCGTGGAAAATAAGACCGTGGGCTTTTGTTTCATCCTTGTTAAACTAACTTTTCTGAAACCAAAAACAGCAGAAAACAGGAACTGGCACTGCGGCATCTTGTTAATAGGTTAGTACCGGAAAATGCATAAAAACATTATAAAGTATGACTAAAACATGTTGGTATTGTCATAAAACTAGCATGGAACATAAGAAATTATAGATACGTTGGAGACGTATCAAGCATCCCCAAGCTTAGTTCCTACTCGCCCTCGAGTAGGTAAACGATAAAAACAATAATTTCTGAAGTGACATGCTACCAACACAATCTTGATCAATACTATTGTAAAGCATATGAGATGAATGAAGTGATTCAAAGCAATGGTGTATAGATTGCTAACAAAAAGATAATGACTAAACAACTGAATCATATACCAAAAACTTTTCATGAATAGTACTTTCAAGACAAGTATCAAAAAGACTTGCATAAGAGTTAACTCATAAAGCAATAGATTCAAAGTAAGAAGTTTCGAAGCAACACAAAGGAAGATTTAAGTTTCAGCAATTGCTTTCAACTTGTAACATGTATATCTCATGGATAATTGTCAACACAAAGTAATATAATAAGTGCAATAAGTAAACATGTAAGAATCGATGCACACAGTTGACACAAGTGTTTGCTTCTAAGATAGAAAGAAGTGGGTAAACTGACTCAACATAAAGTAAAAGAAGGGCCCTTCGCAGAGAGAAGCAAGGATTACTCATGTGCTAGAGCTTTTTATTTTGAAAACATGGAAACAATTGTGTCAACGGTAGTAATAATTCATATGAGTTATGCATAAAACTTCCTATAAGTTGCAAGCCTCATGCATCAAATACTAATAGTGTTCGCACCTTGTCCTAATTAGCTCGAATTTCCATGGATTATCATTGCATTACATATGTTTCAACCAAGTGTCACAAAGGGGTACCTCTATGCCACCTGTACAAAGGTCCAAGGAGATAAATCGCATTTGATTTCTCGATTTTGATAGATCTCAACTTAAGGACATCCATACCGGGACAACATAGAAAACAGATAATGGACTCCCCTTTTTAATGCTTAAAACATTCAACAACAAATAATATTCTCATAAGAGATTCTGAGGATTAATGTCCAAGCTGAAACTTCCACCATGATACATGGCTTTGGTTGGTGGCCCAATGTTCTTCTCTAACAACATGCATACTCAAACCATCCAACTCATGGCAAATCTCCCTTACTTCAGACAAGACGAACATGCATAGCAACTCACATGATATTCAACAAAGGTGTGACAAGTTGATGGCGTCCCCAGAAACATGGTTACCGCTCAACAAGCAACTTATAAGAACTAAGATACATAGCAACATATTCATTACCACAATAGTTTTTTAGGCTACTTTCCCATGAGCTATGTATTGCAAAGACGAGGAATGAAATTTTAAAGGTAGCATGCAAGCTATTTACTTTGGAATGGCAGAAAAATACCACATATAGGTAGTTATGGTGGACACAAATGGCATAGGTTTTGGCTCAAGGTTTTTGGATGCACGAGAAGCATTTCCTCTCAGTACAAGGCTTTGGCTAGCAATGTTGTTTGAAGCAAACACAAGTATGAACCGGTACAGCAAAAACTTACACAAGAACATATTGCAAGCATTATAAGACTCTACACTGTCTTCCTTGTTGTTGATATGTCTCAAACGTATCTATAATTTCTTATGTTCCATGCTACTTTTATTACAATACTTGAATGTTTTATACATACTTTACAGCATTATTATACATTTTCCGGCACTAACCTATTAACAAGATGCCGAAGTGCCGCTTGTCGTTTTCTCGCTGTTTTTGGTTTCAGAAATCCTAGTAAGGAAATATTCTCGGAATTGGACTAAATCAACGCCCAGGGGCCTATTTTTACACGAAGCTTCCAGAAGACCGAAAGGGAGACGAAGTGGGGCCACGAGGTGGCGACACACCAGGGCGGCGCGGCCCAAGCCCTGGCCGCGCCGGCCTGTTGTGTGGGCCCTCGTGACGCCCCCCTGACCTACCCTTCCGCCTACAAATAGCCTTCGTCGCGAAACCCCCTGTACCGAGAGCCACGATACAGAAAACCTTCCAGAGACGCCGCCGTCGCGAATCCCATCTCGGGGGATTTAGGAGATCGCCTCCGGCACCCTGCCGGAGAGGGGAATCATCACCGGAGGGGCTCTACATCATCATGCCCGCCTCCGGATTGATGCGTGAGTAGTTCATCCTTGGACTATGGGTCCATAGCGATAGCCGGATGGTTGTCTTCTCCGCATGTGCTATCATTGTTTAGATCTTGTGAGCTGCCTAACATGATCAAGATCATCTATTTGTAATGCTACATGTTGTGTTTGGCGGCATCCGATGAATATAGAATATTATGTTAAGTTGATTATCAATCTATCATATATGTGTTGTTTATGTTCTTGCATGCTCTCCGTTGCTAGTAGAGGCTCGGCCAAGTTGATACTTGTAACTCCAAGAGGGAGTAATTATGCTCGATAGTGGGTTCATGCCTCCATTGAATCTCGGGACAGATGACGTAAAGTTCTAAGGTTGTGGATGTGCTGTTGCTACTAGGGATAAAACATCAATGCTTTGTCTAAGGATATTTGTGTTGATTACATTACACACCATACTTAATGCAATTATTTGTTGTTTACAACTTAATACCGGAAGGGGTTCGGATGATAACCTGAAGGTGGATTGTTTAGGCATAGATGCATGCTGGATAGCGGTCTATGTACATTGTCGTAATGCCCTGATTAAATCACATAGTAATCATCGTTGATATGTATTGAATCTTTATTTGTCAATTGCCCGCCTGTAATTTGTTCACCCAAGCATGTTAGTTATCTTATTGGAGAGACACCTCTAGTGAAATGTGGACCCCGGTCCATTCTTTTACATCTGAATACATTCTACTCGTTTTTACTGTTCTTTGCAAACAAACACCATCTTCCACTCGATACGTTTAATCCTTTGTTTTCAGCAAGTCCGGTGAGATTGACAACCTCACTGTTACGTTGGGGCAAAGTACTTTGATTGTGTTGTGCAGGTTCCACGTTGGCGCCGATTTCACTGGTGTTGCGCCGCACTACACTCCTCCACCAACAACCTTCACGTGCTTCTTGGCTCCTACTGGTTCGATAACCTTGGTTTCTTTCTGAGGGAAAACTTGCCACTGTGCGCATCATACCTTCCTCTTGGGGTTCCCAACGGACGTGTACATCTACGCGCATCATTGTTCAAACACTTTTACCAGAAAATATCTAGACCTCAGAGAGACCAATCATGCAAACCAAATTTCAACAAGCTCTACGGTAGTTCTCCACTAATAGATTTAAACTACATGATGCAAGAGCTTAAACATGATCTACTTGAGAGCTCAAAACAATTGCCAAGTATCAAATTATTCAAGACAATTTGAGGCATTTTCTGTTTCCAACCAAATAACAACAAGTACAAGTGCTGCGGCTTTCAGCTTTCGCCATGAATATTAAAGATAAAATGAAGACACAAGTGTTCAAATGAAAAAGCGGAGCGTGTCTCTCTCCAATACAAGGATTGCTGGGATCCGAATTTATTCAAACATAAACAAAAATAAAAGCAAACAGTCGCTCCAAGTAAAGCACATAAGATGTGACGGAATTAAAATATAGTTTCACTAGAGGTGACCTGATAAGTTTGTTGATGAAGAAGGGGATGCCTTGGGAATCCCCAAGCTTAGACGCTTGAGTCTTCTTGAAATATGCAGGGATGAACCACGGGGGCATCCCCAAGCTTAGACTTTTCACTCTTCTTCATCACATCATATCATCCTCCTCTCTTGATCCTTGAAAACTTCCTCCACACCAAACTCAAAGCAATCTCATTAGAGGGTTAGTGCATAATAAAAAATTCACATGTTCAGCAAGGACACAATCATTCCCAACACTTCTGGACATTATTCAAGGCTACTGAAATTTAATAGAGCAAAGAAATCCACTCAAACACAGTAAAAGAGGCAATGCGAAATAAAAGGCAGAATCTGTCAAAACAAAACAGTCTGTAAAGACAAAATTTTTAGAGGCACTTAACTTGCTCATATGGAAAAACTCAAAACTAATGAAAGTTGCGTACATATCTGAGGATCACGTATGAATTTTCGCAGATTTTTTTATTCTTCTACAGAGAGAAAAACGCAAATTCGTGACAGCTAAGAAATCTGTTTCTGCGCAGAAATCCAAATCTAGTATCAACCTTCTATTAGAGACTTTACTTGGCACAACAATGCATGAAAATAAAGATACAAAGGTATTGCTACAGTAGTAACAAGCACCTTGACTCAAATAAAAAATAAAAAATTGCAGAAGTAAAATAATGGGTTGTCTCCCATAAGCGCTTTTCTTTAACGCCTTTCAGCTAGGCGCAGAAAGTGCAAATCAAGTAATATCAAGGGAAGAAGCATCAACATCATAATTTGTTCTAATAATAGAATAAAAAAGGACTCTTCATTATCTTTCTAGGGAAGTGTTCCATACCTTTCTTAAGAGGGAATTGATACTTAATATTTCCTTCTTTCATATCAATAATAACACCAACAGTTCGAAGAAAGGGTCTTCCCAAAATAATAGGACAAGATGCATTGCATTCAATATCCAAAATAACAAAATCAACGGGGACAAGGTTATTGTTAACCGTAATGTGAACATTATCAATTCTCCTGATGACCCACAAGTATAGGGGATCACAACAGTCTTCGAGGGAAGTATTACCCAATTTATTGATTCGACACAAGGGAAGACAAAGAATACTTGTAAGCCTTAATAGCGGAGTTGTCAATTCAGCTGCACCTGGAAACAGACTTTCTCGCAAGAGTTTATCAGTAGCAACAGTTTTATAGCAGTAGGAATAGTGAAATAACAGCAGCGGTGAAATAAAGACAGCAGTAGTGATTATAGTAAACAGCAGGATTAAAATACCGTAGGCACAAGGATGGATGAACGGGCGTTGCATGGATGAGAGAATTCATATAACAATCATGGTAGGGCATTTGCAGGTAATAATAAAACGGTATCCAAGTACTAATCAATCCATAGGCATGTGTTCCGTATATAGTCGTACGTGCTCGCAATGAGAAACTTGCACAACATCTTTTGTCCTACCAGCCGGTGGCAGCCGGGCCTCTAGGGAAACTACTGGAAATTAAGATACTCCTTTTAATAGAGTACCGGAGCAAAGCATTAACACTCCGTGAACACATGTAATCCTCACATCACCGCCTTCCCCTCCGGTTGTCCCAATTTCTGTCACTTTGGGGCCTCGGGTTCCGGACAGCAACGTGTGTATACAACTTGCATGTAAGATCAATAAACAATGCATATCATGATGAAACAATAACATGTTCAGATCTGAGATCATGGCACTCGGGCCCTAGTGACAAGCATTAAGCATAACAAGTTGCAACAATATCATAAAAGTAACATCTACGGATACTAGGCACCATGCCCTAACAATCTTGTGACTATTACATGATCAATCTCATCCAATCCCTACCATCCCCTTCAGCCTACAGCGGGGGAATTACTCACACATGGATGGGGGAAACATGGCTGGTCGATGGAGAGGCGTCGGTGGTGATGGCGGCGGTGATCCCCTCTGATTCCCCATCCCGGCGGAGTGCCAGAACGGAGTTTCTGGTCCCGAGACGGAGTTTCGCGACGGTGGCGGCGTACTGGATGGTTTCTAGTGACTTCGACTTCTCGTCTCGCGTTTTTAGATCGAAACCCTTAAGTAGTCCGAAGGGGGCGTCAGAGGCTGGCCGAGGCGGCCACACACTAGGGCGGCGCCCCCCCTCCAGGCCACGCCGGCCTAGTGTCTGGGGGGCCCGGGCCTCCCCGTGCCTGCCCTTCCGGCTCCGTGATTCTTCTCGGAAAAATAAGCCCTTTGACATAAATTCCGAGGATTTTCCTGAAAGTTGAATTTCTGCACAAAAACGGGACACCAGAGCAATTCTGCTGAAAACAGCGTTAGTCCATGTTAGTTGTATCCAAAATACACAAATTAGAGGCTAAACAATAGCAAAAGTGTTCGGGAAAGTAGATACGTTTTGGACGTATCAACTCCCCCCAAGCTTAGCTTATTGCTTGTCCTCAAGCAATCCAGTTAACAACTGAGTGCGATAAAAGAACTTTCACGAACACATTTCTTCATATGATGTAAATATTCTCATGATATGGCAAGTGCTTAAGCAATTCATGATAAGATACATGCAAATAAAGTCCTCTAATAGCTATGTCAATCATGAAAGAGATACCAACAAACTAATAACAAGCATCATGAAATACTTCCATAAGCAGGATTGCAATGTTCATAGAAAGATATGATAAAGTGGTATCTCGCTTGCCTGTATTTGTACAAAAAAACATAAATGCCCAGGTACCTCTGAAGTTCATAGAAAGACTAGAAGTAAAAATTGTCAAAGATAAAAGCATCAAAGTTATACCACAGCTGATCATATTTTGGGACAAGCATATTATACTAAGAATGACAGTTATGCTCTCAAGAAGGTGCTCAAAGAAAGGATGGTGACTCAACATAAAAGTAAAAGATTGACCCTTCGCAGAGGGAAGCAGGGATTAACATGTGCTAGAGCTTTTCATTTTTTCAAAGACAGAAGTAAAATTATTTTGAGAGGTGTTTGTTGTGGTCAACGAATGATAGTTGGTACTCTAACCACCTCGCCAACCAGACTCTCAAGAGCGGCTCCCATGAAGGACGTTATCTCTACCAGCAAGGTAGATCATCCCTCTTCTCTTTTGTTTACACATGTATTTTAGTTTCATTATGGATGACACTCCCCCAACCTTTGCTTACACAAGCCATGGCTAACCGAATCCTCGGGTGCCTTCCAACATTCACATACCATGGGGAAGTGTCTATTTGCAGGTTAAGTTGCTTACTGATGAATCAGAGCAAAACATGTGAAGAGAATTATTAATGAAGGTTAATTAATTGGGGCTGGGAACCCCGTTGCCAGCTCTTTTTGCAAGATTATTGGATAAGAGGATGTGCCACTAGTCTAATGGTGAAAGTCTGTCAGGAGTAAATGACAAGGTTGAAAGATAAAACACCACATATTTCCTCATGAGTGATACATCTCCGACGTATCGATAATTTCTTATGTGCCATGCCATATTATTGATGATATCTACATGTTTTATGCACACTTTATGTCATATTTGTGCATTTTCTGGAACTAACCTATTAACAAGATGCCGAAGTGCCAGTTCCTGTTTTCTGCTGTTTTTGGTTTCAGAAATCCTAGTAACGAAATATTCTCGGAATTGGACGAAATCAACGCCCAGGTTCCTATTTTTCCCGGAAGCTTCCAGATCACCGAAGAGGGGCCAGAGATGGGCCAGGGGGGCCCCACACCACACCTGGGCGCGGGCCCAGGCCTGGCCGCGCCACCTGGTGGTGAGGGCACCCTGGTGCCCCTCCGAGGCTGCCCTTTCGCCTATTTAAAGGTCTGACCTAAAAACCCTTACGGAGGAAGCCACGGTACGCGAAACCTTCCAGCAGCCGCCGCCATCGCGAAGCCAAGATCCGGGGGACAGGAGTCTCGTTCCGGCACCCGCCGGACGGGGAAGTGCCCCGGGAAGGCTTCTCCATCGACACCGCTGCCATCTCCACCGCCATCTTCATCACCGCCGCTGCTCCCATGAGGAGGGAGTAGTTCTCCATCGAGGCTCGGGGCTGTACCGGTAGCTATGTGGTTCATCTCTCTCCTATGTACTTCAATACAATAATCTCATGAGCTGCCTTACATGATTGAGATTCATATGATGATGCTTGTAATCTAGATGTCATTATGCTAGTCAAGTGGGTTTTACTTATGTGATCTCCGGAGACTCCTTGTCCCACGTGTGTAAAGGTGACAGTGTGTGCACCGTGTGGGTCTCTTAGGCTATATTTCACAGAATACTTATTCACTGTTATGAATGGCGTAGAGAACCCTTCAGGGTGACTCGATCCAACAAGAGTCAACTCAAAAGAGTGACTCGATCTTAGGTCAGTCTATTCCTTAGATGAAGGCAGGTGGTTCCGATCCCTTTATGATTGCAATGTGTTTTGTATCACTATTTATCTATGTGCTACTCATGTGATGTTATTAAAGTAGTCTATTCCTCCTGCATGGTGTAATGGTGACAGTGTGTGCATCGTGTAGTTCTTGTCGTAGATTATGATCATGATCTCTTGTAGATTGTGGAGTTAATTGTCATTATGATAGTATTGATGTGATCTATGCCTCCTTCGTAGTGTGATGGTGACAGTGTGCATGCTATGCTAGTACTTGGTTTATTTTGCAAAGATCTATTATACTCTAAGGTTACTTAAACATGAATATCGAATGTTGTGGCGCTTGTTTACTCCGGCATTGAGGGTTCGTGTAATCCTACACAATTAGTGGTGTTCATCATCCAACAAGAGTATATGTAGCACAAAGGAAAGAGAACTTATTTATTATGTGATCAATGTTGAGAGTGTCCACTAGTGAAAGTATGACCCCTAGGCCTTGTTTCCAATACTGCAAACACCGCTTACTTACTGTTCCACTGCATGTTTACTTGCTGCCATATTTTATTCAGATTGCTATTACCACTCATATACATCCATACTACTTGTATTTCACTATCTCTTCGCCGAACTAGTGCACCTATACATCTGACAAGTGTATTAGGTGTGTTGGGGACACAAGAGACTTCTTGCTTTGTGGTTGCAGGGTTGCTTGAGAGGGATATCTTTGACCTCTTCCTCCCCGAGTTCGATAAACCTTGGGTAATCCACTTAAGGGAAACTTGCTCGCCGTTCTACAAACCTCTGCTCTTGGAGGCCCAACACTGTCTACAAGAATAGAAGCACCCGTAGACATCAAGCACTTTTCTGGCGCCGTTGCCGGGGAGGAAAGGTAAAAGGCACTCATACTCCGGTTCTAGGTAACAATACTTTTCTGGCGCCATTGTGTGTGTGCTCGAAGCTATTTCCTTTAGACTCTGCAATTGCGACATTTGGTTTCTTGTTTACACTAGTTAGGCATAATGGACAACAATGACCTTTTTATTCTATTTCCTGATTTAAGACATGGATGGTTTGATGCGAAAATTAAAAAACCCATGGAACATATTAATATGAATGCTTTGAACACTATTGTTGCTAATGCTATGGAAAATTCTAAGCTTGGGGAAGCTGGCTTTGATGAGCATGATATTTTTAGTCCCCCAAGAATTGAGGAGAAAATTTACTTTGATGATACTTTGCCTCCCATTTATGATGATTATAATGATAGTAGTCTTTTGTTACCACCTGTTATGGAGGATAAATTTGATTATGATTACAATATACCTCCTATATTTGATAGCTACTTTGTTGAATTTGCTCCCACTACAATTAATAAGAATGACTATGCTTATGTTGGGAGTAGTAATTATTTTATGCATGAGACTCATGATAAGAATGCTTTATGTGATAGTTATATTGTTGAGTTTGCTCATGTTGCTACTGAAAGTTATTATGAGAAAGGAAATATGGTTGTAAAAATTTTCATGTTACTAAAACACCTCTCTATGTGCTGAAATTTTTGAAGCTACACTTGTTTTATCTTCCTATGCTTGTTACTTTGCTCTTCATGAACTTGTTTATTTACAAGATTCCTATGCATAGGAAGCATGTTAGACTTAAATGTGTTTTGAATTTGCCTCTTGCTGCTCTCTTTTGCTTCAAATACTATTTCTTGCGAGTGCATCATTAAAACTCGCTGAGCCCATCTTAATGGCTATAAAGAAAGAACTTCTTGGGAGATAACCCATGTGTTTTTTTTACTACAGTACTTTGTTTTATATTTGTGTCTTGGAAGTTGTTTACTACTGTAGCAACCTCTCCTTATCTTAGTTTTGTTGCATTGTTGTGCCAAGTAAAGTTTCTATGTTATAGTTGATGTTATATTTGGGATCGCTGCGCGAAACAAGCATTGTCTGTCTGTCACGAATCTGGGCACAAGTCTCTGTAGAAAATTCGAAAAAATCTGCCAATTTACGAGCGTGATCCTCGGATATGTACGCAACTTTCATTAGTTTTGAGTTTTTCCGTTTGAGCAAGTCTGGTGCCATTTTAAAATTCGTCTTTACGGACTGTTCTGTTTTTGACAGATTCTGCCTTTTATTTCGCATTGCCGCTTTTGTTAAGTTGAATGAGCTTTGTTCCATTAACTTTCAGAAGTTTTGTGCAATGTCCAGAAGTGTAAAGAATGATTGTGTCACCTCTGAACATGTGAATTTTTGATTATGCACTAACCCTCTAATGAGTTTGCTTGAAGTTTGGTGTGAAGGAAGTTTTCAAGGGTCAAGAGAGGAGTATGATATACTATGATCAAGAGGAGTGAAAGCTCTAAGCTTGGGGATGCCCCCGTGGTTCATCCCTGCATATTTCAAGAAGACTCAAGCATCTAAGCTTGGGGATGCCCAAGGCATCCCCTTCTTCATCGACAAAGTATCAGGTTCCTTCTCTTGAAACTATATTTTTATTCGGTCACATCTTGTGTTCTTTACTTGGAGCGTCGGTTTGTTTTTGTTTTTGTTTTATTTGAATAAGTTCATCCTTGTGTGGGAGAGAGACACGCTCCGCTGGTTCGTATGAACACATGTGTTCTTAGCTCATAATATTCATGGCGAAGTTTCCTCTTCGTTAAATTGTTATATGGTTGGAATTGGAAAATGCTACATGTAGTAATTCTAAAATGTCTTGGATAATGTGATACTTGGCAATTGTTGTGCTCATGTTTAAGCTCTTGCATCATATACTTTGCACCTATTAGTGAAGAAATACATAGAGCATGCTAAAATTTGGTTTGCATAATTGGTCTCTCTAAGGTCTAGATAATTTCTAGTATTGAGTTTGAACAACAAGGAAGACGGTGTAGAGTCTTATAATGTTTACAATATGTCTTTTATGTGAGTTTTGCTGCACCGGTTCATCCTTGTGTTTGTTTCAAATAACCTTGCTAGCCTAAACCTTGTATCGAGAGGGAATACTTCTCATGCATCCAATACTTGAGCCAATATTCATGCCATTTGTGTCCACCATACCTACCTACTACATGGTATTTCTCCGCCATTCCAAAGTAAATTGCTTGACTGCTACCTTTAAATAATTCAAAATTTATCACCTCTTATTTGTGTCAATGTTTTATAGCTCATGAGGAAGTATGTGGTGTTTTATCTTTTGATCTTGTCATTTACTTTTGACGAGACTTTCACAATGGACTTGTGGCACATCCGCTTATCCAATAATTTTGCAAAAAGAGCTGGCAATGGGGTTCCCAGCCCCAATTAATTAACTTTCATTAATAATTCTCTTCACATGTTTTGCTCCGATTCATCAGTAAGCAACTTAATTTTGCAAATAGACACTCCTCCATGGTATGTGAATGTTGGAAGGCACCCGAGGATTCGGTTAGCCATGGCTTGTGTAAGCAAAAGGTTGGGAGGAGTGTCATCCATAAATAAAGAAAAACTAAACTAAAGTACATGTGTAAACAAAAGAGAAGAGGGATGATCTACCTTGCTGGTAGAGATAACGTCCTTCATGGGAGCCGCTCTTGAAAGTCTGGTTGATGAGGTAGTTAGAGTGCCCACTACCATTCGTTGACAACAACAAACACCTCTCAAAACTTTACTTTTATGCCCTCTTTATGTTTTCAAAATAAAAGCTCTAGCACAAATACATCAATCGATGCTTTCCTCTTTGAAGGACCATTCTTTTACTTTTATTGTTGAGTCAGTTCACCTATCTCTCTCCACCTTAAGAAGCAAACACTTGTGTGAACTGTGCATTGATTCCTACATACTTGCATATTGCACTTGTTATATTACTTTATGTTGACACTATCCATGAGATATACATGTTATAAGTTGAAAGCAACCGCTGAAACTTAATCTTCCTTTGTGTTGCTTCAATACCTCTACTTTGAATTATTGCTTTATGAGTTAACTCTTATGCAAGACTTATTGATGCTTGTCTTGAAGTACTATTCATGAAAAGTCTTTGCTTTATGATTCACTTGTTTACTCATGTCATTACTTTTGTTTTGATCGCTGCATTCATTACATATGTTTACAATATGATCAAGTTTATGACGGCATGTCACTTCAGAAATTATCTTTGTTATCGTTTTACCTGCTCGGGACGAGCAGAACTAAGCTTGGGGATGCTGATACGTCTCCGACGTATCGATAATTTATTATGTTCCATGCCATATTATTGATGATATCTACATGTTTTATGCACACTTTATGTCATATTTGTGCATTTTCTGGAACTAACCTATTAACAAGATGCCGAAGTGCCGGTTCTCGTTTTCGCTATTTTTGGTTTCAGAAATCCTAGTAACGAAATATTCTCGGAATTGGACGAAATCAACGCCCGGGTTCCTATTTTTCCCGGAAGCTTCCGGATCACCGAAGAGGGGCCGAGAGATGGGCCGTGGGGGCCCCACACCACACCCGGGCGCGAGCCCGGGCCCGGCCGCGCCACCTGGTGGTGAGGGCACCCCGGTGCCCCTCCGAGGCTGCCCTTTCGCCTATTTAAAGGTCCCGACCTAAAACCCTTACGGAGGAAGCCACGGTACGCGAAACCTTCCGCGAGCCGCCGCCATCGCGAAGCCAAGATCCGGGGGACAGGAGTCTCTGTTCCGGCACCCTGCCGGACGGGGAAGTGCCCCGGAAGGCTTCTCCATCGACACCGCTGCCATCTCCACCGCCATCTTCATCACCGCTGCTCGCTCCCATGAGGAGGGAGTAGTTCTCCATCGAGGCTCGGGGCTGTACCGGTAGCTATGTGGTTCATCTCTCTCCTATGTACTTCAATACAATAATCTCATGAGCTGCCTTACATGATTGAGATTCATATGATGATGCTTGTAATCTAGATGTCATTATGCTAGTCAAGTGGGTTTTACTTATGTGATCTCCGGAGACTCCTTGTCCCACGTGTGTAAAGGTGACAAGTGTGTGCACCATGTGGGTCTCTTAGGCTATATTTCACGTGAATACTTATTCACCGTTATGAATGGCGTAGTGAAGTGCTTATTTATATCCCTTTATGATTGCAATGTGTTTTGTATCACTATTTATCTATGTGCTACTCATGTGATGTTATTAAAGTAGTCTATTCCTCCCGCATGGTGTAATGGTGACAAGTGTGTGCATCGTGTAGTTCTTGTCGTAGATTATGATCATGATCTCTTGTAGATTGTGGAGTTAATTGTCATTATGATAGTATTGATGTGATCTATGCCTCCTTCGTAGTGTGATGGTGACAGTGTGCATGCTATGCTAGTACTTGGTTTATTTTGCAAAGATCTATTATACTCTAAGGTTACTTAAACATGAATATCGAATGTTGTGGCGCTTGTTAACTCCGGCATTGAGGGTTCGTGTAATCCTACACAATTAGTGGTGTTCATCATCCAACAAGAGTATATGTAGCACAAAGGAAAGAGAACTTATTTATTATGTGATCAATGTTGAGAGTGTCCACTAGTGAAAGTATGATCCCTAGGCCTTGTTTCCAATACTGCAAACACCGCTTACTTACTGTTCCACTGCATTTTTACTTGCTGCCATATTTTATTCAGATTGCTATTACCACTCATATACATCCATACTACTTGTATTTCACTATCTCTTCGCCGAACTAGTGCACCTATACATCTGACAAGTGTATTAGGTGTGTTGGGGACACAAGAGACTTCTTGCTTTGTGGTTGCAGGGGTTGCTTGAGAGGGATATCTTTGACCTCTTCCTCCCTGAGTTCGATAAACCTTGGGTAATCCACTTAAGGGAAACTTGCTGCTGTTCTACAAACCTCTGCTCTTGGAGGCCCAACACTGTCTACAAGAATAGAAGCACCCATAGACATCAATGAGCTATAAAACATTAACACAAATTGAGAAGTAGTTTGAAGGTTTAAAGGTAGCACATGAGAATTTACTTGGAATGGTTTGAAATGCCATGCATAGGTATTTATGGTGGACACTTTGGAATAACTTGGATATAAGGTATTTGGAAGCACGAGCAGCGTTCCCGCTCAGTACAAGTGAAGGCTAGCAATAGACTGGGAAGCGACAATCAAGAGAGCAATAACTGTCATAATCATGCTTGCGACAAAATAAAATTAACGGAGGCATAAAAGTGATACAAGAACTCTGAAACCAAGTAAATCATCGAGGCTTAATTGACTTTTGTTTAGTCATATGCATGCGTGAGCATGTGCCAAGTCGATTCAAGTGAATTATTCAGAGGAGGATACCACAATGTCATACCGATCTATGAATAAAACAATGCAAGCAAATATGCATGACATGCTACTCATTATTAATAGATTGGAACTAATCATGAGAGATCATGAACTACTAGACTTTTATTAAATGACATATACCTCACATGAACCAACTAAGCATGCTCACATGGATGAGTATATGTACAAAAATGAAAACAAATAGAGTTCATACCAGCCGCTCACCACAGTCAAGTTGCCGTAGATCGTCATTATTGCCTTTCACTTGTGCAGCTTGAATAATAATATGGAATGAAACCAAGCTCCAACCACCGGAGACCTCTGAACTCCCTAATAAACTTTACAAAACCAAAGAAGAACAACAAATATTTTTGGTGTTTTCGGGTTAGAAACAAGAACAAAAGGAAACAAGCAAACAAAGCAAAATCTTTTGGCTTTTCTCATAGCAAACCAACGATAGCAAATAAAGTAAAATAAGAGCAAAGAACCAAATAAAAAAATGGTGAAGAGAAACAACAGAAATATTTTTGGTCTTTTTGTGTTTTAGGAAAGAAACAAAACAAAAACAAGAGAATGCAAACTAACAGAAACACAGAAAAGTAGGATGGCAGAAATCTGCCAAAACCTGACAACAGTACAGAAATCGATTTTTACAAAAATCTTGCGTTGCTCAATCCGAAAAGTGTTCAACTAATGAAAGTTATCTAACAACCTGGGGAACATGAACAAAAATTTTCAACTCAAAATAACGTTCTGGCTGTGCGCACGATTTTTTTTGGTAACAGCCCAGAATCTGTTTTTAGACAGCACTTCCCCAAATATCATCTCCCTCTCATTAGAAAACCACTTTAAGAAACTAAACAAGTATGTACAAGTATCCAGCAACCATAATATGCAAAGAATGAGTGATGCCGGTATACCTCCCCCAAGCTTAGGCTTTTGGCCTAAGTGGAGTTCAACCCCAGCGAGGGTCGGGGTTCCACGCCGGTGGATCGTACATGGTGTGATAATAAGGTCCCTGCGCAGAAGAATAGCGTGGAGGCTCCACATGACCATAATGTTGATGTGAGGAGCTCGCTGCATCGGATGAAGAGTCGAGGTGTTCCTCGCCCTCCTCCGTTCCGTCCCTTGCATGATGGCCTTCTCTTTCTATGTATGCATTTAGCTCATTTTCTGTGACCGACCAACTTTCCCTGGAATCAAGGTTAAACAAAACAGGTGCAGGCAATCGTACTAGCTTTTCAGTTTTCTTAGTTGTTCTCCAAGTTTTCTTATAGAATGTTATCTTATAATACAGGTTGCTCAAATTAGACGTATCCGAAACAAACTCATGTTTAATCATGGAAACAACATCAAGTTTCTCTATGGAGAGCTGAATATCAAGATGGTGAGGTTCTACACCATGCATAGCTAATAAACGAGAGGCGATAAGACCTCCACAAATTCCTCCCTTCTCATGGTTAGTATCAAGTCTACAAGCTATCAAAGAACCCAAATTATAAGTCCTATCATGTTGCAATGCAGCAGCTAAGAAAGCCATATCTTGGATAGACAACTTACTTGCATTCTTTCTAGCAAGAACGCACTTTGTGATGAAATAAGCAAAGTAGCGAATAGCTGGGAGTTGAATACTACTGATCTTACCACCATCATCGGAGAAGCTTCTCCCTTGACAAATCATCGTATATAGACTCGAGAGCTCCCGTGGCGTTCCCCTAACCTTCTCGCATGATCCCCACTGTGACACTCTAATTGCTGCACAAAAATCATTAAAGGGCAAGTTGACAGTTTTATTATAAATTTTGTATCGAACCATGGGGTTAGTTTGGGACCGATTGAATTCAAAATCCTGCACCACTGACATAGTTAGTTTTGCATATTGGTAAGGTTCACCAACAACAAAACTTTCCAACCCTGCATTGGAAATCAGTTTCTGAACATCTTGCAAGATTCCTGCATTCCGCATAAAATCAGTGCATGGGTAATAAGAGGGGTATATTCCCTCTTCGCGGTGAACTCTCATGACTTCTTGCACCTCCAATTCTTGTTGGTTTAGTTGGTGCCTATTCCACTCCATTTTCTGAAAATTTTCAACAATCATTATAAAATTTGATTTCAAGGTATATAATTGAGGGAAACTACTATAGGAACTTGCTACAGTACTAAACATGCATCAAAACTAGTTTTTACCACTTAGAACAAGCATGCAAGCTCACTAAACATGTTACCTACAGCAGCAAATTATTCAATATATACTCAACCAAACAAAATTCTAATTAGATAATCAAAGGAGTCACATACCGGAGAGCAAATGTGCCAAATTTCAGACAGAAATCTGGGCTGAGCAAAGAGATCGAGAAATCTTGAGCTCTTGAGCAGAAACGCGAGTGAGAGAAAGCTGGTGCGAGTTTTTTCGGGAGAGAGAGTGAGATGGGAGAAAGAAGTGAAGAAGTGGGGCAAGGAGGGCCCCACACAACAGGGTGGCGCGCCCCCCTTGCTGGCCGCGCCGGCCTGTGGGGTGCCACCCTGGGGTGCCCCACTGGTCATCCCCAGGTGCCCCTTCAAAAAATAAGACTACCAGTATAATTTTTGTAAATTTTTGAGAACTTCGAAAAATGCACATTTCTGGGTGTTAAAGTGATTATTACAGCACAGGAAAAGATTTTGAAATTTCTAATTGACTAAAGAACTTTGCAAAACAAAAGGTGCTACAGCAAGTAAAACAAGTGGAGGAAGAAAGAAATGTTGTTTAGCTCTTCTATGTATTTAAAATATACTTGTTAACATGGTTGATCAAGTCTTGCTACCAAATAAATTTTATATGACATAAGAAGAAATAAACCTCAAATCAATCATGTTACCTTATATTGAATTGATATGGATCCAATCACAAGAGTTTGATATTCTTCTTTAGGCTCATATATAGGACAATCAATGGATCCCACCTTGATAGTTTTCAAATTAAAAATTGTATTGACTCCATATACTTTATCGATCCTCTTGGGAAAATAGATAGTATGTTCCTTATCTTCGACATTGAAAGTAACTTTTCCTTTATTGCAATCAATAACAGCCCCTGCAGTATTAAGAAAGGGTCTTCCAAGAATAATAGACATATTATCATCTTCAGGAATTTCCAACAGAACAAAATCAGTTAATATTAAGCAATTTTGAGTAACTTGAACAGGAACATTTTCACATACACCAACAGGAATAGCAGTGGATTTATCAGGCATTTGCAAAGATATATCAGTTGGTATCAACTTATCTAAATCAAGTCTCTTCTAAAGAGAAAAAGGCATCACACTAACTCCTGCTCCCAAATCACATAGAGTAGTTCTAACATAATTATTCTTGATAGAACAAGGAATAGTCGGTATACCTGGGTCTCCCAACTTCTTTGGAACCTTGCCATTGAAAGAGTAATTAGCGAGCATAGTGGAAATCTCCTCATTAGGAATTTTCCTTTTGTTAGAGACAATATCTTTCATATACTTTGAATAAGGAGGCAATTTAATAGCATCAGTCAAAGGGATTTGCAAAAATAAAGGTTTCATCCAATCGCAAAATTTATTATAATGTTCCTCCTCCTTTGATTTCAGTTTCTTAGCAGGAAAAGGCATTTGCTTTTGAACCCAAGGTTCTCTTTCATTACCATGTTTCTTTGTAATAAAATCTTCTTTAGTGTACTTTTTATTTTTAGCATGCTTTTCAGGTTCTTTTTCAATTTCTTCTTTATCAGGAGTATCATTCTTATCATTATCTTCATCATGTTCATTACCACTTTCAGTTTCAGCATCATAAATAGAAATACTATTAGGATCATTAACAGGTTCAGAGGATTCTACAATAGTTTTATGTTTCTTCTTCTTTTTCTTAGAAGGACTACTAGTTTCTTTAGTTTGTTGAGAATCTTGTTCAATTCTTTTGGGATGCCCTTCAGGATATAGAGGATCCTGGGTAGAAACACCACCTCTAGTTGTTACTTCATAAGCATGTTTTTCTTCATGAGTGTTTTTTAACAAGTCATTTTGCACTTTAGTAAGTTGATCAATTTGAGTTTGAATCATATTAAAATGTTTAACAAGCATCTTAACATCATTGGAAGTTCTCTCCACAATATCATGCAATTTACTAATAGCTTGAGAATTTTCTATTAGATGATTCTCTACTCTCATATTAAAATTATTTTGCTTAACAACATAATTATCAAATTCATCTAAACATTGATCAGGAGGTTTTGAATAAGGGATATCTCCTCTATCAAAGCGTTGAAGAGAATGTACCTCAATTGTGGATGAAGGGGGAATTATCTTACATAGGTCTTCTATAGGAGGTAAATTCTTCACATCTTCAGATTTAATACCCTTCTCCATAAGAGATTTCTTGGCTTCCCTCATATCTTCATCATTTAATTCAATCATACCCCTCTTCTTCAATATTGGTGTCGGGGTTGGTTCAGGTGTAGACCAATCATCATGATTTTTTCTTATTTTAGCCAATAATTCTTCAGCTTCGTCCGGAGTTCTTTTCCTGAAAACACAATCAGCACAGCTATCCAGGTATGCCCTAGACTCAATGGTTAGTCCACTATAAAATATATCAAGTGAATCATGCTTCTCCAAATCATGTCCAGGCTGAGCTCTAATAAGAGAGCAAAATCTTGCCCAAGCTTCAGGCAATTTCTCTCCATCTTCTTGATCAAAACTATAAATTCTCTGTAGAGCAATATGTTGAGCACTAGCGGGAAAGTATTTCCGAAAGAAAACATCAAGAAAACAACTTGGACTATCAATAGAATCAGGAGGCAAATTATTATACCAAATCTTAGCATCATCCTTTAATGAGAAAGGGAAAATCTTAGCAACAAAATAAGTTCGCATCTTAACATCATCAGAAAAAAAGCTACTTAAAGTAGAAAGCTCATTCATATGTTCTACAGCACTTTCTTTTTCAGTACCACAAAAAGGTGTTTTCTCAACAATAGATATATGAGATAAATCAAGAGAAAAGTCATAATCTTTATCCTGAATGTTTATAGGAGATGTGGCAAATTTAGGATCAGGAGACAGTTTATATCTAACAGCATGTTGTGCAATAAGCTTTTTAAGGTTACTTGTACTAGTAGTAGCATTGCATTTATCAATAAAATCATCATCAAGTTCCACATAATCTTCATCAAGATCATTAGTCTCAGGTGAATTAACAGGTGTAACAGTATTTTCATTAGGTGTTTCAGTATTTTCAATTTGTCTAGACCTAGCAATTGTAGAATCTAGAAAAGGACCTAATGAACCAGTATTATCAAGCACAGGAGAAGCATCATCAAAATTATCAGAGGAATTTTCAGATTCAGCAGAAATACCAACACGTGAAGCTTGTGGTGGTGAAACAAGTTGACTTATCACAGATGGTGAATCAAGAGCAGCGAGAGGTACTCGGAGTTGTACCTTTTCTTGTAGTGGATGGTAATATGGCGACTTTAGTATCGCGAGGTTTACCCATGATGGAGGATTTGCAGCGAACAATATCAATCCAAGTGAACTTGCAAATAAAGCTATGCTCCCCGGAAACGGCGCCAGAAAATAGTCTGGATGACCCACAAGTATAGGGGATCACAACAGTCTTCGAGGGAAGTGATGTCTACGTTCCCCCTCCTTTCCTGTAGACAGTGTTGGGCCTCCAAGTGCAGAGGTTTGTAGAACAGCAGCAAGTTTTCCCTTAAGTGGATCACCCAAGGTTTATCGAACTCAGGGAGGAAGAGGTCAAAGATATCCCTCTCATGCAACCCTGCAACCACAAAGCAAGAAGTCTCTTGTGTCCCCAACACACCTAATAGGTGCACTAGTTCGGCGAAGAGATAGTGAAATACAGGTGGTATGAATATATATGAGCAGTAGCAACCGTGCCAGAAAATAGCTTGTCGGCGTGTAGTTGATGGTGGTAGTATTGCGAGCAGTAGTAACACGAGTAAAACAATAAACAAGCAGTAGTAACTCAGCGGTATTTAGGAACAAGGCCTAGGGATTACACTTTCACTAGTGGACACTCTCAACATTGATCACATAACAGAATAGATAAATGCATACTCTACACTTTTGTTGGATGATGAACACATTGCGTAGGATTACACGAACCCTCAATGCCGGAGTTAACAAGCTCCACAATAATGCTCATGTTTAAGTAACCTTAAGTGTAAGATAGATCAAAACGACTAAACCAAGTACTAGCATAGCATGCACACTTGTCACCTTCATGCATATGTAGGAGGAATAGATCACATCAATATTATCATAGCAATAGTTAACTTCGCAATCTACAAGAGATCATGATCATAGCATAAACCAAGTACTAACACGGTGCACGCACTGTCACCTTTGCACACATGCGGGAGGAATAAAACTACTTTAATAACACATCACTAGAGTAGCACATAGATAAATTGTGATACGATGCACATTGCAATCATCAAGAGATATAAATAAGCACTTCACTACGCTCTTCAACGGTGAATAAGTACTTCGTGAAATATAGCCTAAGAGACCCACACGGTGCACACACTTGTCACCTTTACACACGTGGGACAAGGAGTCTCCAGGAGATCACATAGGTAAAACCCACTTGACTAGCATAATGACATCTAGATTACAAGCATCATCATATGAATCTCAATCATGTAAGGCAGCTCATGAGATTATTGTATTGAAGTACATAGGAGAGAGATGAACCACATAGCTACCGGTACAGCCCCGAGCCTCGATGGAGAACTACTCCCTCCTCATGGGAGCAGCAGCGTTGATGAAGATGGCGGTGGAGATGGCAGCGGTGTCGATGGAGGAGCCTTCCGGGGGCACTTCCCCGCTCCGGCAGGGTGCCGGAACAGAGACTCCTGTCCCCCGATCTTGGCTTCGCGATGGCGGCGGCTCTGGAACTTTTCTCGTATCGTGACTTCCTCCGTAAGGGTTTTCGATGCAGGGGCTTTATATAGGCGAAGAGGCGGCGCAGGGGGGTCAAAGGGGCGACCAGACCATAGGGTGGCGCGGGCCCAGCCCTGGCCGCGCCACCATGTCATCTGGGGCCCACGGGGCCCCTCCGGCGGCTCTCGGGTGTTCCGGATGCTTCCGGGCAAAATAGGAACCCGGGCGTTGATTTCGTCCAATTCCGAGAATATTTCGTTACTAGGATTTACGAAACCAAAAACAGCAGAAAAAGGAACTGGCACTTCGGCATCTTGTTAATAGGTTAGTTCCAGAAAATGCACAAATACGACATATAATGTGTATAAAACATGTAGATATCATCAATAAAGTGGCATGGAACATAAGAAATTATCGATACGTTGGAGACGTATCAGCATCCCTAAGCTTAGTTACGCTCGTCCCGAGCAGGTAAAACGATAACAAAGATAATTTCTTAAGTGACATGCCATCATAAACTTGATCATATTGTAAACATATGTAATGAATGCAGCGATCAAAACAAAGGTAATGACATGAGTAAACAACTGAATCATATAGCAAAGACTTTTCATGAATAGTACTTCAAGACAAGCATCAATAAGTCTTGCATAAGAGTTAACTCATAAAGCAATAATTCAAAGTAAAGGTATTGAAGCAACACATAGGAAGATTAAGTTTCAGCGGTTGCTTTCAACTTGTAACATGTATATCTCATGGATATTGTCAACATAAAGTAATATAACAAGTGCAATATGCAAGTATGTAGGAATCAATGCACAGTTCACACAAGTGTTTGCTTCTTAAGGTGGAAGGAGATAGGTAAACTGACTCAACAATAAAAGTAAAAGAATGGTCCTTCAAAGAGGAAAGCATCGATTGCTGTATTTGTGCTAGAGCTTTGGTTTTGAAAACATAAAGAGAGCATAAAAGTAAAATTTTGAGAGGTGTTTGTTGTTGTCAACGAATGGTAGTGGGCACTCTAACTATCTCATCAACCAGACTTTCAAGAGCGGCTCCCATGAAGGACGTTATCTCTACCAGCAAGGTAGATCATCCCTCTTCTCTTTTGTTTACACATGTACTTTAGTTTAGTTTTTCTTTATTTATGGATGACACTCCTCCCAACCTTTTGCTTACACAAGCCATGGCTAACCGAATCCTCGGGTGCCTTCCAACATTCACATACCATGGAGGAGTGTCTCTTTGCAAAATTAAGTTGCTTATCGATGAATCAGAGCAAAACATGTGAAGAGAATTATTAATGCAAGTTAATTAATTGGGGCTGGGAACCCCATTGCCAGCTCTTTTTGCAAAATTATTGGATAAGCGGATGAAGCCACTAGTCCATTGGTGAAAGTCTGTCAAAAGTAAATGACAAGATCGAAAGATAAAACACCACATACTTCCTCATGAGCTATAAAACATTGACACAAATAAGAGGTAATAAATTTTGAATGGTTTAAAGGTAGCACTCAAGCAATTTACTTTGGAATGGCGGAGAAATACCATGTAGTAGGTAGGTATGGTGGACACAAATGGCATGAATATTGGCTCAAGTATTTGGATGCATGAGAAGTATTCCCTCTCGATACAAGGTTTAGGCTAGCAAAGTTATTTGAAGCAAACTCAAGGATGAACCGGTGCAGCAAAACTCACATAAAAGACATATTGTAAACATTATAAGACTCTACACCGTCTTCCTTGTTGTTCAAAACTCAATACTAGATATTATCTAGACCTTAGAGAGACCAAATATGCAAACCAAATTTTAGCATGCTCTATGTATTTCTTCACTAATAGGTGCAAAGTATATGATGCAAGAGCTTAAACATGAGCACAACAATTGCCAAGTATCACATTATCCAAGACATTTTAGAATTACTACATGTAGCATTTTTCCAATTCCAACCATATAACAATTTAACGAAGATGAAACTTCGCCATGAATATTAAAAGCTAAGAACACATGTGTTCATACGAACCAGCGGAGCGTGTCTCTCTCCCAAACAAGGATGAACTCATTCAGAGAACTAAGATAACAAAACAAAAACAAAAATAAAAGCACACAGACGCTCCAAGTAAAGTACATAAGATGTGACCGAATAAAAATATAGTTTCACTAGAAGAAACCTGATAAGTTGTCGATGAAGAAGGGGATGCCTTGGGCATCCCCAAGCTTAGATGCTTGAGTCTTCTTGAAATATGCAGGGATGAACCACCGGGGCATCCCCAAGCTTAGACCTTTCGCTCTTCTCGATCACATTATATCACCCTCTTCTATTGACCCTTGAAAACTTCCTTCACACCAAACTTCAAGCAAACTCATTAGAGGGTTAGTGCACAATTAATAATTCACTCATTCAGAGGTGACACAATCATTATTTTCACTTCTGGACATTGCATAATGCTACTGGACATTAATGGATCAAAGAAATAAATCCAACATAGCAAAAGAGGCAATGCGAAATAAAAGGCAGAATCTGTCAAAAACAGAACAGTCCGTAAAGACGAATTTTAGGATGGCACCAGACTTGCTCAAATGGAAAAACTCAAAACTAATGAAAGTTGCGTACATATCTGAGGATCACGCTCGTAAATTGGCAGATTTTTTCGAATTTTCTACAGAGGACTGTGGCCAGATTCGTGACAGACAGCAATGCTGTTTCTGCGCAGCGATCCCAAATATAACATCAACTTTGACATAGAAACTTTACTTGGCACAAAAACTTGATAAGGAGAGGTTGCTACAGTAGTGAACAACTTCCAAGACACAAATATAAAACAAAGTACTGTAGCAAAATAACACATGGGTTATCTCCCAAGAAGTTCTTTTCTTTATAGCCATTAAGATGGGCTCAGCAGTTTTAATGATGCACTCGCAAGAAATAGAAGTTGAAGCAAAAGAGAGCATCAAGAGGCAAATTCAAAACACATTTAAGTCTAACATGCTTCCTATGAAAAGGAATCTTGTAAATAAACAAGTTCATGAAGAGCAAAGTAACAAGCATAGGAAGATAAAACAAGTGTAGCTTCAAAAATTTCAGCACATAGAGAGGTGTTTTAGTAACATGAAAATTTTTACAACCATATTTTCCTCTCTCATAATAACTTTCAGTAGCATCATGAGCAAACTCAACAATATAACTATCACATAAAGCATTCTTATCATGAGTCTCATGCATAAAATAATTACTACTCCCAACATAAGCATAATCAATTTT
>NC_061508.1:71928796-72065344 GCF_022539505.1 Lolium rigidum | reverse complement strand
AAAAGATCACAAAAACTAGCTTCCCCAAGCTTAGACTTCTCCATAGCATTAGCAGTAATTGCCAATGTTAAGGAAATCGGTAATCGTTAACTGCTCGGCCGGCTTGGGAGTAGCGATTAATCGAAATTCGGACGATTAACTGATTTAATCGGTCGACTATTAATCGGTGCAACCTACACAAATTAGCACTTAAAACAATTTATATAAGAAAAATAATAATATATGAGCCTCTATATGTCTCTCCCTACTTCTCTAAAGCCTAAAATCCAAGAAAAACTTGTACGCTTCTCCTCCATGACCTAATCTTTAAGGTCAGGAGCGAATCGGGATCCACTAGCCGAAGCCGCGTTCCTTCCTTCCACTTCTTCTCCTCTTACCTCTGAAGTTTATATTCTCCCACCACCTAGGGTACGACCCCTCTTACACCTCAACCACCTAACCTATTGAAGGCGTCCTCCAGTTCCTGGACGAGCTCCTCATGGTGATCGAGCTCCTGTATCTGAGGTCTTGGAAACTATGAGTAACTAGTCTGGGAGGACAAGAAACTATTTGGCAACAGTGGAAATGAAGCTACTGAGGCTGCAATCAAGCAGGAGCTTCGCAAAATCTGCTTTATTGGGGAGGGATAGCTCCCGTATTAGCGATATGCATTGAAAATATAGTAACTTTTTTGACAAAGTGTGGTAGTTAATCGGGAAAATACCTAGTAATCGGACTTTCGGACTGATTAATCGGACTAAGGGATTAACACAAGAGATTAATGGTAATCGACACGGTCAAGCCCCTAGTAGCGATTAATCGGCCAAGTAATCGTTGAATCGGCCTAGTTTTTGAACAGTTCATACTAATAACATTGCTACTAGCATGCAAATAAGGTTCCATAGGTTTTTTAATTTTTGCATCAAACAATTCTAAATCGGGAAAAAGATAAAAAAGCTCACTAAATTTTTGTTGTTTTCCATTATGCCTAACTAGTGAAAATAAAAACAAGAGACAAAAAGATAAAATTGCAGAATCTAAAGGAGATAGCTTCGAGCACTCACACACCGGCAACAGTGCTAGGAAATAGCTTAGTAGTCGGAGGATGTGAATACCTTTTACCTTACCTCCCCGGCAACGGCGCCAGAAAATAGCTTGATGTCTACGGGTACTTCTATTCTTGTAGACAGTGTTGAGCCTCCAAGAGCAGAGGTTTGTAGAACAGCAGCAAGTTTCCCTTAAGTGAATCACCCAAGGTTTATCGAACTCAGGGAGGTAGAGGTCAAAGATAGTCCTCTCAAGCAACCCTGCAATTAAGATACAAGAAGTCTCTTGTGTCCCCAACACACCTAATACACTTGTCAGATGTATAGGCGCACTAGTTCGGAGAAGAGATAGTAAAACACAGGTGGTATAGATGAATATGAGTGGTAATAACAATCTGAAATAAATATGGCAGCGAGTAAACATGCAGTAGAACAGTAAGTAAGCGGTGTTTGCAGTATTGGAAACAAGGCCTAGGGATCATACTTTCACTAGTGGACACTCTCAACATTGATCACATAATAAATAACTTCTTCTCATTTGTGCTACATACACTCTCTTGTTGGATAACAAACACCATTCATTGTGTAGGGCTACAAGAGCTCCCTCAAGCCGGAGTTAACAAGCGCCACAACATTCAACATTCATATTTAAGTAACCTTAGAGCATAATAGATCTTTGCAAAATAAAACGAGAACTAACATAGCATACACACTGTCATCATTACACTATGAAAGGGGGAATAGATCACATCGATACTATCATAGTGATAATTAACTCCATAACCTACAAGAGATTATGATCATAACCTACGACAAGAACTACACGGTGCACACACTGTCGCCTTTACACCATGCAGGAGGAATAGACTACTTTAATAACATCACATGAGTAGCACATAGACTAGTAGCGATACAAAGCTCATCATATGGATCTCAATTATGCAAAGCAATTCATGAGATCATTGTATTGGGGTACAGAGAGAGAGATTAACCACATAGCTACCGGTACAGCCCTTAGCCTCGGGGGAGAACTACTCCCTCCTCATCATAGGAGAATGATACGTCTGAAACGTATCTATAATTTCTTATGTTCCATGCTACTTTTATGACAA
Source organism: Lolium rigidum (assembly GCF_022539505.1). Lineage (NCBI taxonomy): Eukaryota > Viridiplantae > Streptophyta > Magnoliopsida > Poales > Poaceae > Lolium > Lolium rigidum. The sequence continues at coordinate 72,063,207 of NC_061508.1, read as the reverse complement.
TACTTAAATGTTTTATACATACTTCACATCATTATTATACATTTTACGGCACTAACCTACTAACAAGATGCCGAAGCGCCAGTTGCTGTTTTCTGCTGTTTTTGGTTTCAGAAATCCTAGTAAGGAAATATTCTTAGAATTGGACGAAATCAACGCCCAGGGTCCTATTTTTCCACAAAGCTTCCAGAAGACCGAGGGTGAAAGGAAGTGGGGCCACGGGGCGCCGCCACACTAGGGCGGCGCGGCCTAGGGGGGGCCCGCGCGGCCCTAGCGTGTGGGGCCCCCGTGACCCCTCCGACTCCGCCCTTCCGCCTACTTAAAGCCTTCATCGCGAAACCCCCTGTACCGAGAGCCACGATACGGAAAACCTTCTAGAGACGCCGCCGCCGCCAATCCCATCTCGGGGGATTCAGGAGATCGCCTCCGGCACCCTGCCGGAGAGGGGAATCATCACCGAAGGGGCTCTACATCATCATGCCCGCCTCCGGATTGATGCGTGAGTAGTTCATCCTTGGACTATGGGTCCATAGCAGTAGCTAGATGGCTGTCTTCTCCGCTTGTGCTATCATTTTTTAGATCTTGTGAGCTGCCTAACATGATCAAGATCATCTATTTGTAATGCTACATGTTGTGTTTGATGGGATCCGATGAATCTAGAATATTATGTCAAGTTGATTATCAATCTATCATATATGTGTTGTTTATGTTCTTGCATGCTCTCTGTTGCTAGTAGAGGCTCTGGCCAAGTTGATACTTGTAACTCCAAGAGGGAGTATTATGCTCGATAGTGGTTCATATGCCTCCATTTAATCTGGGACAGTGACAGAAAGTTCTAAGGTTGTGGATGTGCTGTTGCTACTATGGATAAAACATCAATGCTTTGTCTAAGGATATTTGTGTTGATTACATTACGCACCATACTTAATGCAATTATCTGTTGTTTACAACTTAATACTGGAGAGGGTGCGGATGCTAACCCGAAGGTGGATTATTTAGGCATAGATGCATGCTGGATAGCGGTCTATGTACTTTGTCGTAATGCCCTGATTAAATCTCATAGTAATCATCGTTGATATGTATTGAATCTTGATTTGTCAATTTCCCATCTGTATTTTGTTCACCCAGCATGTTAGTTATCTTATTGGAGAGACACCACTAGTGAACTGTGGACCCCGGTCCATTCTTTTACATCTGAATACATTCTACTGCAATTATTGTTCTTACTCGTTCTTTGCAAACAAACACCATCTTCCACTCGATACGCTTAATCCTTTGTTTTCGAGTAAGCCGGTGAGATTGACAACCTCACTCGTTACGTTGGGGCAAAGTATCTTGATTGTGTTGTGCAGGTTCCACGTTGGCGCCGGTTTCACTGGTGTTGCGCCGCACTACACTCCTCCACCAACAACCTTCACGTGCTTCTTGGCTCCTACTGGTTCGATAACCTTGGTTTCTTTCTGAGGGAAAACTTGCTGCTGTGCGCATCACACCTTCCTCTTGGGGTTCCCAACGGACGTGTACATCTACGTGCATCAAGCTCTTTTTCTGGCGCCGTTGCCGGGGAGATCAAGACACGCTGCAAGGGGAGTCTCCACATCCAATCTCTTTACTTTGTTTTTGTCTTGCTTTACTTTATTTTATTTACTGTCTTGTTTGCTTCATATTAAAAACACAAAAAAATTAGTTACTTTACTTTCTGTCTTGTTTACTTGTTCTATATCAAAACACAAAAAAATTAGTTACTTGTCTTTACTTTATTCTATTTGCCTCGTTTACTTTTATTACTGTTATAATGGGTACTCCTGAAAATACTAAGTTGTGTGATTTCACTAGCACAAATAATAATGATTTTATAAGTACTCCTATTGCTCCACCTGCTACTACAGCAGAATTCTATGAAATTAAACCTGCTTTACTGAATCTTGTTATGAGAGAGCAATTTTCTGGTGTTAGTACTGATGATGCTGCTGCCCATCTTAATAATTTTGTTGAAATTTATGAAATGAAAAAGTATAAGGATATAGATGGTGATATTATAAAACTGAAATTGTTTCCTTTCTTATTAAGAGAAAGAGCTAAAGATTGATTGCTTTCTTTGCCTAAGAATAGTATTGATTCATGGACTAAATGTAAAGATGCTTTTATTGGTAAATATTATCCTCCTGCTAATATTATATATTTGAGAAGTAGCATTATGAACTTTAAACAATTTCATAATGAACATGTTGCTCAAGCATGGGAGAGAATGAAATCTTTGGTAAAGAATTGCCCAACCCATGGACTGACTACTTGGATGATCATCCAAACCTTTTATGCAGGATTGAATTTTTCCTCGAGGAACCTATTGGATTCAGCTGCTGGAGGTACTTTTATGTCCATCACCCTGGGCGCCGCGACTAAGCTTCTTGATAATATGATGATCAATTACTCTAAATGGCACACTGAAAGAACTCCTCAAGGTAAGAAGGTAAATTATGTTGAAGAAACCTCTTCTTTGGGTGATAAGATTGATGCTATTATGTCTATGCTTGTAAATGGTAGATCTCATATTGATTCTAATAATGTTCCTTTAGCTTCATTGATTGCTCAAGAAGAAAATGTTGATGTGAATTTCATTAAGAGTAATAATTTCAACAACAATGCTTATAGGAATAATCTATCTATTATATATTAAAAAGTAAATTACGGGCTCACCAGAAAATAGAGAAATCGCAAGAAAATCCCACAAAAATCAGAAACATCCAACCATTTAATTCATAGATAGAAAATCTCTAGCCGTTAGATTAGATTTAAGCTACAAAATTACCCACCATTGCCATTATACATCTACCCTCACCGATACCTTTTTATTTTTCTCAGCAACGTCCAGCCCTCAATGCATCGTGGAGTCAAAGAAAAAGCAAAAAATTATGCCCTAGGCAGCTAGCGTATCCTCATGCACGCTGCCGCCGCCGCCGATTTACCCTGGGTGTCGTCGGCCGGCCGGCCTCCACCAAGGTACGTACACGTACATCGCTGCCTCTGATCATTCTAGCTTGCATCATAGATTTATAGATCACCAACGGGGAGACATGCATCCATACGTATTTGATGTGTATCTACTCGGTGACGACGGACAGCCGGCGGATCAATCTCCATTAAATTCTTTGATAGCTATGCTCTAGCTGCTGACCTTATTTCCCATTATCAACTCCCCTCGGTGTTGCACCACTACCGGAAATTATTCTGGCCGGAAGATACATGATCGATCTAGCTTGCCTCATGGATGCAAAGATCACCATCGGAGATGAATCACTGCATATTTCACGTGTATTTGCCTCGGTAACGTCGGACAGCCGGCGATAGTTGTGGCTTCTCTCGCTGGGGCAAGTGAGCAGGATTTGAAAAATTGGTAGCAGCCTCCAAGTTAGCATTTACTCCCTAATTATGTTCATCCCTGGCCATGAAAAGGTATGATAAAAACGTTTTGTATAGAGGTACATTGAGACATTTAGATGCAACATTTTCATGGTAAACACTAACCAACACAAACGCACGCATGTGCACTAGCTTCCATAATCTGGTCTTTTATGGATATCTAATCATCTGTGTTGCACTCTGATGGAACACTTTCATAACCTATCTTTTAGAGATCTCTAATCATTTATGCTGGTGTTCTGATTGGAATCATAGGATGGAGTCTGCGGGTTCTAATACTGTGGATGCTGGATCGGAAGGGCTAGACTAGAAGATCGACTGCATGCAATGGAATCCCGGCCTCGCATCTGTTGGTCGATACCACTTCTACTGAGCAGAAGGGACCATGCAGTACATTGTTATACTGTACGATACGAGTGCTGATCCACTATTGGTCTAGATGGTCGACACAAAATATTTGCATATTCAAAAGTTGCAATATTGCTCGAGAGTTGTATTTGTTTCCCTACTTCTCCTCTCCATCAAGAATCTCTTCCACAGTTCAATTCAGACAAGTATGGTGCATCAAAACAAATTAAGTTCTATCTCAGGTAATGTCATGAGGTAATGCATCTCCTAACTCAGAATATTCATGGATCCATGTAAATAGATAAGAACATATACATGCATTTGTTTTTGGAGTGATGAATGCATTAATCCAATTAATGAGGATCATGTGTACAGATGCTCAACATTATTCGGCAGTATTCTTCGCCATGTTGGATACGTTTCACAGTCTATTTCTTATTAGTGTTTTGTATGTTGTGTGACATCACCGATTCACCGATCCGCCAGATCCCGATGCCTACTATCTCCTGGGCCCGATGTTTTCTTGCGCATGTTTTAGGTGATTGTAATCATGGCAATATTTTTTCACCTCAGTCTCCGTAACCACATTGACTATATTTTGCATGATCAGTAATAACAGGTAGATCAGCTCGCCCAACTACAGCCACCGCACGTGATACAACTCTATAGGATATTGTGGGGTCTTGCTATTTCGTTGTAACGATGTGAAGATGCTGATATTTCTCTTTTTGGAGCTGGCTAAATGTGACAGGCCGGTGGTTGTCATGCTTTTCTTTGCATGAATATCACACACGTTCATGGAAGTATTTTGGACAAGTTGGCTCTTACTACATATTGATTATTAAACATTTTATTAAATATCTCCAATCTCGCTGCAGGTGAAGACTTTCGCTGTTTCTTATACAGTATGCTCCCCCACTAATGTGATCTAACAGTTTTATTCCTTTCAATTAGTGCAAAGCAAAAATTGAAGCTTTTTTGGCAATGATTTATAATCAGTATATTTTTCTTGCAAGTTAAAGGTTTACCACAAAATAAGCTCATGTTAATTTGTTTGGTATGTTTCGTATGCATATTCCACCATTATGGAGGTCATGCGCAAGGATTAATGTCGGCGTTGGTCGTCGCGCCTACGCCTCGAATGCCAATGTTCAATTCTCTATGGCTCAAACTATATTCTTTACAATATCCTTAAACTATTTGTAATTTCGTAACTACATACATGCAGTTCATACGTCTCAAAAACAAGAGCAGCGAGAACCAACCTATGAGGGAGGAGGCCAGGCAACCACAAGTGCGTATCTCTTAGGTAGTGATCTCAGGTCTTGACTAAGGTTGTTAATTTTCTTTGGAAGGGGACTGAACTATGGTTGTTCTTCGGTATTTAGTTGTTTCATATTTGCAGATTTTGGGGTTTATTCCAGCAATTATGCCAAGTATGATGGTATATCTATCCTGAGATTTTATGGTATATCTTCATGTTATGCCTTTGGTAATTCAGTTTGAGTAGTCCGGTGGCTTTGTGTTTTCTTGTAAGAATTTGCTTCATGTTTCCACTTTTCTGAGTTTCCTCATCTATATTATATTATTTTCCTCTCTGGCATCTTATTGTGAAATTATGTAGGTATATTCATTTTATTTTGACCAGGACACCATGAGACTATCCATATAAATTCTGGACTTCTGCTTTATAAGGAAACTCGGAAAGAAAGGTTTTACCATGATTTGTGTGGCAACAAAGTACACTTTTAGTCTAATTTACAATGCACTAACACTTACATGAGTACTATAATATGGATTTGGAATGCACGACCAGAATTACCCCAGGTAAGATTTTAGCATTGTTATTATATAGAGTGGCAATGGAATGATTGAAGGATCTATAAAGGGTTTCTATTCCTATCATGACATTTTGGTGCTAACATAGAAGAATTGTTTTTATGTATTGCCATGAGGAACCTTCCTGGTAATCATATAAGGTTCTAGATTTTTTGTGTTGTTATCTAGCATTGATGTGCTTATTTTCAGGCTCATAGTTACATAATATTCTGGAGATGTCCGAAATATGTTTCCATAATCATCTAAAATTAGGCACATGCGCCGACTCCATCAAAATTATGTTGTGAATTAAGATATGAAGGCATGGTTTCTAATGAACTATATTGTGAAGAATTGCTGAAGTTAGCTACGCACCGTACAGATACAATGGAACCAAATGATGGAGTTTGACAACGCGAATTTTATTACTTGAGGGAATTTTGATTTGGATCAGTGTGCTACCGTATTTGTTATGAGCATGTGACCAATTAAAGTTTCAAAATGATAATTAGAAGGAATGATTTTTTTTGTGATTACAATAATACATATGGAGATGATTCAGCAAATGGTACCATTTATATTTTGCTATTGAAGGGAGATCGTCTAAGAATCATGTCATTTAGTCTTACAAGGTACACGTGACTGACGTCCATGCATGCTGAAAATATGAGTGATATGTTTTGAATCATTATTTAGTTATAAAAATAATATACATATTTAAATGGTCGCCCGCGCATGTGCGCGGGCCACTCTGCTAGTTATGGTAACAACAACTATAGGCCATATCCTTCTAATAATGGTAGTGGCTATGGTAATTCTTATGGTAATTCTTACAACAATAATAAGAGTGTACCCTCTGGTCTTGAAGTGATGCTTAAAGAATTTATTAGTACACAAACTGCTTTTAATAAAATTGTTGAAGAAAAGCTTGATAAAATTGATGTTCTTGCTTCTAAGGTTGATAGTATTGCTCTTGACGTTGATCTTTTAAAACTGAAAGTTATGCCTGAGGAAGTTAAAGATGCTAGGTTTTCTAAAACAAATGCCATCCAAGTTCGAATTAATGATAATATTAGAATGTTGGCTGAATTGCATGCTAGGTGGGATAGAGAAGATAAAGAAAAACTTGCTAAAGAGAATAATGTAGCTAAAGTATGGACTATTACCACCACTAGTAATGTTGATTCTACACATGTTTCTAAACTTCCTACTATCAATGGTAAAATAATTGGTGTTGGCAATGTTTCTACTCCTAGTGCAAAGCGTGCAAAATTGCCTGAAACTGCTTGTGATAAAACTGCTGAAATTTTTCAAAATATTGGTGACAATGATTCCATTGCTGTAGAACATAATGGTTTAGATTTTGATGATTGTCATATTACTGAAGTTATAAATTTCTTACAAAAACTTGCTAGAAGTCCTAATGCTAGTGCTATAAATTTAGCCTTTACAAAACATATTACAAATGCTCTCATTAAAGCTAGGGAAGAGAAACTAAAACTTGAAGCTTCTATTCCTAGGAAGTTAGAAGATGGTTGGAAGCCCATCATTAAGATGAAATTCAATGATTTTGAATGTAATGCTTTATGTGATCTTGGTGCAAGTATTTCTGTTATGCCTAAGAAAATTTATGATATGCTTGACTTGCCACCATTGAAAAATTGTTATTTAGATGTTAATCTTGTTGATAATGTTAAAAAGAAACCTTTGGAGAGGATTGATAATGTTCGCATTACGGTTAACAATAACCTTGTCCCCGTTGATTTTGTTGTCTTGGATATTGAATGCAATGCATCTTGTCCTATTGTGTTGGGAAGACCTTTTCTTCGAACTGTTGGTGCTGTTATTGATATGAAGGAAGGTAATATTAAGTATCAATTTCCTCTCAAGAAAGGTATGGAACACTTCCCTAGAAAGAAAATAAAGTTGCCTTTTGATTCTATTATTAGAACAAGTTATGATGTTGATGCTTCTTCTCTTCATGTTACTTGATTTGCACTTTCTGCGCCTAGCTGAAAGGCGTTAAAGAAAGCACTTCTTGGGAGATAACGCAAGTTTCATTTTATTTACTGTATTGTTGAGTCTTGGAAGTTGTTTATTACTGTAGCAACCTCTTCTTATCATGTTTTTGTGCCAAGTAAAGTCTCTATAGTAAAGTTGATGCTAGATTTGGATTGCTGCGCAGAAACAGCATTGCTGTCTGTTACGAATTCGCGCAGAACTCTCTGTAGAAGAGTCAAAAAAATCTGCAAATTTACGTGCGTGATCCTCAGATATGTACGCAACTTTCATTAGTTTTGAGTTTTTCCGTTTGAGCAAGTTAAGTGCCCCTGCAAAATTCGTCTTTACGGACTGTTCTGTTTTGACAGATTCTGCCTTTTATTTCGCATTGCCGCTTTTGCTATGTTGAATGAGTTTCTTTGTTCCATTAACTTTCAGAAGCTTTGTGCAATGTCCAGAAGTGTTAAGAATGATTGTGTCACCTCTGAATATGTGAATTTTTATTATGCACTAACCCTCTAATGAGTTTGCTTGAAGTTTGGTGTGGAGGAAGTTTTCAAGGGTCAAGAGAAGAGGATGATATACTATGATCAAGAAGAGTGAAAGGTCTAAGCTTGGGGATGCCCCGGTGGTTCATCCCTGCATATTTTAAGAAGACTCAAGCATCTAAGCTTGGGGATGCCCAAGGCATCCCCTTCTTCATCGACAACTTATCAGGTCACTTCTAGTGAAACTATATTTTTATTCCATCACATCTTATGTTCTTTACTTGGAGCATCTGTTTGCTTTTATTTTTGCTTTGGTTTGAATAAAGTTGGATCCCACCATCCTTATATTGGAGATATTAAGCTCCACTTTTTCATATGGAACACTTGTGTTCTTAATTATGCTTTAATGTTCATGGCGAAGGCTGAAATTGCTTCGTTAAATTGCTATTTGGTTGGAATCAGAAAATGCTGCATATGGTTTGGAATAACTTGGCAATTGTTTGAGCTCTCATAGATCTTGTTTAAGCTCTTGCATCATGTAGTTTAATTTATTAATGGAGAACTACCGTAGAGCTTGTTTAATTTGGTTTGCATGATTGGTCTCTCTAAGTCTAGATATTTTCTGGTAAAGTGTTTGAACAACAAGGAAGACAGTGTAGAGTCTTATAATGCTTGCAATATGTTCTTGTGTAAGTTTTGCTGTACCTTTTCGTACTTGTGTTTGCTTCAAACAACCTTGCTAGCCCAAACCTTGTACTGAGAGGAAATGCTTCTTGTGCATCCAAACACCTTGAGCCAAAACCCATGCCATTTGTGTCCACCATATCTACCTACTATGTGGTATTTTTCTGCCATTCCAAAGTAAATTACTTGAGTGCTACCTTTAAAATTCCATTCCTTTAACTTTGCAATATATAGCTCATGGGACAAATAGATTAAAAACTATTGTGTTGATGAATATGTAGTTATGTGTCTTAGTTCTTATAAGTTGCTTGTTGAGCGGTAACCATGTTTCTGGGGACGCCATCAACTTTTTACCTTTGTTGGATATCATGTGAGATGATATGCATGTTCGTCTTGTCTGAAGTAAGTGCTATTTCATGATCAAATGGTTTGAGTATGCATATGTTAGAGAAGAACATTGGGCCGCTAACTAAAGCCATGTATCATGGTGGAAGTTTCAGTTTGGACATACAACCTCAATCTCTTATGAGAATATTATTTTTTGTTGAATGCTTAAGCATTAAAAGAGGAGTCCATTATCTGTTGTCTATGTTGTCCCGGTATGGATGTCTAAGTTGAGAATAATCAAAAGCGAGAAATCCAATGCGTGCTTTCTCCTTAGACCTTTGTACGTACAGGCGGCATAGAGGTACCCCTTTGTGACACTTGGTTGAAACATATGTCATGCAATGATAATCCGTGTTATCCGAGCTGATTAGGACAAGGTGCGAGCACTATTATTACTCTATGCATGAGACTTGCAACTTGTAGGAAGTATTATGCATAGCACATATGAATTATTACTACCGTTGACAAAATTGTTTCTATGTTTTCAAAACAAAAGCTCTAGCACAAAAATAGTAATCCATGCTTCCCTCTGCGACGGGCCATTCTTTTACTTTATGTTGAGTCAGTTTACCCACTTCTTTCTATCTTAGAAGCAAACACTTGTATTAACTGTGTGCATTGATTCATACATGTTTACTTATTGCACCTGTTATATTACTCTATGTTGACAAATATCCATGAGATATACATGTTACAAGTTGAAAGCAATTGCTGAAACTTAATCAGCCTTTGTGTTGCTTCAATGCATTCTACTTTGAATTTATTGCTTATGAGTTAGCTCTTATGCAAGTCTTATTGATACTTGTCTTGAAAGTACTATTCATGAAAAGTTTTGCTATATGATTCATTTGTTTAGTCATTATCTTTGTTAGCAATCTTTTGCTTCAGATCACTCCATCCATCTCATATACTTTACAATAATGTTGATCAAGGTTATGTTGGTAGCATGTCACTTCAGAAATTATTTGTGTTATCGTTTACCTACTCGAGGGCGAGTATGAACTAAGCTTGGGGATGCTGATACGTCTCAAACGTATCTATAATTTCTTATGTTCCATGCTACTTTTATGACAATACTAGAATGTTTTATACATACTTTACATCATTATTATACATTTTCCGGCACTAACCTATTAACAAGATGCCGAAGCGCCAGTTGCTGTTTTCTGCTGTTTTTGGTTTCAGAAATCCTAGTAAGGAAATATTCTCGGAATTGGACGAAATCAATGCCCAGGGTCCTATTTTTCCACGAAGCTTCCAGAAGACCGAGGGGGAAAGGAAGTGGGGCCACGGGGCGCCGCCACACTAGGGCGGCGCGGCCCATCTCGGGGGATTCAGGAGATCGCCTTCGGCACCCTACCGGAGAGGGGAATCATCACCGATGGGGCTCTATGATGTCTACTCACGCTTCTTTTCCTGTAGACAGTGTTGGTCCTCCAAGAGCAGAGGTTTGTAGAACAGTAGCAAGTTTTCCCTTAAGTGGATCACCCAAGGTTTATCGAACTCAGGGAGGAAGAGGTCAAAGATATCCCTCTCAAGCAACCCTGCAATCACGATACAAGAAGTCTCTTGTGTCCCTAACACACCTAATACACTTGTCAGATGTATAGGTGCACTAGTTCGGCGAAGAGATAGTGAAATACAAGTAGTATGGATGTATATGAGTGGTAATAACAATCTGAAATAAATATGGCAGCGAGTAAACATGCAGTAGAACAGTAAGTAAGCGGTGTTTGCAGTATTGGAAGCAAGGCCTAGGGATCATACTTTCACTAGTGGACACTCTCAACATTGATCGCATAATAAATAATAACTTCTCTCATTTGTGCTACATACACTCTTTTGTTGGATGACAAACACCATTCGTTGTGTAGCGCTACAAGAGCTCCCTCAAGCCGGAGTTAACAAGTGCCACAACATTCAACATTCATATTTAAGTAACCTTAGAGCATAATAGATCTTTGCAAAATAGACCGAGTACTAACATAGCATACACACTGTCACCTTTACACTATGAAGGGGGAATAAATCACATCAATACTATCATAGCGATAATCAACTCCATAACCTACAAGAGATTATGATCATAATCTACAACAAGAACCACACGATGCACACACTCGTCACCATTACACCATGCGGGAGGAATAGACTACTTTAATAACATCACATGAGTAGCACATAGACTAGTAGCGATACAAAGCTCATATGGATCTCAATCATGTAAGGCAGCTCATGAGATCATTGTATTGAAGTACATAGGAGAGAGATTAACCACATAGCTACCGGTACAGCCCTTAGCCTCGATGGAGAACTACTCCCTCCTCATGGGAGACAGCAGCGGTGATGAAGATGGCGGTGGTGTCGATGGAGAAGCCTTCCGGGGGCACTTCCCCGTCCCGGCGGCGTGCCGGAACAGAGACACCTGTCCCCCAGATCTTGGCTTCGCGATGGCGGCGGCTCTGGAAGGTTTCTCGTACCGTGGCTTTTTCGTATCGAAGATTTAGGTCAGGGGCTTCTTATAGGCGAAGAATCGATGTCGGTGGAGCCCTGGTGGGGCCACACCATAGGGGGGCGCGCCCAGGCCCTTGGCCGCGCCGCCCTGTGGTCTGCCCCCCCCCCCCAGGCTCCCCTCTGGACTCTCTCCGGTGTTCTGGAAACTCCCGGGAAAAATAGATCTTGGGCGTTGATTTCGTCCGATTCCGAGAATACTTCCTTACTAGGATTTCTGAAACCAAAAACAGCAGAAAACAGGAACTGGCACTTCGGCATCTCGTCAATAGGTTAGTTCTGGAAAATGCATCAAAACGATATAAAGTATGAACAAAACATGTAGGTATTGTCATAAACAAGCATGGAACATCAGAAATTATAGATACGTTGGAGACGTATCAAGCATCCCCAAGCTTAGTTCCTACTCGCCCTCGAGTAGGTAAACGATAACAACAAATAATTTCTGAAGTGACATGCTACCATCATAATCTTGATCAACATTATTGTAAAGCATATGACATGAATGGTATGATTCAAAGAAATAGATTGCTATCAAAGATAATGACTAAACAAATGAATCATATAGCAAAACTTTTCATGAATAATACTTTCAAGACAAGCATCAAAAAGTCTTGCATAAGAGTTAACTCATAAAGCAATAAATTCAAAGTAAAGGCATCAAAGCAACACAAAGGAAGATATAAGTTTCAGCAGTTGCTTTCAACTTTCAACATGCATATCTCAGGGATAATTGTCAACATAGAGTAATATGATGAATGCAAATAAGCAAGTATGTAAGAATCAATGCACAGTTGACACAAGTGTTTGCTTCTAAGATGGAAGGAAGTGGGTAAACTGACTCAACATAAAGTAAAAGAATGGCCCTTTGCAGAGGGAAGCAGGGATTAAATCATGTGCTAGAGCTTTTCAAGTTTTGAAATCATATAGAGAGCATAAAAGTAAAAAAATTGAGAAGTGTTTGTTGTTGTCAACGAATGGTAGCGGGTACTCTAACTACCTTATCAACCAGACTTTCAAGAGCGGCTCCCATGAAGGACGTTATCTCTACCAGCAAGGTAGATCAACCCTCTTCTCTTTTGTTTACACATGTACTTTAGTTTTATTTATTAGATGACACTCCTCCCAACCTTTGCTTACACAAGCCATGGCTAACCGAATCCTCGGGTGCCTTCCAACATTCACATACCATGGAGGAGTGTCTATTTGCAAATTTAAGTTGCTTACTGATAGATCAGGGCAAAACATGTGAAGAGAATTATTAATGCAAGTTAATTAATTGGGGCTGGGAACCCCATTGCCAGCTCCTTTTGCAAAATTATTGGATAAGCGGATGAGCCACTAGTCCATTGTGAAATTCTGTCAAAAGTAAATGACAAGATTGAAAGATAAAACACCACATACTTCCTCATGAGCTATAAAACATTGACACAAATAAGAGATAATAGATTTTGAATTGTTTAAAGGTAGCACATGAAGTATTTACATGGAATGGCAGGAAATACCACATAGTAGGTAGATATGGTGGACACAAATGGCATAGGTTTTGGCTCAAGGTTTTGGATGCACGAGAAGTATTCCCTCTCAGTACAAGGGTTTGGCTAGCAAGGTTGTTTGAAGCAAACACAAGTATAAACCGGTACAGCAAAACTTACATAAGAACAAATTGCAAGCATTATAAAACTCTACACTGTCTTCCTTGTTGCTCAAACACTTTTACCAGAAAATATCTAGACCTTAGAGAGACCAATCATGCAAACCAAATTTCAACAAGCTCTACAGTAGTTCTCCACTACTAGATTTAAACTACATGATGCGAGAGCTTAAACATGATCTATGAGAGCTCAAAACAATTGCCAAGTATCAAATTATTCAAGACCATATGAAGCATTTTCTAATTCCAACCAAATAGCAACAAGTGAAGCGATCAACTTTCGCCCTTGAACATTAAAAGCTAGAATGAAGAACACTAGTGTTCATATGAAAAAGCGGAGCGTGTCTCTCTCCCACACATGAGCATGTATTTATTCAGAGAATGAAAATAACAAAACAAAAATAAAAGCACACAGACGCTCCAAGTAAAGTACATAAGATGTGACGGAATAAAAATATAGTTTCACTAGAAGTGACCTGATAAGTTGTCGATGAACAAGGGGATGCCTTGGGCATCCCCAAGCTTAGATGCTTGAGTCTTCTTAAAATATGCAGGGATGAACCACCGGGGCATCCCCAAGCTTAGACCTTTCACTCTTCTTGATCATAGTATATCATCCTCTTCTCTTGACCCTTGAAAACTTCCTCCACACCAAACTTCAAGCAAACTCATTAGAGGGTTAGTGCATAATACAAATTCACATGTTCAGAGGTAACACAATCATTCTTAACACTTCTGGACATTGCACAAAGCTTCTGAAAGTTAATGGAACAAAGAAACTCATTCAACATAGCAAAAACGGCAATGCGAAATAAAAGGCAGAATCTGTCAAAAACAGAACAGTCCGTAAAGACGAATTTGGCAGGGGCACTTAACTTGCTCAAATGGAAAAACTCAAAACTAATAAAAGTTGCGTACATATATGAGGATCACTCTCGTAAATTTGCAGATTTTTTTGATTTTTTTACAGAGATCTCTGCGCGAATGCGTGACAGACAGCAATGCTGTTTCTGCGCAGCGATCCAAATCTAGCATCAACTTTAGCATAGAAACTTTACTTGGCACAAAAACATGATAAGGAGAGGTTGCTACAGTAGTAAACAACTTCCAAGACTCAACAATACAGTAAATAAAATGAAACTTAGGTTATCTCCCAAGAAGTGCTTTTCTTTATAGCCATTAAGATGGGCTCAACAATTGTAATGATGCACTCGCAAGAAATAAAAGTTGAAGCAAAAGAGAACATCAAGAAGCAAATTCAAAACAAATTTAAGCCTAACCCACTTCGTATGAAAAGGAATCTTGTACACAAATAAATTCATGAAGAACAAAGTGGCAAGCATAGAAAAGCAACATAAGCGCAATTTCAAGATTCTCAACATAAAGAGGGGAAACTTAATATTATTAAGATGCATACAACCATGTTTCTCTCTCTCATAATAACTTTCAGTAGCATCATGAACAAACTCAACAATATAAGTATCACATGAAACATTCTTGTCATGAGCCATATGCATAAAATTATTACTCTCCACATAAGCATAATCAATTTTATTAGTTGTAGTGGGAGCAAATTCAACAAAGTAGCTATCATTATCATTCTCATCAAGTGTAGGACGCATAGTATAATCATAATAAAATTTACTCTCCATAGTAGGCGGCACCAAAAGACCACTATCATTATAATCATCATAAATAGGAGGCAAAATATCATAAAAGAAAATTTTCTCCTCAATGCTTGGGGGACTAAAAATATCATGCTCATCAAAACCAGCTTCCCCAAGCTTAGAATTTTCCATATCATTAACAACAATGGTGTTCAAAGCGTTCATACTAATATCATTGCTACTAGCATGCAAATAAGATTCCATAGGTTTTTTAATTTTCGCAAGCAAACAATCCATGTCTTAACTCAGGAAATAGAATAAGAAGCTCACTGTTGCTTTCCATTATGCCCAACTAGTGTAAACAAGAAACCAAAAGATGCAATTGCAGGATCTAAAGGAAATAGCTTCGAGCACTTACAACGGCAACAGAAAATAACTTAGTTACCTGGGACCGGAGTATGAGTGCCTTTTACCTTTCCTCCCCGGCAACGGCGCTAGAAAATAGCTTGATGTCTACTCACACTTCTTTTCCTGTAGACAGTGTTGGGCCTCCAAGAGCAGAGGTTTGTAGAACAGCAGCAAGTTTTCCCTTAAGTGGATCACCCAAGGTTTATCGAACTCAGGGAGGAAGAGGTCAAAGATATCCCTCTCAAGCAACCCTGCAATCACGATACAAGAAGTCTCTTGTGTCCCCAACACACCTAATACACTTTTCAAATGTATAGGTGCACTAGTTCGGCGAAGAGATAGTGAAATACAAGTAGTATGGATGTATATGAGTGGTAATAACAATCTGAAATAAATATGGCAGCGAGTAAACATGCAGTAGAACAGTAAGTAAGCGGTGTTTGCAGTATTGTAAGCAAGGCCTAGGGATCATACTTTCACTAGTGGACACTCTCAACATTGATCGCATAATAAATAATAACTTCTCTCATTTGTGCTACATACACTCTTTTGTTGGATGACAAACACCATTCGTTGTGTAGGGCTACAAGAGCTCCCTCAAGCCGGGGTTAACAAGCGCCACAACATTCAGCATTCATATTTAAGTAACCTTAGAGCATAATAGATCTTTGCAAAATAGACCGAGTACTAACATAGCATACACACTGTCACCTTTACACTATGAAGGGGGAATAAATCACATCAATAATATCATAACGATAATCAACTCCATAACCTACAAGAGATTATGATCATAATCTACAACAAGAACCACACGATGCACACACTGTCACCATTACACCATGCAGGAGGAATAGACTACTTTAATAACATCACATGAGTAGCACATAGACTAGTAGCGATACAAAGCTCATATGGATCTCAATCATGTAAGGCAGCTCATGAGATCATTGTATTGAAGTACATAGGAGAGAGATTAACCACATAGCTACCGGTACAACCCTTAGCCTCGATGGAGAACTACTCCCTCCTCATGGGAGACAAGCAGCGGTGATGAAGATGGCGGTGGTGTCGATGGAGAAGCCTTCCGGGGGCACTTCCCCGTCCCGGCGGCGTGCCGGAACAGAGACTCCTGTCCCCCAGATCTTGGCTTCGCGATGGCGGCGGCTCTGGAAGGTTTCTCGTACCGTGGCTTTTTCATATCGAAGATTTAGATCAGGCGGCTTCTTATAGGCGAAGAATCGATGTCGGTGGAGCCCTGGTGGGGCCACACCATAGGGGGGCGCGCCCAGGCCCTTGGCCGCGCAGCCCTGTGGTCTGGGCCCCCCTGGCTCCCCTCTGGACTCTCTCCGGTGTTCTGGAAACTCCCGGGAAAAATAAGATCTTGGGCGTTGATTTCGTCCGATTCCGAGAATATTTCCTTACTAGGATTTCTGAAACCAAAAACAGCAGAAAACAGGAACTGGCACTTCGGCATCTCGTCAATAGGTTAGTTCTGGAAAATGCATCAAAACGATATAAAGTGTGAACAAAACATGTAGGTATTGTCATAAAACAAGCATGGAACATCAGAAATTATAGATACGTTGGAGACGTATCACTCTACATCATCATGCCCGCCTCCGGATTGATGCGTGAGTAGTTCATCCTTGGACTATGGGTCCATAGCAGTAGCTAGATGGTTGCCTTCTCCGCTTGTGCTATCATTGTTTAGATCTTGTGAGCTGCCTAACATGATCAAGATCATCTATTTGTAATGCTACATGTTGTGTTTGATGGGATCCGATGAATCTAGAATATTATGTCAAGTTGATTATCAATCTATCATATATGTGTTGTTTATGTTCTTGCATGCTCTCCGTTGCTAGTAGAGGCTCGGCCAAGTTGATACTTGTAACTCCAAGAGGGAGTATTTATGCTCGATAGTGGGTTCATGCCTCCATTTAATGCGGGACGATGATGAGAAAGTTCTAAGGTTGTGGATGTGTTGTTGCTACTAGGGATAAAACATCAATGCTTTGTCTAAGGATATTTGTGTTGATTACATTACGCACCATACTTAATGCAATTATCTGTTGTTTACAACTTAATACTGGAGGGGTGCGGATGCTAACCCGAAGGTGGATTATTTAGGCATAGATGCATGCTTGGATAGCGGTCTATGTACTTTGTCGTAATGCCCTGATTAAATCTCATAGTAATCATCATTGATATGTATTGAATCTTGATTTGTCAATTGCCCATCCGTAATTTGTTCACCCAGACATGTTAGTTATCTTATTGGAGAGACACCACTAGTGAACAGTGGACCCCGGTCCATTCTTTTACATCTGAATACATTCTACTGCAATTATTGTTCTTACTGTTCTTTGCAAACAAACACCATCTTCCACTCGATATGCTTAATCCTTTGTTTTCAGCAAGCCGGTGAGATTGACAACCTCACTGTTACGTTGGGGCAAAGTATCTTGATTGTGTTGTGCAGGTTGCACGTTGGCGCCGGTTTCACTGGTGTTGCGCCGCACTACACTCCTCCACCAACAACCTTCACGTGCTTCTTGGCTCCTACTGGTTCAATAACCTTGGTTTCTTTCTGAGGGAAAACTTGCTGCTGTGCGCATCACACCTTCCTCTTGGGGTTCCCAATGGACGTGTACATCTACGCGCATCAGAGACAGCGACGGCGATGAAGATGGCGGTGGTGTCGTTGGAGATGGCTCCAGGGGCAATTCCCCGTCCCGGCAGGGTGCCGGAACAGAGACTTCTGTCCCCCGAATTCGAGTTTCGCGATGGCGGCTGCGCCCCTGGAGCTTTTCTAGAGTTTCGTCAATCGGTATCGATGTTTTAGGTCAGGACGGCTTAAATAGGCGAAGAGTCGGAGTCGGAGGGGCCACGGGGCCTCCTCACACTAGGCCGGCGCGGCCAGGGTGGAGCCCGCGCGGCCACCACGTGTGGGGCCCCCAGGGCTCCCCTCTGGTCCCACTCTGACTTTCTGGAAGGTTCCGGGAAAAATAAGATGTTGGGTCTTCGTTTCGTCGAATTCCGAGAATGTTGCCCGAACAGCCTTTCTGGAACCAAAAACAACAGAAAACAGGAACTGGCACTGTGGCATCTTGTTAATAGGTTAGTTCCGGAAAATGCATCAAAACGATATAAAGTGTGAACAAAACATGTAGGTATTGTCATAAAACAAGCATGGAACATCAGAAATTATGGATACGTTTGAGACGTATCAATGAGTGTCACAAGCTTCTACTAGATGCGATAGAACTCAAGTCTCACATCTCCATCACTGCTATTCGCCAAGTCTTGGCGCCACTTTTCAACATGAGATGGCATGATAAGTGAGCATCCATACAAACACTGGCCACGTGCTATATATGTGTGCTGCTCTGGTTGCGAAATGAGTTGAGTCCATTGTTACTCACACCGAACTTCATGCTCCGTGGTTCTTCCCCGGACCTTGGGTATTCAATGTACAATGCTTTCCACCAGCTAGCATCTGCATTGTGTCTTAGCACGATTTATTTTCGCTCTAGATTATTTTTATCATTTTCCTTCCCCTTTCCGTGTGTTGGCGGATGAGCTTTGCTACCTTTATGGTCCGTGAAATACCAATGCAGATGGGGAATGAGCAGAAAGTAACATTCCATGTTTCGAGGAGATTTTTTTTCCAGCATTGTATAGAGCATCCTTGCACACTGGGCATATGGTTTTTGTCCGCGACCTGATTCCAATAAATGATGCAATCATTGATGCATGTGTACCTAACTTGTGGTAAATCAAGAAGACACACGATTTTCTTGGGCTCCTCAATACTACTAGCACATGTGTTCCCCTCAGGAAGAAGATTGTGCCAATACTTTAAATTCGTACCGAGACTTGCATCGTTTCATTTGCATTTTCCTTCATCTGTAGAAGACCAAGCATTACATTCAACCGAGACTCATCAGAATCGCAACCAGCATAACAACCAACATACAGTGGAGTCTTCGAGTCTAACTCTAGTTGTGCCTTCTTGGATTTCTCTCTAGAAGCAGCTCTAGCATTAGTCCTCGTATTGAGAAGAAGGTCTTTAGCATGAGGGTCCCAGATGACCGATGTTAGAGACAGAGCCCGCGTGTCAGCGTCTTCTCCATGTCCGACCTCTTCTTCATGGCGGGGGCTCCTGTTCGTTCCATCCTTCTCATGGCCCCTCATCGTTATTGTCTTCCCCTTCCTCATTTGGAATCATTTAGTCATCCACCAAAATTTCAAACCTCTAGACACCATCCTTCCAATCATGATCACATGCACGTTATATATAAGCAAGAGAATTAGAACCATGGTCATAGAAAATTTCGGCATGACGTCTTCTCTAAAATTAGGACATATTGAGTGCCAAAAATATGCCGAAAAAGAAATGAATCAATATTTTGGCAAAACATTGGGAACTCATGTGCATGCCATCAAATTGAGTCGTTTAAGTCATTGCATCGTTTTGGGATCGAAAACACAATACAATTTTATACATAGTCAATTTTTTCACCTTGTGCACACACAATTCGCGTACTGACTTTGTGCATACTAACACTAATAGCAGCAGCATGGCACTATGTGGGCATGCAACCAATATGCTTACCCCTATTAGGGTTATCATACAAGTGGTTGTCGGCAATTTCGGGTTGTCAGGCGGATTTATGGTTTTGACATGGTAACCAAGATAATGGATGAATGGAAACGTTGATGACGCTATAGGGAAGGAGACGATTCCTAAGGCCCATCCCCTGATGCAGACTACCCACCATCAAAGAACTAGCTGCCATGGAAAATTAAGATCTAGATGCGATGAATTGAAAGATTAGAGTCGGGCAAGCGGGTTTCATATCTAGTATCCTAATATAAATTATGAGAATGATTTAAAAAATTGTTGTCATTGTCAGGAAAACAGAACTAATACGGCTGCTAAGTAGTAAGGACCCATAATTATGCTTTTGCATAAGCGTAGTCATCAAGTATTAATCTGACCATTACTTGCCACCTATCCATTAAAACATTGGAACACAAGTAGAAGACTAACCCATCAATATAGCATGTAGTAGTACTATTTTCTTCAAATAAGTAAGCACGATTGCAATAATTTGCTTCTTCTGTGTCCATGCAGCAGCGCGACCGATGGATTGAGGCGGAAGGTGTACACGTATCCATCATATTGTATTGTACCGCAAGAAGGACCCCGTACCCCCGCGGGTCACTCCCTAGGGCGACTACGGGAGCGATCTTGCCACGCCGCCACCAATCCCCCGACGCGCCCTCCTCTCGCCGCCGCTGCCACCGGCCCTCGTTGCGGTGGCAGCGGACCCAGCCACCGAAGGTGGTTGGGGGTGGAGGTCGCCGGGGATCCTCGCCATGGCCGCTAGGGCGGGTCTGGTCGGGTCATCGTCGTGCAACGTCCAAGGCGGCGCCCCTGGTCAGGGTGGAGGCGGAGATCTCTTTCCGGCGGCGCCATGGATGGAGTGAAGATACTGGGCCTGATCCCAGATCTCGATCTGGATGTCTCCCAGGCTCCCCCCCCCCCCCGATCCTGATCTTCGCTGCGCGTTGGGCCGGTGGAGGATCGTCCCTGCATTGTCGTCTCCTTCCCCTGCTGGCCTCGCCCTCAGGGTCGCGGGTAGGGTTTGGAGCGGCGGCTTGCATGTTTTCGGCGGGTCACGTGGGGGCTGCTCGATCGGCATGACTAAAGGTGGTGGTCCTCGAATCTCCCTGCCGCCAAGACGAAGATCTTCCTTTTGCATGTCCGTCTGGATTTGGCTGGATGTTGAGTTTCGGAAGGCTCTGCTGGCAAATGTAACCGTGCTCGTGCCTGGAGTTTGCTGGTTTTGGAGGCATTCGGTTGTGCACACCCATGCTTTTGTTCCGACCGTTTGGTTCTGGAGGGAGCGACGCAAAGCTCTGTTATGTGTTGCCAGCAGATGATATTCTGGTCCATGGTGTATCAGAGACAGACAATTTCTTGAAGGCTGGATTGGAGGACTTGCAGCGGAGGATCGAGTCATGGTGTTGTTGAGGGATTTGCTTGGTATTCTGGGTCTCGTAACAGCAGTATGCAAGTGGGGGTAACAACACATGTAAAGTTTAGAGTCTTACCTTTCGGGGTGAAAATCCAAGGTTTTGATTCAATGGATGTAAAGTTACTTTGGGCTAAGAATAGTAAATATCTTACATCGGATGCTTATGCATGTACGCTTTTTGAGCGATCTTAATTAGGACTCAAATTTGATCACTTTTTTGCTAGTAACCATCCATGTAAGTTATTCATCCTGAAAATACGTGAAGCCTGGGAAAAATAATCCGTAGCAATAATCATCTAATATCTCTTGAATATGTGCTGGTCCGGGATGGTCATGTTGGGTATTAATTTCTGGCAATCTTTTTCTGAGCCTTTTCGCCAATCTTTTTTTTTTCCTAACAATATATGGTCAGACGATTTAATTTGGGGTCTTGCCATGGTTTTGGAGTGGGATAGTTGCTGCTGTAGTTTTAGATGTGAAAGGGTTTTGGCAGAGGACCTGGTTTCTTTTTTGAAGAGTTAATATGTGTGGAAACACGTAGAATTGGATGGCTTTGTAAAATTTGGAAGCGGATGGCTACATGGAGTGATCTGTATTTAGACTAAGTTGATGTTCACCTCTATATATCCAGGTCCTTCGAGAAAAAAATTACACTAGGACCAATGTTGCACCGTATATGGTTTTCTAACAGGTGTGTAGGAATGATGGTGTGTTGGAATCACGAATCCCATATTGGCCACGCACTACAGCACTCAGTTAAAGGTGCCGACGTCACGAATCCCTTTAGCCATGATGTCACATGTCTTTATTTTTTGAATTCCAAACAATTATTTGACTAAACAACAATGAATACGATAAGTAATAATAAATCTTGGAATAATACAATAAGTTTATTATTTCTTTAATTATTTTTTTATCAAAATCTAAAAGCTGAAAAACTCCTATTTCCTTTTCAATTTTGAGGAATGTAAAAAATCAATGAAAATTTTAAATTGATACATTTTCATATAAAAAGATTTTATCGGAGGACGTATGCATTCAGAAAAGCCGTTTTACCGAAACATGACCCTATTTTGCATAATATAGCGAAATTCATGTTCTTTAATTTTTTTAACAACTAGAACACATAATAAATGGTCATCTTCAAGGATGTTTTTTTTTTAAATCTAACATTTTCTTATATTTTTTGGAAACTGAAAAGGCAATTCCGAGGAGGGGTGCGTGGAGGAAAAAAAACTTGCGCCAACGGCAACCTAACGTTGTTGCCTCGCCGTCACGATGGAGACCTCTGTGCCGACGGCTAACCTATGCCGATGGTTGCAACTATGCTGACGGCAGGACTCCCTACACCGACGGCTGTTCTGGTGGCCGACCAGAAATGTTTCATGTGCCAACGGTCCCCACAAAAACCCGCCGGCACAGGTTCTGGCCATCAGCACTTTGTAGGTTTCCTGTAGTGGTGTGAGCTCGTAATGTTCCTAGTCTTGAAAATGCCATTACGCTTTGATATTGACCGTTACTACATTAACGCAGGTAGCATTGATTGGATGCAATGCTCCGATCAATCAAGTGCGCGAACCACAGTCGCATCAAGGTGACCATAATAATTTGCATATGTCATCCGGGAAGCATAACGGAGGATGACAAGTCTTAGTGATGATCTGTGATTTTTTGAACATAGAAGGGTTCGGAAGGACCCCGACCCTTCATTAATATGGAAGTGACAATACACAGATGATTACAACAGGACCCAAAACATAAACGAAAATACAACCAGGTCCTTGTACAGTTTCAGTGAGGACCTCTAATATATATTGCAAAACGCAATCAGGTCCTATGAGATGCTTGGGAACCACCTCGCCGCCGCTGGGGACATGGCCACTTGGGGTTTCGGGCTTCTGTGGCAAGCAACCTTGGCTTCCGAGTAAAGGGGCTCCAAAACGGCATCAAGCCATGATGTTGAAGATGGTGGCCGGACTGAACCGTTGCCACACACGGCCGCCCTTCTGCCATAACAGTCACCGGAGTGGCAGAGACTGCCCTTCTATCGCCGTAGAGTGAGACTCCGGCGAGCGGCGTTGCTCTGCCCCCAAGTCCGGTGAGGATGAGCTCAATGTAGACCACCCTTCGGCCAACAGATTTAGAGTCACCCTGAAGAATGCCGGCCAACAGCCGTCGCGGGCGGCCAACACTCCCCAACAGAACTTTGAATGTGAAGCACCAAAACAATCTGGAGCAGAGGAGAACAAGGTTGAAATCTTCCAGATCAGGAACTCAACTGAGCTTATTCGAGGAGATCTCACTGGCTCGCCCCCGCCACGAACTTAGCATACCAGCCACAACAAGAACACCGCTGCTGAACGTCGCTGATCGCTGCTCAACTTCGGTGACGACTTACCCCAAACCAGCACTTGGCCGAACATCACAAATCCTTAACTTAACCTAGACCCAAGCCTACTATATACACTAAGTCGGGCTCCTCTTCCTCTCCAACTCCGGCCGGCAACACCAACGGCGGAGGTTTGGGATCGGGATGGAGAGGAGAAAGCTCTCATGACTCTGAAGAGTCTCTGGAAGGGGAAAGAAAGAAAAATACGCTCTTTAGTCACACCCGAGGTACGTGCTAGCCTGATTCACAATTAATTTAGTCTTAATCGTTGCTTCCACACCTATGTTCGGGTTCGTAAGATCACCCACTTCAGCATGACTATGACCATGAAATTAACAAAAAATGTTTGATTAATTGATTATATGTCAAAAAATTATACGGATGAAAAATTGTTTGGAATATGAAATTAACGATGTATTTTTTGTGATATATAATTTATATTACTTATAAAATTTATCATCATAGTTGGATTCAAGAGGTACCGTTGGAAACCTGAACCCGAGGAGTAATGACTAAGGTGGTAAGATGCAATCACATGTAATGCTAATTAGGCATTTTTATAATATGACATATCACAGTTTTAATTAGTTTTTAGGTTAGTCATAGTAGGGACTGACATATAGTAGACGTACACATTATCTAACCTATGTTTCTTAAGGAAAGAAAAGACAATGGTAATCACATCACACTTTTCGGAAAGAAAAGACAATGGTAATCACATCACACTTTTCAAGGAGATAGTAACATAGGTTAGATAATGTGATGTCTACTATATGTCACTCCCTACTGAAAGTGCATGGAGCACCCATGTGTGGTTTTGGTAATTAATGGCAATCCCTATGGACTAATGTTTGCATTGAGTTATATTTGTAGGAGTTATCCATAGGCAATTCTTGAACCATTTGTTGGCTTCAAGGTTGCAATAAGAAGAAATTGATGAAGGATATCAAGTGTCAAGTATGTCTTGAAGATGAAGATGAAGTGAGCCCTCAAGTTACTTCAAGACATCAATATGATGAAGAATGAAGAATGAAGTGCAAGTTCAAGATGAGCCATCTCGAAGAGATCCTTTGCTTGAGTCTTGCCATCCATATGGTGACCATGGATATGTGAAGATGCGCCAAAGAAGAAGCTCTCCCATGGTGGATTATGGGGGAGCAATCCACAAGACTTCGTCAAGCAAGCACAAGCAAGAAAGGCGTTCCATCTTGTTGAGGTCAAGATCGTCGTCATCGAGCTCAAGTGGAATGCGCAAGTATAAGGTTTGCTCTTGATAGGGTTTCTTTCTCACCGGTCTCATAGTGTAGTTGGAGACCGGTTTATAGTTTAGTTGCCGTACTATCAAGAGGGCTCTCGAGTGAGTAACTTGATCGTATCGTTCGGAGAGAGCTCAAACCTTTGCACCCTTGCATCATCTTTCTTGGTTGTTATTTGGATCTTACCCATGTGATGTTTTAGAGCTTGTGCTTATTCTCATGACAAGCTCTAGTTCATCGAAAACGGTTTTTGCATAGATCACTTGTTGCGTTTTCGAGTTTGGTGATTTTCTCGGTTTCTCATGTTGAGGTATTGCACCTCTAAAAATAGTAGAAAATCACCCCCCACTGATTTCCATATTTCCACTTTTTGTTGGGTAGCATTTGTCGTTCCCTTTCCAACAAAATTGGTTTCACCTAAATCCGAGTTTCCTAACTCAAACTATTGCATTTTCGAGGTTGGAGGTTTTATCGGTGTGTCTTTTGCTCCTGGCGGAAGTTCCGGCCTCTACAGCCGGAAGTTCCGCCCAGATGCTCCTTTCGTCAGCACCCACAGCGCCTTTCTTATTGCAGGTTTTATTCTCTGGCCGGAAGTTCCGGTGAAGGTGGCCGGAAGTTCCGGTCAGCGGAACTTCCGCCCAACTTCCGGACAAGTTCCGAAAGTCGGCGAAATGTGGCTCAGTATGTCCAGTATGGTTTTTCTGGAATTCCGGAACTTGGCCGGAACTTCCGGTCGCCGGAACTTCCGCCCTAGTTCCGCCCCTATCTCTTTCTGATCAGGTCGTCTGCGCGGAATCTTCCTGGCGGAAGTTCCGGCCAACATGGCCGGTACTTCCGGTTCCAGCCGGAACTTCCGGCCCTCCTGGCCGGAACTTCCGGTGTTACACAATATCCTGCAACGGCTCGTTTTTTCGGGGGGGGGGTATAAATACCCCCCTTCTTCCTCCTTGGCAAGGGCCTCTCTCACTCTCTCTCTCCTCCATTGTTGAACTAGAGAAGCTTGCACTATCTCTCAATCCCTCCATGATTCTTGCCCCCATTTGAGGGAAAAGAGAGAGGAGATCTAGATCTACACTTCTACCAATCAAATCCATCTCTTTGTGAGTGGAACTCTCTAGATCTTGATCTTGGTGGTCTTTGTGAATTCCTTTGTTCTTCCTCTCTTATTCCCCCAATAGCTTTTTTAGCTTTGTTGGAATTTGAGAGAGAAGGACTTGAGCATCTTTGTGGTGTTCTTGCCATTGCATTTGGTGCATCAGTTTGAGTTCTCCACGGTGATTCGTGGTGGTGAAAGCAAGAAGGTTGTTACTCTTGGGTTCTTGGAACCCTAGACGGATTCTACGCCTTTGTGGCGATTTGTTGGGAGCCTCCAATTAAGTTGTGGATGTGTGCCCCAATCTTTGTGTAAGGCCCGGTTTCCACCTCGAAGGAAATCCCTTAGTGGAACCGTGACCTAGGCCTTTGTGACGAGGGTCACCGGAGATTTAGGTGAGGCGCCTTCGTGGCGTTCGGTGTGTGGTGTGAGTACCGCATCTTGGGGTGAGGCCTTTGTGGCGTTGGTGTGCATCGAGCAACCACACCTCAAGGTGAGCCTCTTGTGGTGTTCGGGAGCACTAAGCCACCGCACCTCTCCACCGGAGATTAGCACTCGCAAGAGTGTGAACTCCGGGATAAATCACCGTCTCCCGCGTGCCTCGGTTATCTCTATACCCGAGCTCTTTACTTATGCACTTTACCTTGTGATAGCCATCGTGCTTGAAGTTATATATATCTTGCTATCACATACTTGCTTGTATTGCTTAGCATAAGTTGTTGGTGCACATAGGTGAACCATAGTATATAGGCTTTGGGCTTGACAAAGTAAACACTAGGTTTATTCCGCATTTGTTAAGCCCATCTCGTAAAAGTTTTAAATCGCTTATTCACCCCCCCCCCCCCTCTAGGCGACATCCGTGTCCTTTCACCTACTATGACTAACCTAAAAACTAATTAAAACTAAATACCATCAGTTCTAGAAGACGAGTTGTTTAATGTAAATTAATTAGTAGACATTTTTTAAAATTTTAGATGGGCGGTAGGGCCACAAGTGAATGCATGCACACATACAGGGACAACATTTATTAGCACTAGGGCTTCAGAAAAGCTCTAGCAACGTTATGATAATTTGTTACCTTCGGCCAACAGATTTAGAGTCACCCTGAAAAATGCCGGCCAGCAGCCGTCGCGGGCGGCCAACACTCCCCAACAGAACTTTGAATGTGAAGCACCAAAACAATCTGGAGCAGAGGAGAACAAGGTTGAAATCTTCCAGATCAGGAACTCAACTGAGCTTATTCGAGGAGATCTCACTGGCTCGCCCCCGCCACGAACTTAGCATACCATCCACAACAAGAACACCGCTGCTGAACGTCGCCGCTCGCTGCTCAACTTCGGTGACGACTTACCCCAAACCAGCACTTGGCCGAACATCACAAATCCTTAACTTAACCTAGACCCAAGCCTACTATATACACTAAGTCGGGCTCCTCTTCCTCTCCAACTCCGGCCGGCAACACCAACGGCGGAGGTTTGGGATCGGGATGGAGAGGAGAAAGCTCTCATGACTCTGAAGAGTCTCTGGAAGGGGAAAGAAAGAAAAATACGCTCTTTAGTCACACCCGAGGTACGTGCTAGCCCGATTCACAATTAATTTAGTCTTAATCGTTGCTTCCACACCTATGTTCGGGTTCGTAAGATCACCCACTTCAGCATGACTATGACCATGAAATTAACAAAAAATGTTTGATTAATTGATTATATGTCAAAAAATTATACAGATGAAAAATTGTTTGGAATATGAAATTAACGATGTATTTTTTGTGATATATAATTTATATTACTTATAAAATTTATCATCATAGTTGGATTCAAGAGGTACCGTTGGAAACCTGAACCCGAGGAGTAATGACTAAGGTGGTAAGA
Organism: Lolium rigidum; assembly: GCF_022539505.1. NCBI lineage: Eukaryota > Viridiplantae > Streptophyta > Magnoliopsida > Poales > Poaceae > Lolium > Lolium rigidum. Next base: position 72,035,228 of record NC_061508.1, on the reverse strand, counting down.
TGCAATCACATGTAATGCTAATTAGGCATTTTTATAATATGACATATCACAGTTTTAATTAGTTTTTAGGTTAGTCATAGTAGGGACTGACATATAGTAGACGTACACATTATCTAACCTATGTTTCTTAAGGAAAGAAAAGACAATGGTAATCACATCACACTTTTCGGAAAGAAAAGACAATGGTAATCACATCACACTTTTCAAGGAGATAGTAACATAGGTTAGATACATCACAATTTTCAAGGAGATAGTAACATAGGTTAGATAATGTGATGTCTACTATATGTCACTCCCTACTATGACTAACCTAAAAACTAATTAAAACTAAATACCATCAGTTCTAGAAGACGAGTTGTTTATTGTAAATTAATTAGTAGACATTTAAAAAAAATTTAGATGGGCGGTAGGGCCACAAGTGAATGCATGCACACATACAGGGACAACATTTATTAGCACTAGGGCTTCAGAAAAGCTCTAGCAACGTTGTTAGTGGTTGGACATCGCCTTATTATTTTGGCTCGACTCATGATCGATTATGAAAAATGATCTCAGTGTGTGATATATATATCGCGATCAAGAAATAAACTTATCTCGAGCCAACACTAGGTCGCTCCATTTTAGGACGTCAAATAAAAATAATAAAATATGCATAATAAGTTTGTTATATATTTTATAAAAGCAAATATGATAATTTGTTACCTTGTATGCCATGGAGAGGGTTTTGTTTTTCAATCTATATGCAAGCAAGTTTTGGTTGGTTAGTTAAGCGCAGAGCAAAGTTAGACGCTAACGTGGCATACATGAGGAGAAAAGTTATGAAACTCAACACATTATAACGAGAGAACGTGAGATCGGCGACTAATTGTCATGCCGTGAGCGTGATAGAAAGGAAGAAGAAAGGTCGTGTGATCATTCGTGGTCCATCTATCCATGATGATAGTACTAGTGTGCTTCCGAATTGAAAGCATGTCCTCAAAAGTTGCAGTTATCATTTGATAATGACCGTTACGTACTTCCGAACAAACCAGTGGGCGCCCCCGGCTGCTAAGAACAAATCAATTGCTACTTAATATGCAGACTACTACAACAATGGTAAGCACACAATTAATAGTGATACAGCTAGCTTATTATCCCCTCAAAGATAGATTTGGCATCTCTTGCAGTTGCAGCTGTCCTCGAGACATTAAATTAAACTCTGAATATAATTCGGTGCAGCGTCAAATAGGTCTACTGCAGTGAGCCCGCTGAGAAAGAAAATAAAGAACCATTGATTAGCTATGCAAAACAAAAGCAGGCATTCATTCAAAAGCATAACATGAGCCATGTGACCGTGCTTGCCCACAAGGTTCTGAACAAATAATGTGGAATAGTTGAGGGCGGCGATGTGGAGGTGGTCCTGGGAACGAACTGCGAGGGTTTTGATGGGACGGAGAGGCACTGCTTTCGCTTGGTGGCGGCGGCGGGCCTAAGGCTGGCCACAGTGGTAAGTATCATGTTGTAGTATCATGCATATGATACTTGTGTATGATACTATCTCTATAGTGGTTAGTATCATAAAGTAGTATCATAGTTATGCTACATTTATTACTTTTTAAAATCTCAATGCAAATGTGTGCACAAGATTTATTTGGCATTAACTTTTCTCGTGACATGTGCTATGATACAGTATCCACCTATGTTACTCTAATCTCCTCTCTCCTCCTTAATTAGCTGCCACATCAGCATTTTTGTGGGACCAATGTGTATGATACTAGCTATGATACTAGCACTATGACCAGCCTAAAGGAAGCGGAGATACACGGGCTTCCCCTCGGTGGCGGCAGCGCACAAATCAATTTTGCTACTTAATATACGCAAACTGCATCTGTGATCCGGCTAGTCGTTAATACCTGTATAGTTTCCAAATTCGCACTTCAAGGACAAATAACCATGTTCTTCTGCCGTTTGAAAATAGAAATACTTTTTCCCGTTATATTTAAAAATGTAAGGCCAGAATTCCCTAAAAAAAAGGCTAGAATGCTTGTCGAACTATTTGTAAGGGATTTTATTTTGTTTAGCATGTGCCTCCCAGGTGTTCCCTTTTCTCTCAAAACTGTGTAAACTTAGTTTTTAGCTAAACGTTGGGATCTTCATGATCATCTAATGGATCTATCGCCAATAAATGGGGAGTCAAGATGTATGCCTCAGATCATTTGCTAGCTGTCAGGTACAGCCTCTCAGAATCCTACTACATGTCTCCTCCTTCACCGCCCAACCACCTCGCTGTGTTACGGGAGCAGGCCGATGGCCGCGATCAATGGCTACAAAATACGTGTGCATCAACTCGTTGGGTTAAACCTAGAGTGTTCTCGAAAGTGACTTGAATTTATATCGAACACTAGGAAATCTGCTATAGATTTTTATTTTCTCCCTCTTTAGGTGAGAATAAGAAAAATAATTAGCTTTTTGTCCCCAACTCAATCATGATGCCCGTCAGGCAACAAAGCGAGAAGATATGTAGTGCTAGAAGGTCTTTGTGTACTACTTGATTCTAGGTCCATCTGGACTGTACAATCTGAGTCAGTGGACAGGTTGCACTCACCATGGCACGTATGCAATCTGTCCTTCCTTTCTTTTGTATTGTGACACAAGATCCATCATTTCTAATCCGTCTCCCTCACGAGATTGAAATCATCCCCCAAATTAATCAAAGCAGGTACGAGCAGCTCAACATGCAGCTACAAGTTCATCCCCAAATCTAAGTTAGGTATCATGGACCAGCGCAACACGCTGATTCAGTTTGCTCACAGCTAAATTCTATGCTGTAAGAGCTCAACACACAGCCGCAAGCATGGAGCTGGAGCACCTATGGTGTCGTCTTGGCTCACCTGTTGCCACCTCCATCTCACCTCACATGCAGCCCGAAGCCGGCACGAATCGAGCGCGCATACATGTGTTTGCAAAGATTCTTGGAACCCACTTGCATGCAATTTGGGAAAATAAGCAAGGAGAGAGAGAGGGGTTCATGTACAACAATATGAAGACAAGCGAGGTCTTGTTAGCTTATGTGCCATGGTGGGAAAAGTCGTGTAATATAGTGGCACATACTACTTAGCACTAGATATCATCTCGCAACACATCATACTAGAAGAAAATGAAAAAGAAAAAGAAATTATAAAACAATTGCAATGATGACAGAGTTGTTGGCGAGGGACCTAATAGGCAACCTATAAATGCAAGTGAGGTGAATGTTTTTTTTTCATTTTTGGAATAAGTAGGGGCAGGAATTGTAAATGTAAATAAGTAAAGTAAAAGGTATTTCTTACGATAAAAAGTAGGTCTAGATTCACTTGACTCGTTTCTCGTAAAATAATGGCATGACTAATCCTAATGCAGAGATGATGCAACACAGTTTATTTAACCGTGTGCGATGGGGCATCCTTTCTCACACGCTTTTTTATCCAACTGTGTGCAAACATGACGCCTTCGCAAACGACTTTTCTCTTATAAGCGTGTCTATTTCGTATGGTCGCAAATGTCTTGTGTTTCTAGTCGTATGTGTTCATCTTATTTCGCACACGAAGTAGTTGTACCCGCAGCATATGTATGCTCAGCTTAACACTCATGGAAGTATGGTACCAAATCTCAGTTATATTCCAATAGACGTCTGATGCATCATGTCTATAGATAGCATTATATATAGTAGAGAAAGATACAAAAAAAAAGAGAATCGGTGGCTTTTTTTTGTTATGTTTTCATCTTCCCGATGATGATGTACCTTGCAAGGATATCAGTAGCATCACTATCGATTTGGAGCATATTGAAGGACACAATCCAGTCATGATACTGCTTCTCCCTTAAAGGTAGAAGCTGCAACCTGCAAGCATTGCTCAAAGGATCTGAAAATACAATTCAAATGTTCTTCAATGTGAGAATGTTATACACAAACATAAATGATTATCACATATGCCAATTGAAACAACTAGTCACTTACGTGCAACTACAGATGGCATGGTACAAGGTAGAAGAAAGGCTGAAAGATTAAGCCTTCTTATTTTCTTACAACCAAGGTGTTTGCCAAGACGGCATGACCAGGTCATGCATGTTTCTGCCTATAATTATTATGAATGTGAGAAATCTATCCAATGTTTTTCGTCTTGTAATCTGCAATTATATGGTTAGGGAACATACTGGAATAACAAGGGGCTGTAAAAAGAATAAGGAGCAACGATACAACGTCGCATGCATCCTCTTGCCTTGTTCTTATGTAGTGTTACCAAAAAAAGATATTCCACAAGTATAGAATGAAAAGACATTATTATAGATGGTAATACATAATCATCTTAATGCATATGTAGATCTAACACAACCATACAAGACTATACAAGTTCACTATTATGCAAGTTCACTTAACAAATAATCTATAGATGTGAAGTAATTTTAAAAAAATCACATTCAATAAATACACTGCATAGCTAGATCTAAACTACAAGACTACCATAATAGCAAACTAAATAACAAATTAACTGTGCATATATAGATCTAACAATTAACAAATAATCTATAGAAGTGAAGTAACTAAGAAAGATCACATTCAATACATATACTGCATAGCTAGATCTAAACTACATACTACCCTAATAAAAAACTAAATCAAAAATCAACCATGCATAGATATATCTAACAAGTTAATTAAATAACAAGTTAAAAAATCAACAGATTCATTTGAAGGATTTAAAAAAGATGAATGATTGATTTAACAAGCTACATAGGGAGGGAGAAGTCGCGACGATGGTACCTACTGGGTCAGGAGGCCATGCATCTCCACTCGCATCAATCAACAAGACATGACAACGTAGATGCAGCGCGTCGCCGACGTGGATGTGCATTGCACCGACGTTACCTCCAACCAGATGCACATTTTGGTATAGATACCAAGCACAAAAGAGAAAGTGACCGCTGTTGTGGGGAGTGATGTGTGGTATGGAGAAGGATGATCCCCTTTTATAAGGTAGGGTTCCACTAAATGGGCCCTGACAGTCCTTGAACATCGCACACAGGAATTTGGGATAAAATGGTGTATGACGTTCACAAACGACTAATGCTGGAGAAAGCGTGTACGATGTGATAATATTCACAAACTATAAATCACAGGAAAATCGTGTGAGAAAATTACACAAACAATTGGGATGTTCTTCTAAATCTAGACTAATAAATAAAAAGACCTAGAGGGTCTGATCCAAAAGATCCTAGTTGTCGAACCGCCCAAATCGAATGATCCAAATTTTCTCTGTGTTTGACGGGAGCAAACAATCTCGTCGCCCCTACTCCTTTTTTCTCGGAACTGCTCACCCCACGACATGAGAGTCGCCCAAATTGTCCGGCAACAGCGCCATAAAACTTTGTTTTTGAAAGGCAATGTATATTACTCATCATAGAACAAGATTCATACAATCAGTTGTACAGAGTTCAAACACATCGGCCAGAACCCTCCCATGCACCAGACCCTTACACTGGTAGAAAAATGGCCTTTGGTCGCGGTTGGCAACTGCCATTAGTCGCGGTTGCGCAACCGCGACCAATTAAGCGCGACTAAAGTCCCCCCTTTAGTCGCGGTTGCTTACGAACCGCGACTAAAGGTCCGTCCACGTGGGCGGCTAGCGTGCGCCTGGGCGAAGGACCTTTAGTCGCGGGTTGCCTTACGAACCGCGACTAAAGGCTATTTCGTTAATTTTATTTTAATTTATTTGGGTTTCTAATTGTTTTTCACTCCGTTTTTTTTCTATTTTTTTTCAGAACTTCTATTATTTCAGTTATTTGCATAGCTTAGTCTCTATCTCTAATCAAATTACTTACTCGTGGTCAAACTTCCCGCTCGGTCACCCATCCTCCCACTACTCCACCTCTAGCACGCTTAACTTCCGAGTTCGACTCCGTCCCACATCCAAGTGTTACGCGCGCATGTATATGATACTAGTATCATATCAATCCTATTAACATGTTGGTCGATGTCACATTTTTTTATTGTTTCAATTTCAAATAATTTTTTTCATAAACAAAAATAATGATATAATAATAATCGTGAATAAATAAATAAACATTAATTTTTTATTTTTATTATTTTTAATTTTTTAAAAAAATTTAAATGTTTTTTTGCCAAACCTAAAAATTTGAAAATCTAAAAATTGGGTAAAAGTAATAGTAATCTTTATGCTGGATGCAATTATTAATTTCCATAATTTATAGCAAAAACTAAAATCTTCCTGCTTTCGTATTTCCATTTGGAATTTTGAGAATCTAAAAATTGGCTAACCGGGTAAGTCTTGGTGAATTCGGATGTAACTTTTTCCCATGATTTTTTTGATATATTATACGTTTTTTTTCTGACGTCGTATGCAAAAGTTATTGCGGTTTTACCATTTTTTAAACTTTTTTTTGCAAAAAAAGTGAAAATTCGAATTTCTTAATTTCTCCGAATAGTAGGTTGCATAACATACAAGAATCTGAAAACAATTTTGTTTTGAATTTTCTATCATTTTCTTTTGTATTTTACAAACCAAAAAAGGCGATCCACGGGGTGGGGGGTGCGAGGGTGCGTGGGAGTAAAAAAAACTCGGAAAAACCCGTAGTCGCGGTGGGGACACCAACCGCGACTAAAGGAGCTCTTTAGTCGCGGTTGGTGTCCCCGGCCGCGACTAAAGGTTTTTCCGCCGACTGCATCCCTCCATAGCCCTTTAGTCGCGGTTCGTAACACCAACCGCGACTAAAGGGGTACCCTTTCGTCGCGGTTGGAGCATTAGTCGCGGGTCGCCTCCCGAACCGCGACTAAAGCCCCCTTTAGTCGCGGTTCGAATAATTCCGGGACTAATGGGGCTGGACGGAAGCCCTTTTTTCTACTAGTGTTACAAAGCCTGTACCAACTTTTGCTAGTTCATGCGTCAAAGAGTTTTCTTCCCTGTTGACATGAGCAATAGTGATTGACCTACCATCAGGCTTTATCATGTTGAACTCCCGACCCAGAATGCTAGCCTCCGACCTGTAGACTCCCCTGGATCAAAATTCTTAAGTAAGGAGAGACGGCCAGTTTCAACTTTTACGCTTCCCTGAGTGTGCTGAACCGCAAGCTTTAGACCCTCCAGGCATGCCAACGCTTCGCAGCATTCAACATAAGTGGCACGGCAAATAAAATCCTAGGCGGAGAAAATTATTTCACCCCTATCATTTCTGGCGACCGCACCGTACGAACGATCCAGAGAGTTTTCAGAGAAGCAAGCATCGATGTTTACCTTAACCTCTCCTATCTCCAGTGCTATCCAAAGATGTTGCTTCCCATATTTTTCTTCCATGTTTTCTCTAGTTCTTTGAGTGTACATTGATCCTTTTCCCTTCATGTCAGCCTCAGTTTTTCCTCCATCAATCCTAAACATTGTGTTTAGGTAATTATCAAGGTATCTAGTAGAGTTTTTATGCCAGCATCACCCTTTCCAAAGATTTGTTCATTGCGGTGGTGCCACACTCTCCATCAAAGAAACATAACCATTGCTCTAGATTTCTCATTTAGTTTGTCTAGTAGAACCAAAACCCAATCTTCTCCAGATATTGTCATTTTCTCCTCAGTAGGTAAATACCAAAGGTGTCTCATTCCACATAGCGCCAGAAAACTTGTCTTGATGACGGTCATGTATATCGTCAACTCGTTGGGACTCCTAGTGCACAGTGTCGTAGCAAGCGCGGTTTACCCCACAAGGGTGACTCGAGGGTTTATATCGAACTCTCGAAGAATTTCCTTAGAGTTATCTCCTCTTTCGCCTCTTCCAGCAATCCTGCAAAGCAAAGTTTTGTCTTGTGTCCCCAACTCCACCGTGTGGTTGTCAAGCACAAGATTTCGTATTAGTTTGTATATAAAACATAAACTAAAAGTAAAGTAAATAAACTAAGTAAACTGGATAAAAAAAGTAAAGAGATAAACTTTTTGGGTTTGTTTGTGTTTAAATAAAGAAGTCTTTTTGTATATTCATGTTAGAATATTGCAGCAAATGTAAAGTATGATAAAAGTGTTGGAAAAGTGTTTCTTATGATTAAAATTGTGCCGCGGTCCATGGGTTCACTTGTCTACTCTCTTTTTAAGTTGTAGTGAACACTAACAAATCATCAATGACTTACATTGGTGGAACTTCAATATGTATTTGATAATCATTTATATGAGCATCACGTCCTAACATAGAGATGATGCAACACATCTCTCTTATACTCCACAAGAAAGAGAAAACTCCAAGCAATCTTGTATTAAGAATTAAGAGAGCATTGGCTTAAGTATTTTGACATGATGTTTGAATATCAAATATGCTACCTTGAGCAAACAAGATTATCACAATTTTCACATGATAAACATAGCACATGCATTCACTTTATCCCTAGTGAAGCAACAAAAGAAAAGGTAAAAACTATTATAGATGATGAATTTGTTGTCACTATTCAATCAATACAACCATGCTACTCCATCTTCTCCCCACACGTGCTTGCATACAAGTTGGATTAGAATAAGCACTTAAGAACGGGGCACATGATATGCATCTATCAATATATATTACACATAATAGATTACAAATATGCTACCTTGAGAAAAAAATATTATCACAATTTTCACATGATAAACATAGCACATGCATTCACTTTATCCCTAGTGAAGCAACAAAAGAAAAGGTAAAAACTATTATAGATGATGAATTTGTTGTCACTATTCAATCACTACAACCATGCTACTCCATCTTCTCCCCACACATGTTCTTGCATACAAGTTGGATTAGAATAAGCACTTAAGAACGGGGCACATGATATGCATCTATCAATACATATTACACATAATAGATTCCAATCTCATATATCAATCTCTTGAGGGTGTGTTTGCAAAAACGTTCGTCTGGCATGTTTTTAGGATCAGAGGGAGTAGGACTCTTAATATTTTGGAATACGAAATTGTTTAGGAGAAAGAACCGATGAAAAAGAGACCCGAGGAGGAAACGAGACCAGTTGGCGTGGTCCCCCTTGCAGGCCGGGCCACCCATGCTTGTTTGCACCTCCGGACGCCATTTCGTCTCAAAATTTTCGTATTATTATAAAAACTTTCAATATATACCCCTCTCTGCCGATCAAATCGCGCATCGAGTATTTTCAAAGACAACATTGTTTTCTCTTATTTCCGCTTCAGATTTCTTCACTTTGACCAAGCCTTGTATACTCATTGGAGAAGTCCTTTGGGTGGGTTTCCTTGTGATGAAACCCCGACTTCGTACTGAGATTCTCCACATAGCACGGGCACACGTGGGGAAGAAGGAATCAAGAAGCACGAGTATTGGAGAGCTAAGTTTGAAGAAGGAGAAAGGGAGATGTGAGCCATTGAAGGACCCAAAATCGGGAAGCTACCCAATACGGACCTTAAAGCTCGGATCAAATAACTCAGTCGACGTATTAACAAACGAGGAAACATGTTTGTTTGGCTCTCGTCTTCATGTGAAATTGTTGTAGGATTTCGAGGAGGTGATAAGCGATCAAAATATGCGGGACATGCAAGCAAGCATGACAACCTTCATGGAAACTAATGCAATGCTGGAAAAGGAGATCAAGCTTTACAAGGTTGATTTAGCCAAACAATATGAGATCAACTCAAAGCTATCCATGGCCCTCAAGATGATAAGAGACAACACCAAGAAGGAGACTAGGAGGCCTAGTCTTGAAGGACCTGGAACAACAACCTATGCTTGGAGGAGTTTACCTATAGTCTTTTATGCTTTTCAGTTTATCACATTGCATCTAAGTTATGTTTTACCTATCGATTATCTTAGTTTATGCAAGCTCTTAGATCATTGATACTGTATCTTTGGTTCGAGTGGTTTATAATGAAAATATAATGATGGTGTCATCCATGGTTTCCATTGTTCAGAGATTTATGAATAACCCTCATGCAATTGATGACATCATAGAGGAAGTTTCAATTACACTTTGATTTGAAATAAATTAACTTGATCATGTTGAACAAGCATATCATTTATCCAAATTACGATATAGTATAGGATAATTAAATAAAGTAAGATCAAAGTAATCATATTTGAGTTAGTGGAGAAAATTGAACTTTGTAGAAGATATTGGTATTATGTGATAAAGAACTAGGAAGAGATGCTAACGAGGGGACATGAGATACTCGTGTTATGCTTAGAAACCAAAGAATCAATTTATGTTATTTATAAATCATTTTATACGCATGCTATAATGGGAAAGGTGATTGAATGGACGGCACCCGAGGACTCAACTGGCCATGGATTGAAGTGGGAGATAATGTTCCTTGATCAAATGATTCATGAATAAAATGTTGGTGCTGGGGTTACTGACAAACGAGATCATCAACTGATACCATGTTCTATGGTGAAAGTGTTCAACTCTTCAATAAAAAATAAATTGAACTTGTGGTTGAACTTCAGGTCTATCTTGTTCCTGCTATTCACTTCAGGTCTATCTTGTTCCTGCTATTCTCTTCTTTTAGTTAGTTATTCTATGATAGTTTTCTCTTTTGCAAAGCAACCAAGTTGTGAAGTTCTGAAAAGGAAAATATACCAAGATGGTCCTTCCGAAAGTTGTGGCATAAATAAAAGATGATTCAACTATCCAACATGCAATGGTATTTGAGTTCAAATGGTAAATAGTAATTTCTAGAGCTTCAAATTATGTTGTCATCACTTGTTTGGATGTTGAATTATGAATCATATCATATGATGGAAATATGCATAAGTTGATGATACAATGCTTGCATTTATTTTATCAACCATAATCTCATTGATGCATGATATAATCTATTCGCTTATTTCCTCGAGGACAAGCAAAGGTTTAAGCTTGGGGGAGTTGATACGTGCATGTTGTATCATCATAATATCATCATATATTTGGTAGTTTACATTGTTATTTGCATTGATCATTCATTATTTATGCATTTAGATGATTTATGGGATTTTCCTACAAAGTCCCTTTTATTGGTATTTAATTTCTAGGAGCAAGATAACCTCTTTTTTCATATTTATGTTTCAGGGACCTTACGGAACTCAAAAAGCTCAGGGATTTTTGTAGCGTCAATATTTTACACGAGAAGCAGCCGGAGCACGAGAAACACACGAGGGGGTCCACGAGGCCTGAATGAGACCTGGTGGCGCAGGACCCACCTTGGGCCTAGCCACCTAGGCCCGTTCCCTCGGGAGCGTCGCCTCGCATCCGTATTTTTATGTACGACTCCATCCTAGACGAAAACCTGCGCCATATTTTTCTTAGAATTTTCTAAGGCGGAAACGGAACCCGTCTTCCACCATCGTCATCACCAACTCCTCCTTGGCGCGGGGAGGAGCATCTTCATCACCATCTTCACCAACACCACCATGACCATATCGAGATTTGACGTCATCCCCCTCATATTTTGTGGTAGATTGAACCCTAGATATTGTTTAAGTGTTGGATGCATGCTTGTGCTTGGTATCTTATCATTATTTTGTGGTGAAGTTATACTGTCGAATTGTCTTGTAATTCATATCCCGCAGATCATGATCATGTTTGACACTTGTGAGTAGTTCCTGTAGTTTTTGGGGCATAGGATGAATTGATTATGATTTTTATATAGTATGCAATGAGTATCTGGTCAAGTTTTAATCTCTTATATGATTCTATGATTTTAATGTGCGAACATCGACTATATATTACATCGCCTTTATGGGCTCATAGGGCTGCCGTTTAGAGTAATAAATTAAGCGGATAGGGAATGAGGGAGAGACATAAACCTATTTCTTAGACTTGGTGTTATTATTAGGGGGTTCTTGATTGGGGACCTTAGAAATTTATGCAAATGTTGGACATTTAGTGTATCCCTAGGTGATCATGCAAATGGCCTTAGGAACAATCATTAGGGGTTTTGTAGCATAGTAATTTGGATACGCCTACTTTATGCTCGGTCCAACAAGAATAAAACTTGACAAGACGATCATATATGCCATTTTAGAAGTCTGTATGGTAAGTAAATCCATGATGTCCCTGTGAACGTTTGCCACATATAGTTACACATTTGAGCTTGTCCTCGCTGAATATAGGATTGAGATTTCTCCGAAAAGAGCATTTACAGTACTACAAACTTTACTTTATGTTATTTATTTACGTGCAAACATAAACCAAAAAACCCAAAAACTACCGCTTTCATATTAATTTTTCTGTTGAATTTGCTAAACAATACCTTTTGCTCCTCGAGGGTTCGACAACCTTTTCTATATTGAAAGGTACTACAATTGATCAACTACACTTGGGAGTCATCACCAACACACTTCATAATTATATCCAACACAAAAATGTTTATGCCAATTCACGAAGATGCCCGTCGTGGTGTTCATCTTGGGCGGAGACCTCTTTCTCTTGCTTGACTTGTACTCACTACTCATGGATTTGGCAGTCTCTACGCCTCCTTTGCCGTATGGTTTCCATCCTTCATCTTCATGCAATATGATCATGGGACTCCCAGCCATTGTAAGGTGCGTCGGGGTCGTATTGATCATCATATTCAAGATCTTCATAGGAATCCTATGAAGATCCTCTCCATCATGGACTAGGACTGCAGTAAACACAGCCGTCATAATCATGGAGGGAAGCATCATCATAACTTGGCGGTGGCATCAATCCGACTGGTTTTCCTACCCCGGTCTCTAGGTAACTCAACCATAGATTCAGTGTGCAACTATGAACAAGAAAGAGGCAGCTTGGAGCTATATATGAGGGGTTAGGACGTCAGGAGTCACATGTCTAAAGAGATCAGATCTACACATCTGGCCTCAGGGCCGTCGCCCTCCGGTTCGATCAGATGTGACCGCATCCAATCGCTTCTGTTCGGCCACCTAGGCGGTGTTGATCATGCCATACGGCTTCTCCTTCCGTGCCCTAGGCTTCCACTGCTTCGGTGGCTTCTCCGTGTCGTTGGCGGCGGCAGACTATCGGCCGGTGAATATTTTGAGTGGCATCGGCGGCGGATCTAGGCGGTGTTCGCGGGAGGGTAGGCAAGAAATGGCGGGAGCTAACCGGGGAGGGAGGTTATGGAGGGAAGAAATGGAGGGACACCAAATAAAAATGGAGGGAAGCCGGCTCCCCATCGCCGACAGTGTTGGCCCACGTGTCTTTATCCCTTTCGCTGGTGTCCATGGGCGTAGCTCAGTGCGTTGGGTTTGGCATGGGATCGCCGGGCGAATAACATGCCCAATCCGGCGAAAATTGGGTTCCCTAGGCGGGTGGGGCGCAAGTGGGAGAAAAAGGCTCCACTGGTGTGAAAAAGGCGCCCGAGAGGCTCTCGGCGGGGCGAGTGGAGATGTTCTTAAGCCCAAGGAGGGACGGGAGTAGAGGTGCGAAGTAGTTATAACATGCGATCAAGTCATCAAGTTTTATTGCTATATCAAACTCATACGAAGTAGTTCTAATCCTTATACCATGAGATCATGTTGATCACTGATACTGGAAGAACACTTTGATGATACCAAACGTCACTCCGTAACAGGGTGATTATAACGGTTGATTTGGATATTCTGAAAGTTTTAGTTGAGGCTCATGGATCAAGAGTAGAATTTATCCGCCCCGATGACGGGAAGATATTCTCTGGGACCTTCTCAGTGATAGTGCATTGACACCGCTTGAAAGCATGTGATTAGGTCACAAGAATGCCTTATCACAGAATGAGTAAAGAGACTTGTCGGGAACGAGAGGTTGATACCAAATGATCGGATCTTGGACAAATAATAATATCGCGAGACAAAAGGAATTAACTATGTTCGTTATTGGTTCACACGATCACTAGTTTAACGTTGAGTAAGTGGGAGTCGTCAAGTATTTCCAGATCCCGCTGATGATTATTGATCATAGAGGATTCTCGATCATGTCCACGTTATTCACGAACCGTACGATGACACACATAAGGTTCATCATCGTTTTTGAGTGGATATGATACTCCGACCAAATTATAGGACAACACAGGGGTTGTTTCAGAAAAGTACCGAAAATGTTTCGGCATATCGAAATAACTCCTCCTTGGGCCGACGCACCCCCTTAGGGGGCTGCCCCTTCCTCTCCTATAAAAGGAGCCCCTCTCATCCGCTCTTCACACACACTTGATCCCTCCCTTCTTCCTATAGTTGCTTCTCCACCATCGACATTGCTTAGCGAAGATATGCCAAAATATTAGTTCGTAATTCATACTCTTAGTTAAAGTGTGTGTTGGAGTGTCCGGCGGATCCCTTCTTTTGCTGCCCCGCTGGGACCAAGGGCATGGAGGAGACGTCGGTGAATTGTATGTGTGACCGAGTACGGAGGCGCCGCCGGTTGTGGCGCCTTGTACATGATCTTGAGATCGTCAAGTGAACGACTACGTCGACTACGTACGTCTTCATCGACTACATCAACCACGAGAAACATTCTCGTTAACGATTTGTGTCTTTGAGGGTGAGTTTATCTCAACCACGGTCCGTTACTAGCATCTCCTAGATTCAGTCTTAGTGTTTTGTTGTTGCACCTATAGGAATTTTTTGTTTTCCATGCAACGAACCCATCAAGAGCCGCGAAACCCATTCAATGAGAATGGTGATGTTCATCTTTTTCGTGTTTAAGAGACCTAGGCCCCCCATGGCTTTAGGTCTACACACCGACAACCAGTTGATGAGGTGGTGCTTGCGTCTTGTGCTTGAACTCTCCCAAAAGAACTTGACGCGGCATGATTCGAATCTGGCGTGAATCCCGTCATGCAGTAGGAAAAGACCCATAGCAAAGATCAGAAGATTATCTAAACAAGCATTAGACAAGATAAGCCGGCCTCCCAAGGACAGCAACTTGCTACGCTAGGGTTTGATTTTTTCCTTCCAATTTTCGGACCAGAAAGAGACATTGTTCTATAGTGAATTTGCACACAAAGATGGGTAAGCCTAAATACATAAAGTGGAAGGCCCCACATTTGCAGTTGAAGAGGTTAGCAATTCTAGTATGCTCTTCCTCGCATTGTCCCATGACAATCACCTCACTTTTATGGTAGTTGATCTTCAACCCTGACATATCTTCAAAGCACATGAGAAGGAACTTCAAATTGGCAATGTCCTCCTCGTTATTCTGGATGAGAATCAGTGTGTCATCCGCATATTGAAGGTGTATGATTCCTCCCTGAATCAAGTGGGGCACAACCCATTGAATGTGCCCCACCCTCGCTGCAGCCGAAAAGATCCCTGAGAGAGCTTCCCCACTGAAGTTGAAGAGCAACGGCGATAGCGTGTCCCCTTGACGAATGCCACACTTGTTCCTAAAGAGTGGGCTGACCACCCCATTGATAGATATGGCAGTTTGTCCGCCTGACACTAACTGCCAAATTCGGTGAATGTAGCCCTCGTTAAAACCTTTATGACACATGACTTCCCCCAAGAAGTCCTAGTTCACATGATCATACTCCTTTTCAAAATCAAATTTAAGTAGAACCCCGCCCAAATTTTTAACTCGCAATTCTTGCACAATCTCAATTAGAGCCAGGAATCCGTCAATGATAATTCTACCATTGATAAAGGTCGTCTGATTCGGGCTGATAATCCAGTTGGCAATGGGGTCCAGCCTAGAGGCGTAATGTTTGGAGATGATTTTGAATATATAATTAATAAGGGCAATAAGGAGATATTGTGATTTCTGGTCAGCCCCTCTGACCTTGGGAATCAGGGATAGAATACCAAAATTAAGTCGTGATCTGTGATACGTCTCCAACGTATCTATAATTTCTGATGTTCCATGCTAGTTTTATGACAATACCTACATGTTTTATATGCACTTTATATCATATTATGGCATTTATTGGACTAACCTATTAATAAGATGCCACAGTGCCAGTTTCTGTTTATTATGTCACGTTTATTGCGAGAAAAGGCCCAAAAACCAAAGTGCTCGGAAAAATCCAGAAAAATCACATAAATTCTATTCCGCCAAAAGACTCACGGAGCCAGAAGGGCCAGGCCAGAGGAGGCCCAGGGCCTCCTCCCCATCAGCCGGCGCGGCCAGGAGAGGGGCCGCCCCACCCTATGGTGTGGGCCCCTCGGGACTCCACCGACATCGCCCTTTCGCCTATAAATTCCCTCGCGACGGAAAACCCTCAATCAATCAATCATACTCCAGAAAGACTCCAGGGGCGCCGCCGCCATCGCGAAACTCCATTTCGGGGGACAGAAGTCTCTGTTCCGGCACGCCGCCGGGACGGGGAATTGCCCCCGGAGCCATCTTCATCGACACCACCGCCATCTTCATCGCCGTTGCTGTCTCCCATGATGAGGAGGGAGTAGTTCTCCCCCGAGGCTGAGGGCTCTACCGGTAGCTATGTGGTTAATCTCTCTCTCATGTACCTCAATACAATGATCTCATGAGCTGCCATACATGATTGAGATCCATATGATGAGATTTGTAATCTAGATGTCGTTATGCTATTCAAGTGGATTTTACTTATGTGATCTCCGGAGACTCCTTGTCCCACGTGTGTAATCACAGAATACTTGTTCACTGGGCTATGATTTGAGTTGGATGTCTCTATGAAATTGTGGTGTGTTAGTACCTCCTATGAATGCTCAAAGTGACAACGTGGGGTGTTTATTAGTACTTGGGAATACATCTTTAGGGTTTGCTTTTGCAGCCCTACACGGTGAATTAGTGTTCGTTATCCAGCCAGAGAGTAATTCAGAATAACATAGTGAAGTGCTTATATTTATATTCAATTATGATTGCAATGTTGAGAGTGTCCACTAGTGAAAGTATGATCCCTAGGCCTTGTTTCTAAGCATTGAAACACCGTTTCCAACAAGTTCTGCTACATATTTGCTTGCTGCCATTTTTATTTCAGATTGCAATTACTACTTACAATCATCCATATTACTTGTATTTCACTATCTCTTCGCCGAACTAGTGCACCTATACATCTGACAAGTGTATTAGGTGTGTTGGGGATACAAGAGACTTCTTGTATCTTAATTGCAGGGTTGCTTGAGAGGAATATCTTTGACCTCTACCTCCCTGAGTTCGATAAACCTTGGGTGATCCATTTAAGGGAAACTTGATGCTGTTCTACAAACCTCTGCTCTTGGAGGCCCAACACTGTCTACATGAATAGAAGCACACGTAGACATCAAGCTATTTTCTGGCGCCGTTGCCGGGGAGGTAAGGTAAAAGGTATTCACATCCTCCGACTACTAAGCTATTTCCTAGCACTGTTGCCGGTGTGTGAGTGCTCGAAGCTAGCTCCTTTAGATTCTGCAATTTTATCTTTTTGTTTCTTGTTTTTATTTTCACTAGTTAGTCTTAATGGAAAACAACAAAAAAATTAGAGATCTTTATGAACTTTATCTTGAATTAGGACATGATGTGTTTGAAGAGAAAATTAAAAAACCCATGGAACTTTGTTTGCAAAATAGTTGTAGCAATAGTTTTAGCATGAACTCTTTGAACACTATTATTGCTAATGCTATGGAAGAATTTAAGCTTGGGGAGGTCGGTTTTGATGAAAATGATCTCTTTAGTCCTCCGGGTATGGAAGAGAAAGTTTATGTTGATTATGATATGCCTCCTATATATGATGTTTGCAATGATGAATATGATATTTTCAGTCCATCTACTATTGAGGATAAAATTCATTATGATTATTCTATGCCTCCAATTTATAATGATTATAATGATGGATGTCATAGTTTTACTCCCACTATTACTAATAAAATTGATTATGCTTATGTGGAGAGTAATGATACTTTTATGCATGTGGATAAGAATGCTTTATGTGATAGTTATATTGTTGAGTTTGTTCATGATGCTACTGAAAGTTTATTATGAGAGAGGGAAACATGGTTATATGCATCTTAATAATATTAAGTTTCCCCTCTTTATGTTGAGAATCTTGAAGTTACTCGTGTTTTATCTTCTTATGCTTGTCACTTTGTTCTTCATGAATTTACAAGATTCCTATGCATAGGAAGAGGGTTAGGCTTAAATGTGTTTTGAATTTACTTCTTGATGCTCCTTTTGCTTCATTTTCTATTTTCATGAGAGCATCATTAAAATTACTGAGCCCATCTTAATGGCTATAAAGAAAGCACTTCTTGGGAGATAACCCATGTTTTTTACTTTGCTACTGTTTTGTTGTGTCTTGGAAGTTGTTATTACTGTAGCAACCTCTCCCTATCATGTAATTGTGCCAAGTAAAGTCTCTAATAGAAGGTTGATACTAGATTTGGATTTCTGCGCAGAAACAGATTTGTTGTCTATCACGAATTTGCGTCCTTCTCTCTGTAGAAGAGTCAAAAAAATCAGCGAAAAATCATGCATGATCCTCAGATATGTACGCAACTTTAATTAGTTTTGAGTTTTTCCATCTGAGAAAGTTAAGTGCCTCAGAAAAATTCGTCTTTACGTACTGTTCTGTTTTGACAGATTCTGCCTTTTTATTTCACATTGCCTCTTTTGCTGTGTTGGATGGATTTCTTTGTTCCATTAACTTTCAGTAGCCTTGGGTAATGTCCAGAAGTGTTAATAATGATGGTGTCCTCTCTGAACATGTGAATTTTGATTATGCACTAACCCTCTAATGAGTTTGCTTAAAGTTTGGTGTGGAGGAAATTTTCAAGGGTCAAGAGAAGAGGATGATATAATATGATCAAGAAGAGTGAAAAGTCTAAGCTTGGGGATGCCCCCGTGGTTCATCCCTGCATATTTCAAGAAGACTCAAGCATCTAAGCTTGGGGATGCCCAAGGCATCCCCTTCTTCATCGACAACTTATCAGGTCACTTCTAGTGAAACTATATTTTTTATTCCGTCACATCCTATGTTCTTTACTTGGAGCGTATTTTTGTTTTTGTTTTTGTTTTGGTTTGAATAAATTTGGATCCCAGCAATCCTTGTATTGGAGATAGACACGCTCCTCTTTTTCATTTGAAAACTTGTGCTCTTAGTTTTGCTTTAATGTTCATGGCGAAGGCTGAAAACTGCTTCGTTGATTGCTATTTTGTTGGAAACAGAAAATGCTTCATGTGGTAATTGGTATGTTGTCTTGAATAATTTGATACTTGGCAATTGTTTTGAGCTCTCATAGATCATGTTTAAGCTCTTGCATCATGTAGTTTAAATCTATTAGTGGAGAACTACCGTAGAGCTTGTTGAAATTTGGTTTGCATGATTGATCTCTCTAAGGTCTAGATATTTTCTAGTAAAAGTGTTTGAACAACAAGGAAGACAATGTAGAGTCTTATAATGTTTGAAATATGTTCTTGTGTAAGTTTTTGCTGTACCTTTTCATACTTGTGTTTGCTTCAAACAACCTTGCTAGCCAAAGCCTTGTACTGAGAGGAAATGCTTCTCGTGCATCCAAACACCTTGAGCCAAAACCCATGCCATTTGTGTCCACCATAACTACCTATATGTGGTATTTTTCTGCAATTCCAAAGTAAATTGCTTGCGTGCTACCTTTAAAATTTCATTCCTTTGTCTTTACAATACATAGCTCATGGGAAAATAGCTTAAAAACTATTGTGGTGATGAATATGTAGCTATGTATCTTAGTTCTTATAAGTTGCTTGTTGAGCGGTAACCATGTTTCTGGGGACGCCATCAACTTTTTACACCTTTGTTGAATATCATGTGAGTTGCTATGCATGTTCTTCTTGTCTGAAGTAAGGGTGATTTATCATGATTAAATGGTTTGAGTATGCATATTGTTAGAGAAGAACATTGGGCCGCCAACCAAAGCCATGTATCATGGTGGAAGTTTTCAGTTTGGACATTAATCCTCAAGCTCTTATGAGAATATTACATGTTGTTGAATGCTTAAGCATTAAAGAGGAGTCCATTATCTGTTTTCTATGTTGTCCCGATATGGATGTCCACAAGTTGAGATTTATCAAAACTGAGAAATCAAATGCGATCTATCTCATTGGACCTTTGTACAGGTGGCATAGAGGTACCCCTTTGTGACACTTGGTTGAAACATATGTAATGCAATGATAATCCATGGAAATCAGAGCTAATTAGGACAAGGTGCGAACACTATTGGTATTTGATGCATGAGGCTTGCAACTTGTAGGAAGTTTTATGCATAACACATATGAATTATTACTACCGTTGACAAAATTGTTTCTATATTTTCAAAATAAAAAGCTCTAGCACATGAGTAATCCATGCTTCCCTCTGCGAAGGGCCTTTCTTTTACTTTATGTTGAGTCAGTTTACCTACTTCTTTCTATCCTAGAAGCAAACACTTGTGTCAACTGTGTGCACTGATTTTTACATGTTTACTTATTGCACTTGTTATATTACTTTATGTTGACAATTATCCATGAGATATACATGTTACAAGTTGAAAGCAATTGCTGAAACTTAATCATCCTATATGTTGCTTCGAAACCTCTTACTTTGAATCTATTGCTTTATAAGTTAGCTCTTATGCAAGTCTTTTTGATGCTTGTCTTGAAAGTACTATTCATGAAAAGTTTTTGCTATATGATTCAGTTGTTTAGTCATTATCTTTTTGTTAGCAAACTATTGTTTCGAATCACTTCATTCATCTCATATGCTTTACAATAATGTTGATCAAGATTGTGTTGGTAGCATGTCAGTTCAGAAATTATTGTTTTTATCGTTTACCTACTCGAGGGCGAATAGGAACTAAGCTTGGGGATGGTTCATACGTCTCCAACGTATCTATAATTTCTGATGTTCCATGCTAGTTTTATGACAATACCTATATGTTTTATATGCACTTTATATCATATTATGGCATTTATTGGACTAACCTATTAACAAGATGCCACAGTGCCGGTTTACGTTTATTATGTCCGTTTATTGCGGAAAAGGCCCAAAAACCAAAGTGCTCGGAAAAATCCGGAAAAATCACATAAATTCTATTCCGCCAGAAGACTCACGGAGCCAGAAGGGCCAGGCCAGAGGAGGCCCAGGGCCTCCTCCCCATCAGCCGGCGCGGCCAGGAGGGGGGCCGCCCCACCCTATGGTGTGGGCCCCTCAGGACTCCACCGACTCGCCCTTTCGCCTATAAATTCCCTCGCGACGGAAAACCCTCAATCAATCAATCATACTCCAGAAAGACTCCAGGGGCGCCGCCGCCATCGCGAAACTCCGTTTCGGGGGACAGAAGTCTCTGTTCCGGCACGCCGCCGGGACAGGGAATTGCCCCCGGAGCCATCTCCATCGACACCACCACCATCTTCATCGCCGTTGCTGTCTCCCATGATGAGGAGGGAGTAGTTCTCCCCCGAGGCTGAGGGCTCTACCGGTAGCTATGTGGTTAATCTCTCTCTCATGTACCTCAATACAATGATCTCATGAGATGTCTTACATGATTGAGATCCATATGATGAGCTTTGTAATCTAGATGTCGTTATGCTATTCAAGTGGATTTTACTTATGTGATCTCCGGAGACTCCTTGTCCCACGTGTGTAAAGGTGACAGTGTGTGCACCGTGTGGGTCTCTTAGGCTATATTTCACATAATACTTGTTCACTGGGTTATGACTTGAGTTGGATGTCTATGAAATTGTGGTGTGTTAGTACCTCCTATGAATGCTCAAAGTGACAGCGTGGGGTGTTCATTAGTACTTGGGAATACATCTTTAGCCCTACACGGTGAATTAGTGTTCGTTATCCAGCCAGAGAGTAATTCAGAATAACATAGTGAAGTGCTTATATTTATATTCAATTATGATTGCAATGTTGAGAGTGTACACTAGTGAAAGTATGATCCCTAGGCCTTGTTTCTAAGCATTGAAACACCGTTTCCAAGAAGTTCTGCTACATGTTTGTTTGCTGCCATTTTTATTTCAGATTGCAATTACTACTTACAATCATCCATATTACTTGTATTTCACTACCTCTTCGCCGAACTAGTGCACCTATACATCTGACAAGTGTATTAGGTGTGTTGGGGACACAAGAGACTTCTTGTATCTTAATTGCAGGGTTGCTTGAGAGGAATATCTTTGACCTCTACCTCCCTGAGTTCGATAAACCTTGGGTGATCCATTTAAGGGAAACTTGCTGCTGTTCTACAAACCTCTGCTCTTGGAGGCCCAACACTGTCTACAAGAATAGAAGCACACGTAGACATCAATCTGTCAATTCTCCCAACACAAAGTCGTTCGGAATCAGTCCTTGTGAACCATTTACCACTATCATAGTTGTATGTGGCCTAGGGTTTCCTACCGCTCTGGCGAATAGGCGATTCTAGGGTTTTGTGGCGAAGTTTGGTGCCCATCGAGAATCTCTCGGTGGTGCATCTCGGTTTCTGCCCTCGGCATCTCGACGATCCCTCCGAGCTTCACCGTGTCCCTCTCGATCCCGTCCCTCAGTCTCGTTCGGGGTGACTAAGGGGCAAACCTCGTTTGTTTCCCACCCTTGGAGGCGCGTGAGATCGGTTTTGAGAAGGTGCACACATGGCTGATAGTGTTGGAGATATGCCCAAGAGGCAATAATAAATGGTTATTATATATCTTTGTGTTTATGATAATGTTTACATACCATGCTATAATTGTATTAACCGAAACATTGGTACATGTGTGATATGTAGACAAACAAGAAGTCCCTAGTATGCCTCTTAAACTAGCTTGTTGATTAATGGATGATTAGTTTCATAATCATGAACATTGGATGTTATTAATAACAAGGTTATGTCATTGTATGAATGATGTAATGGACACACCCAATTAAGCGTAGCATAAGATCTCGTCATTAAGTTATTTGCTATAAGCTTTCGATACATAGTTACCTAGTCCTTATGACCATGAGATCATGTAAATCACTTATACCGGAAAGGTACTTTGATTACACCAAACACCACTCGCGTAAATGGGTGGCTATAAAGGTGGGATTAAGTATCCGGAAAGTATGAGTTGAGGCATATGGATCAACGGTGGGATTTGTCCATCCCGATGACGGATAGATATACTCCGGGCCCTCTCGGTGGAATGTCGTCTAATGTCTTGCAAGCATATGAATAAGTTCATAAGAGACCACATACCACGGTACGAGTAAAGAGTACTTGTCGGGAGACGAGGTTGAACAAGGTATAGAGTGATACCGAAGATCAAACCTCGGACAAGTAAAATATCGCGTGACAAAAGGAATTGGTATCGTATGTGAATGGTTCATTCGATCACTAAAGTCATCGTTGAATATGTGGGAGCCATTATGGATCTCCGGATCCCGCTATTGGTTATTGGTCGGAGTGAGTACTCAACCATGTCCACATAGTTCACGAACCGTAGGGTGACACACTTAAAGTTGGATGTTGAAATGGTAGAACTTGAATATGGAATGGAGTTCGAATATTTGTTCGGAGTCCCGGATGAGATCCCGGACATCACGAGGAGTTCCGGAATGGTCCGGAGAATAAGATTCATATATAGGAAGTCATATTCCAAGTTTGGAAATGATCCGGTGCATTTATGGCAGGTTCTAGAAGGTTCTAGAAAAGTCCGGAAGAAACGCACTATGGAAGGTGGAGTCCCGGAAGGACTCCACAAGCTTGGCCAGCCAAACCCTAGAGGGAAAGTCCAAGGTGGACTTCCCCCAAGGTGGCCGGCCACCCCCTCATGGAAAGGTGGGAGTCCCACTTGAGGTGGGAATCCCACCTTGGGTAGGTTTCCCTACACATGGAAGGTTTTGGGTTGGGGTCTTATTCGAAGACTTGTACACCAACTCTTGGGTATTCCACCTATATAATGAGGGCCAAGGGGAGGGGGCCGGCCACACCAAAGCCATAGCTTGGCCGCACCCCTTAGTGGCCGGCCACCCCCTCTCCCCAAACCCTAGCGGTCTCTCTCCTCCACCACATCCCGCACGCTTAAGCGAAGCTCCGCCGGATTTCTCCACCACCATCGACACCACGCCGTCGTGCTCGTCGGATTCAAGAGGAGCTACTACTTCCGCTGCCCGCTGGAACGGGGAGGTGGACGTCGTCTTCATCAACAACCGAACGTGTGACCGAGTACGCGAGGTGCTGCCCGTTCGTGGCGCCGGAAGCGATCGTGATCAAGATCTTCTACGCGCTTTTGCAAGCGGCAAGTGAACGTCTACCGCAGCAACAAGAGCCTCATCTTGTAGGCTTTGGAATCTCTTCAAGGGTGAGACTCGATATCCCCTCGTTGCTACCGTCTTCTAGATTGCATCTTGGCTTGGATTGCGTGTTCGCGGTAGGAAAATTTTTGTTTTCTATGCTACGTTATCCTACAGTGGTATCAGAGCCGTGTCTATGCATAGATGGTTGCACGAGTAGAACACAATGGTTTTGTGGGCGTTGATGCTTATGTTATCTTTAGCTTGAGTACTTTGCATCTTTGTGGCATAGTGGGATGAAGCGGCTCGGGCTAACTTTACATGACCGCGTTCATGAGATTTGCTCCACGCTTGACATGCAACTTGTATTGCATAAGTGGCTTTGCGGGTGTCTCGTCTCTCCTACTATAGTGAAGATTCAATTTACTCTTCTATTGACAACACTAGTATCACCGTTGTGGTTCATGTTCGTAGGTAGATTAGATCTCACTCGAAAACCCTAAACCACGTAAAATATGCAAACCAAATTAGAGACGTCTAACTTGTTTTTGCAGGGTTTGGTGATGTGATATGGCCATGATGTGATGATGAATATGTATGAGATGATCATTATTGTATTGTGGCAACCGGCAGGAGCCTTATGGTTGTCTTTAAATTTCATGTTGAGTAGTATTTCAAAGTAGTTGTAATAGTTGCTACATGAGGTGAACAATCATGAAGACGGCGCCATGGACCTTGACGCTACGCCGATGATGATGGAGATCATGCCCGTTGATGATGGAGATCATGTCCGTGCTTTGGAGATGAAGATCAAAGGCACAAAGACTAAAGGGCCATATCATATCACATATGAATTGCATGTGATGTTAATCCTTTATGCATCTTATTTTGCTTAGATCGCGACGGTAGCATTATAAGATGATCCCTCACATTAATATCAAGATAATAAAGTGTTCTTCCCTCGTATGCACCGTTGCTAAAGTTCGTCGTTTCAAAGCATCTCGTGATGATCGGATGTGATAGATTCAACGTACATATACAACGGGTGTAAGCCATGTTGCACACGCGGAATACTTGGGTTTGCTTGACGAGCCTAGCATGTACAGACATGGCCTCGGGACAACGGAAACCGAAAGGTTGAACACGAGTCATATGGATGATATGATCAACATGTTGATGTTCACCATTGAAGCTACATCATCTCACGTGATGATCGGTTTTGATGTAGTGGATTTGGATCGTGTACCACTTAACAACTATGAGGGATGTTGTATTAAGTGGGAGTTCATTAGTAATTAGATTAAAACATGAACTAATTATCATAAACATAGTCCGAGTAGTATTTTGAATTAATTTTGTAGTATTGGCATCCGTTTTCTACCATGCGCTAGTCTTGTAATTGAGATAGAAATACTGTTAAAATCTGACAAGAAACTTTACGGACTGGTACCGTATTGTTAAAGAATCAAGAATTGATTAAGTCCTATTGCAAACTTTTAGTAAACCTCACATTGTTGATTCAAAGAGCTATGTACCTAAAGTCATCTTGTCTCCGTGAAACTTGAAGTTCAAATCTGTTTGAAAAGTAAGGAGCTGAAAATTTTAGTTTTCAGAAAATCAAGGTATGAGATATATGTGATATCTAAGACCTTATTGCAAGATGATAGAATATCATTTGGTGAGACTACATAAACTCATAAGTTTTATGGGAATGTACGAAGGTTGAAGATGCAAGGCATTCCAATCCTCCAACTATTGGGGCACTAATAATATTCGCATATCCATGAAGTTATCGTCCTTAGTATGCACCGTTGCTAAGACTCGTCGTTTCGAAGCATCACGTGATCGGGTGTTATCGATTCTACGTGTGCATACAACGGGTGCAAGCCAGATTTGCACATGCGAATACTAAGGTTAAACTTTACGAGCCTAGCATGTACAGACATGGTCTCGGAAAGTCGTCATGATATGATGGATAAAATTATGAGTGAAATTGTTCATCATATTACAAAGTTACTAATAGTGAAATCTGGAACACTTGTCATATGAAGATCAACTTCAAAGTAAGAACCTCAAGGTTATTGGTATTTGACCAACAAACCTATAAGTTAT
This sequence comes from Lolium rigidum, assembly GCF_022539505.1. NCBI lineage: Eukaryota > Viridiplantae > Streptophyta > Magnoliopsida > Poales > Poaceae > Lolium > Lolium rigidum. The sequence goes on along the minus strand of NC_061508.1, from coordinate 72,009,016 downwards.
TGATGTTGAAGTGTTTTTATGAATAATGAGGAAAACTAAAAGAGAAACTACAAAGGATATTTTGGCAGAAAGAAAGAAAAGACTAGAAAGTCTAGCTCAGGTATATATAAATGATATACATGTTATGGATGTATTCCTCATTTTGTCACACAATGAAATTCTTGGGTATTTGTACCACATTGGTTGGTATGAAGTGTCATACAAAACAACGCAATACAAGAATACAATGGCCTAAGTGACTGATAAGGAATATGGTAATAATGCACGTCTAGAACATAATAAAGTGTTATTATGTTTGCCGTTGGCATTCTACCTAGCCCTTAGAATTTATAATAAAGAACTTAATAATTGTTATTTTGCTCTGGTCAAATGAAAACAATGAGTTGTTCAAATTATGACATTACTCCATGTACAATGGATAAGTTATTATGAATCTTAATGGTGAAAACACACATACATAACACTGACGCTAAAATGCCATAAGGCAAATGATTTGAATTCCACTTATTTGTGGAACCGCCATTTAGGTCATGTTAGAGAGGAACGCATGAAGGAACTCCATGCAAATGGATTTTTGGAGTCATTTGATTTTTGAATCGTTTGGCGCTTGCAAATCTTTTCTAAAAAGAATGACTAAAATACTGTTCATAGGCCATGAGTTGAACGGGCAACTAACTTAGTGGAAACATACATGATGATATATGTGTTTCACTGGGCATAGTTGTGTGCGGGAGATTCTTCTACTTCATGAAAACTTCCAACAATGAATTGAGTATATATATGTGGATATATTCGATAAGGAAGAAGTTTGAAACATTTGAATGGATTCAAATAAATTTCAGCATGAAGTGGAAATCATCGTAATAGAAAAGTCAAATATCTATGATTGGATCATGGTAGAAATATTTGAATTACGAGTTTTAGCGAACATCTAAGAGAGTTATGAAATTGTTCTACAACTCACATTTCTTGGAGTATCATAATGATGATATAGTATCTGAGAGATGTATCCAAACCTTGTTGGATTAATGATTAGATAAAATATTATGACGTCATTATATTTTTGTGGATTATGCTTTAGTGACTACCGCTTTTACACTGAATAGAGCATCATCATGATCCGTTGAAATGACACCATACGAGTTATGGCATGGGTATGAACCATAATAGTCTTTCTTTAAATTTTGGTCTAAGAGTTTACAACCAAAATCGGATGAATGTCTTTGTTGGTTATCCCAGAGATTTAATTGGGAATTCTTCCCACGAGACAAAGACAAAAGTGTTTGTCAATGTTTCTTATTTCCAAGAAATTGTTTTCTAGCGAAGTATTTGAGTGGGAGGACAATAGAACTTGATAAGGTTTATGAACCTGAGCATAATGATCAGAGTAGCGCAGCATCGGAATTGGTTCCGGAAGCGGCCACGACGATCATGGCTCCCATGACTACAAAGTGTTTTAGCCATGGAGATCGAAGTACATATTGAACTTTGTAGGTATGGTTTACTTTGTGATCAAATAAATGATTTCTAGACAAAGGATTGTTTATAAACAATGATAAACCAACTACGAACAAAGAAGTTATGATGGGCCCTGACTCCGTTAAAATGGCTATACGCCATGAAATCCAAGATAGATGAATACTTTTTGAAAGTAAAAGGATCTATAAAATTGATGGACTTGGATGTAATATCCTTGAAGAAGCTCGACTTGTTGAAAAATTGTTTACATCAAAGTTCAAAGAGTTGACTACGATAAGATTAGATCTTCCGTAGCAATGCTTATAGTCTATGTGGATTATTCTAGTAATCACTACATATTTCTTTTATGAGATATGCTAGTAGGATGGCAAAATACACTACTTAACAAAAGTGTGTATTAAAGGTGTATACAAGATACAACCAAGAGTTTTGCTGGTCCGTGGAATACTAGATAGGTATACGAACTTCAATTGGATGAAGTAAGTATCACGGAGTTAGAATCTTCACCAGATGAAATAGTCAAAGAGTTTTTGATTTCATCAGAGACGATGAAGAGGCTTGCATTTGCAAGAAATTAAGTGGGAGCGCTAAGACACATTTATAATACTTTATGTAGGTGACATATAGTTGGTTATAAATGATGTAATTATATACTTGATTAAAAGGTTTCATTGAGAATTAACTTCAATGAAAGGATATGGATCGAAACAAATTTAGTGTCAAGATCTATGAAGATAGATTGAAACACATAAATAAGTTTAAGTCAAAGTACATATGATGGATATTGAAGTAGTTCAATATAGAAATATTAAGAAAATGTTCTTGTCATGTGAAGGTTTAACAAGACTTGAGTGTATCCGACACTCAATGAGTAAAAACACATGAGTGATTATAGATCACGAATAACATGTACACAATCAGATATCATGTGCTATAAAGTGTTATGAGCATATACCAGAATGATTCATATGATGATCATTGAACGACAGTAAGAATATCCTTAAGTACTTTAGAAGAACTAAGGATATATATATATATGAAGAAATGACAAACAAATCGCTGTAAGGTGTTACACCGATATTGGTTTTGTCACATATAAAATATAATTTCAAATCTCAAATTAGACTAAGTGTTGTTTAAAAGGTAACACAATGAGCTAGAAGTTGTCTATGCTAGATTTAGAAGAGTTCTAAATATTGTGATGGATTCTACAAAAGAAGGCAGAATATGTCATTGTTTTGACAATGACAAAGGATGTTAAGTCAGGAGGTTCTTTGAGAACTTGGTGTAGTTCCGACAAAGTCGGAACTTTGAAGCTATATTGTGTGTGACAATATTAGTGACATATTTCAGACCGCGGAATTAAGGTTCCACTCGGAGGACTAAGCATATATGCCGACTCATTTGGAAAATGAGTGATGCGCCGAGACGCATATGAATTGCAAAATACATACGTTTCCGAGCATGTCGTAACCGTTGACTAAAACCTCTCCCGTGAGCAAAACATGATAAAGCACCGGAAGGCCAAGGTGTTATATCTTTACATATGTAAACTAGATTATTGACTCTAGTGCAAGTGGGAGATCGTTGGAGATATGCCCAAGAGGCAATAATAAATGGTTATTATATATCTTTGTGTTTATGATAATGTTTACATACCATGCTATAATTGTATTAACCGAAACATTGGTACATGTGTGATATGTAGACAAACAAGAAGTCCCTAGTATGCCTCTTAAACTAGCTTGTTGATTAATGGATGATTAGTTTCATAATCATGAACATTAGATGTTATTAATAACAAGGTTATGTCATTGTATGAATGATGTAATGGACACACCCAATTAAGCGTAGCATAAGATCTCGTCATTAAGTTATTTGCTATAAGCTTTCGATACATAGTTACCTAGTCCTTATGACCATGAGATCATGTAAATCACTTATACCGGAAAGGTACTTTGATTACACCAAACACCACTGCGTAAATGGGTGGCTATAAAGGTGGGATTAAGTATCCGGAAAGTATGAGTTGAGGCATATGGATCAACGAGTGGGATTTGTCCATCCCGATGACGGATAGATATACTCCGGGCCCTCTCGGTGGAATGTCGTCTAATGTCTTGCAAGCATATGAATAAGTTCATAAGAGACCACATACCACGGTACGAGTAAAGAGTACTTGTCGGAGACGAGGTTGAACAAGGTATAGAGTGATACCGAAGATCAAACCTCGGACAAGTAAAATATCGCATGACAAAAGGAATTGGTATCGTATGTGAATGGTTCATTCGATCACTAAAGTCATCGTTGAATATGTGGGAGCCATTATGGATCTCCAGATCCCGCTATTGGTTATTGGTCGGAGTGAGTACTCAACCATGTCCACATAGTTCACGAACCGTAGGGTGACACACTTAAAGTTGGATGTTGAAATGGTAGAACTTGAATATGGAATGGAGTTCGAATATTTGTTCGGAGTCCCGGATGAGATCCCGGACATCACGAGGAGTTCCGGAATGGTCCGGAGAATAAGATTCATATATAGGAAGTCATATTCCAAGTTTGGAAATGATCCGGTGCATTTATGGCAGGTTCTAGAAGGTTCTAGAAAAGTCCGGAAGAAACGCACTATGGAAGGTGGAGTCCCGGAAGGACTCCACAAGCTTGGCCAGCCAAACCCTAGAGGGGAAAGTCCAAGGTGGACTTCCCCCCAAGGTGGCCGGCCACCCCCCCTCATGGAAAGGTGGGAGTCCCACTTGAGGTGGGAATCCCACCTTGGGTAGGTTTCCCTACACATGGAAGGTTTTGGGTTGGGGTCTTATTCGAAGACTTGTACACCAACTCTTGGGTATTCCACCTATATAATGAGGGCCAAGGGGAGGGGGCCGGCCACACCAAAGCCATAGCTTGGCCGCACCCCTTAGTGGCCGGCCACCCCCTCTCCCCAAACCCTAGCGGTCTCTCTCCTCCACCACATCCCGCACGCTTAAGCGAAGCTCCGCCGGATTTCTCCACCACCATCGACACCACGCCGTCGTGCTGTCGGATTCAAGAGGAGCTACTACTTCCGCTGCCCGCTGGAACGGGGAGGTGGACGTCGTCTTCATCAACAACCGAACGTGTGACCGAGTACAGAGGTGCTGCCCGTTCGTGGCGCCGGAAGCGATCGTGATCAAGATCTTCTACGCGCTTTTGCAAGCGGCAAGTGAACGTCTACCGCAGCAACAAGAGCCTCATCTTGTAGGCTTTGGAATCTCTTCAAGGGTGAGACTCGATATCCCCTCGTTGCTACCGTCTTCTAGATTGCATCTTGGCTTGGATTGCGTGTTCGCGGTAGGAAAATTTTTGTTTTCTATGCTACGTTATCCTACAGATAGGAGGGTTGAGATAGCGGTGGGCGCGGTGGCGGTGGGGGTGAGATCCATTGCGGATCACTCTACCGGCGCGACAGGTGCAACAGCGGTCGGTAATGGTGGAGAGACTACTCCGAAGGCGAATGCCGGCAACGGCGTTGCGGCGATGATGGGACGTCTGAAGCTTACGGCCAAGGAGGCGAAAGTCTTCGTCTTGGATGATTCTAACCAGGACATCTTCGGCGGCCCGGAGTGGGCGATTGTGGGCAAGGTCCTGGCACCCAATACCCTACATCTGGATACGATCAAGGTTGTTCTCAAGGCATCTTGGGGAAACCCTAAAGGTATGATGGTGCGTTCGATGGGTCCTAACCTATTCTTGGCAGAATTTGAATCACAGACTGACATGCAACGGTTGATGGCCGGTTCACCTTGGATGTTGGGGAAAAACGCTATTCTGTTGAAAATCTTTGATCCAAGGGTGAAGGCGACTGATGTAGTTTTTGATAAACTTTTGCTCTGGGTACGTATCTATGATCTTCCCTTCCCTCTCCTGAATCATGAGAGAGGGACCACTTTGGCTAGCAACATTGGCGAGGTGGAGAAGATTGATGTGGATGAAAAAGGAAGAACATGGGGTGGCTACTTACGTGCTCGTATTAATGTGGATGTGACTGAACCCCTGATGAGATGGGTGGCGGTGGAGTCGGCTAGTCTGAAGAAGACAGTCTATTTTCAGGTCAAGTATGAGAAGCTTCCAATGTTCTGTTTCTCCTGCGGTTTGATTGGCCATTCCTCGTTGGTTTGTCCAACACCGGCTAGCAGAGACGAAGAAGGTAAACTGCCGTGGAGCAGTGAATGTGTCTGTATTCCTAAAGAGAAGAAGAGGGATCAGAGATCCTTCTCTGGCCATGGCTCCCATTCGGGCCAAGGGTCTAGTAACCGTCCATCTGGAACGGAGAAGAAGAATCCGGAAGTGACCTCCACAGCTAAACCCCGTAAATCGCGTGCGCGGAAGGACCCTGCGGCTGATAAAGGATAAGCGTCTGAACACAAGGCTAGAGGGAGAAAGAGAAAGCAAGTTTACAAGGCAAAAGTCCCAACGCCTCTGGCAATCAAAAATTTCGTAGTTAACACAGAGAATGGAGTTCTGGTGACAGATGGAAATGGCGGGGTTGTGGAGGAGGCAGGCAATGGTCGGGCCTCTAGTGATGATTCAAACAAAAAACAAAAGAACAGTGACTCGGGTGCAACCATTCGATCGGCGGATCAAGCGGCGGCTGTGGATCAGCCCTGCTGCACGCAATGAGTCTTCTTGGGTGGAACTGTCGAGGCTTGGGGTCGGACTCGACAGTGGGCGACCTTCGTTGGCTTGTCAAGAAATTCTGACCGGCGTTCCTTTTTCTCTCGGAAACAAAAATGAAGGACAAGAGGGCACAACGTTTCATGTGGTCTCTAGGATACACGAACACCATTGGTGTAAGTAGCGAGGGTCGGAGTGGTGGACTCGTACTCTTTTGGAAGTCGCCATATTCCTTTGAGCTGAAGGGTTGTAATTCTTATTGCATCGACGTGGTCGTCTCAGCTGATTTGGAACCTCAATGGCGGGCTACCTTTGTTTATGGCGAGCCTCGAAGGGAGAAGCGGCATGAGTTCTGGAGTCTCATGCGGCAAAGGTGTACACAGTGGACTGGTCCGTGGATCTGCTGTGGTGACTTCAACGAGGTGCTTAGCCAAGATGAGCATTATGGCTATCATGACCGTTCCGACAATCAGATACGTCAGTTTCAAGATTGCCTGGATGATTGCGGTCTGTCTAATATGGGGTTCTCTGGTCCCATGCTCACTTGGACAAATAGACAGGAGGGGGATTGTAATGTCCGCGTCCGTCTTGACAGAGCGGTGGCAAATGGAGCGTTTACACAATTGTTTGACGACTGTCAGGTTGAAAATGTGATCACCACCACCTCCGATCACTATGCCGTCAGCGTCAGTTTGAAAAAGCATGTCGATGCAACAATGGACAAACCGATGCAGCTGGGCTTCAAATTCGAGGCGGCTTGGTTGCGATCGCCTGACTATGTCAAGGTGATGGAGCAGGTCTAGAAAGATGGATCGATCAGGCCGTCTTCTCTGCACTCTACGTGGGCAAGGCTCCATAGAGTGGCTAGTTCGTTGGGCCAGTGGAGCCGAGATTAATTTGGTTCGGTTAGCAGGCAAATTCGTAAACTTGAAAGAAGACTAAAGTACCTGTGTTTGGCGCCATGGGATGACACCTCCGATGAAGCTATGGCGGTGGAGCGTGATCTCTGCGAGCTTTTTGAAAGGGAGGAGGTCATGGCACGGCAAAGTCTAGAGTGGAGTGGCTCAAAGAAGGGGACCGCAACACGGCCTTTTTTCATGCAAGAGCATCGGCCAGAAGGAGGACAAATAAAATCAAATCTCTTGTCTGGGATGATGGCTCGCGTTGCACGGAGTTGGCTGAAATCAAGGCTCAGGTGGAAGGGTTTTATGATATGCTGTTCTCCTCTGAACCCTGTATTGATACCGATGTGGTGCTCGATTCTATCAAGGGCAAGGTTACTGATGAGATGAACTCGGATCTATGCAAACCTTACTCCAATGAAGAGATTAAAATCACATTGTTCCAAATGGGTCCTACAAAGGCACCAGGGCTGGATGGATTTCCCGCCCTCTTTTACCAAACCCATTGGAACCTCATTGAGCATGAAATATGCTCTGCTGTCCGAGGCTTTTTGGAAGGGGAGGTGATCCCTGAAGGATTATGTGACTCCATCATCGTCCTAATCCCCAAGGTAACCAACCCGGATAAACTGGAAAAAAATTCATCCAATTAGCCTTTGCAATGTGCTATATAAAATTGCATCTAAGGTGTTGGCTAATCGTCTGAAGCTAATTCTTCTACTTATTATTTCCGAGGAGCAAAGTGCCTCTGTTCCGGGTAGATTGATTACTGACAATGCCTTAATTGCTTATGAATGCCTCCACACTATCAAGAAGCAAAGGGCAAAGAAACCTTTTTTCGCCCTCAAGATTGATATGATGAAAGCTTATGATAGAGTGGAATGGAGCTATCTACATGGCTGCTTGGTGAAGCTTGGGTTTGCCCCTGCTTGGATTCGTTCAGTCATGAGATGTGTCACTATGGTTCGCTATGCAGTGAAAGTCAATGGTGATCTCACAAAACCGGTGATACCCACACGTGGGATAAGAAAAGGGGATCCCATTAGTCCCTATTTGTTTTTGCTCTGCACGGAGGGTTTATCATGTTTATTGCATCAACAGGAGGAGGTAGGGCAGTTACAAGGTATTCGCAATGGCCGATCTGGCCCAGCCATCTCTCACCTTCTGTTTGCTGACGATAGCATCTTCTTTGCCCGAGGCGATCAGACGAGTGTTGATGCTCTGCAGGCCACTCTGAAACTATATTGTGAGGGGCCGGGTCAGAAGATAAACCTTGAAAAGTCCACGATTTTCTTCGGTAATCATTGAGAGCATGTGGTCAAACATAATGTTATGGGTCAACTTGGTGTTCGGAATGAAGCTCTCCAGGAGCCTTACCTTGGTATGCCTACGGAGGTGAGTTCAGCCCCCATTGGTTGCTTCCGCTTCCTCTCTGATAGATCCTGGAAGAGACTTAACACCTACTCGGACATGCCTCTTTCTTGCTCAGGGAAGGAGACATTAATCAAGGCGGTGATTCAGGCCATCTCTACCTACATCATGAGCTGCTTTCAAGTGCCGGTGGGTGTCTGTTCAACCATCAGAAAGGCGATAGCAAATTTTTGGTGGGGGGTTGAGGATGGGAAGAAGAAAATGCATTGGAAATCATGGGATTGGCTATCTACACCCAAATCCTTTGGAGGGATGGGTTTCCGTGACATGGTTCTCTTCAGCAAGGCAATGCTAGGACGATAGTGTTGGCGTATCCTAACTGAACCTGATACCTTGTGTGCTCGTGTCCTGAAGGGACGGTATTACCCAGACACCGACTTCTGGAATGTTGCACGGCCTCGTACCTCATCCTTTACTTGGCGTAGCATTCAATTTGGGAAGGAGCTTTTGGTCCAGGGTGTGCGGTGGGGTATTGGCCACGGCGAGAACACGAGGATCTTGACAGATAACTGGATCCCAGGGGTCTCCTCGGAAGGCTTATCTACTTTGTTGCCGCTGCCCGCAGATGCCTCAGTTGCTACTCTCCTAGATCCTGATTCTATGTCATGGAAAGAGGATATGGTCAGGCGTTTATTTGCTGACCCTGTGGCTGAGAAGATCATGGCGATCCCTTTGGGGCATCAAGGTGGCGATGATTTTATGTCATGGCCGCATGCTCGCTTTGGGGTTTATACGGTGTGGTCCGCGTACAATCTTGCAAGGACGCAACAGTTCCTTCATAAACGCAGCCGGTCAGGACACGACATTTCTTCCGACCTCACGGAGGATTCCTTGCGTTGGAAGAAGCTCTGGAACATTCAGGTGCCAGGACAGATGAAGATAAACCTCTGGCGCTTTGCCCACGATTGTTTGTCATCGGGCACGCAACTCCTTCGCCGATGGATTCCTGCTTCCGGGGCGTGTGTCTTCTGTGGCCGAGAAGAACAGGTGGAGCATACATTGCTCTTCTGGCCCTACGCTAGGGAGGTCTGGCGTGCGGTGAAGGCTAAGTTCCCATGTCATCTTGCTAGGCGCGGCTTCACTTAGCTAAGGCCTGGGTTTTTGATCTCTTGGGAAGAGCTGATGATAAAGCTCTGGTCACAATGACGGTGACTATTTGGCACATCTGGGACGCTCGGAATGCGGTTCGTAATGATGAACAGTTGAAGCACCCTCGTAGCCTTGCTGAACAGATTAAGGCCTATATTGATATGATCATGTTGCACCTCTTCAAACAACCTACCAGCCAAAGACGTGAGACTTCTCCGTCAACACCAGTTTGGTCTTCGCCACCGGAAGGTACGGCTGTTGTTAATGTTGATGCACCTTTGTTCCTTGCTTCGTCTCGTATAGGGGTTGGCGTGGTGATCAGGAGCCACAAAGGTGATTTCCTGGCTGCACATAGTCAGGTTCATAATCAGATCATGACGCCAGATATAGCAGAAGCACACGCGGTGAGATGTGCAATCGCCCTTGCTCGAGATGAAGGATTGGACAAGATCATCCTTGTGTCCGATTGTTTGTCGGTTATTCAGCGGATCAATGCCCCTGGGACGGATCGGTCCCTGATTGGAGTGGTGATCGAGGACATAAAAACCCTAGCTCGCTTGTTCTCGTCGGTGACGTTTCGTCATGTTAGTCGTTTGTGTAATAATTCAACACATGTCCTAGCTCGTCGAGCTGAACTTCTTGGTAGTGTTTACTTTCGTGATTTTGCTCCGGATTGCATCCGTGAAAAACTTTGTATTGATGTTATTTGATCAATAAAGTGCTGAATTCTCTCCAAAAAAAACACAAAGTCGTTCAGGAGGTGCAATACTCCGTGCTTTACAAGCTACCAGGAGCTTTTAAAGAAGAGAACCGGAAAGCCGTCCGGCCCGGGAGCGGTGTCCGTTTTCATATTGCCGATAATAGCATCAAGCTCTGCTTCCGAGAAGGTTAGGGAGATGTGGTCCTTTTCATCCTCCGAACGCGGCCAGCCTCACCCTAAGTGGCTGGCGAGGCACCTCAATACTCAGTAGAAGGCGTAAATGTGTTCCTGGACCCGACCAGGAATAAGTTGTCAATCCTTGTTTAGACGCTTTTTAGTTCTTCTATGTTGGTTAACTTAGTTGAATAAACCAGGTCTTTGCGGTTCCTTTTACTCCATAGGTGAGGCGAGGCCTTTTTCGACTTTCTTGGTAACCCAAGACCTTCCGTGCACTGGAAGTTCTTTTCTGCTTTGCAAGTCCCAAATTCATCGGTAAAGTGAGAAGATTGTAAAATTTAGTCGCCATGTCACCAGAGTTTTAGGCCTTGGTAGGGATGAAAATGGAGCGGAAAGTTTCCGAATTTTCCGCGAAAAAACAGAAAATGATAATATGGAAATGGAAACGGAATTTTGCAAAACGGAAACAAAAATGGAACTTTTTTTTAGCGGAAAGGGAAACAAAAACGGAACATCGCTTTCAAGTGGAACGAGCGCGGAAATGGAATTTCCGTTTCCGTCCCATATGCATATGGGACGGAAACGGAAATTCCCACATGCCCATCTCATGCCGAACTTTAAAAGCGTCTCTTCCCAAAATTGACGACCATGTAATCCCTTCATGCATTCGAGGAGGGTTCCAAGGTTTGATCTTTCCTTATTCCATAGTAATTCGAGGACCATGCTAGAATTAGGGAACAACTTCATTGCCTTGTTTGAATGATTAAGGTTTCTTTTGCATGATTTAAGGGTTCTTTTGGTTCCGGCCAATATCTGCACCACTCTGTGTTCGCATCGTATTCGATCTGTATCTATTTCTGACAATATCTGCTTCTGTTTTTGTTTCCGGGGTTTCTATATTTGTTTTTGCTTCCGCAAAAGAATATAAAAACAAATGTGGCACCACTCAGTTCCATCTGTATCCGCTCCGTTTTCATCCATAGGCCTTGGGTCTCAAAATGGTTACATTGAAATGGTCTTAGCTAGCCACGAAGCTGGCTTACATTGAAATTTGTCCGCTTATATATGGCTCAACTGTAACGCACAAAATATCGGAGAGGAATCGTAACTATGAGTAATATATCCATCCATAACATATGCGTATTATCACATGAAAAGAACAAGTGATCTATTCATCCTGGGACCCGAGGAGATAGGTCTTATCAGGAATCTCCTGCCTCTCTTTAACTAAACCAGTGAGTAATTTAGTGTGGTCGAGACCCAAAGAAACAAATAAGAAAATGTGATTATAACCATTGGCCTTGTACTAATAACACATGCATGTTACTGGTCAACTGGAGCACGCACAATTTTTATGTTACTGCCTACAACTGGCCTTTTTTTACATTTAGTAGCATCCCATGCTAGCTTGGTGATCTAAAAATCATGAACAGACGGAATCAAATTAAGAATATTGAGACAAGATGCTTAAACCGTCCATCAAAATTTTGACTCAACCTTGGATTCACGGACCCGAGGTAAATAAGATATACAGTACAAATCATCAAGTAGCAGCAATAATCAATCCGTTTTATCATATACGAGCCATAATTTGAAGAGATATACGTAGTAACTAGATAGTATTATACAAGCCAGACTTTATATGGGTCAATCGTAGTTAGCTCATCCATGGAACTATAAAGCCTGAGCCCCGCAGAGCCCCTTACACGCACCGCGCTTGACTTTGAAGATCTAAAAGACAATAAATAAAGCACGTACTTCGTACGTAGATACACCCTTCAGTTATGTCGGCAATGGCAAAAACCAACGGCAACGGTGCGGTGCGTAGCATGATGCAGCAGCACGCGGACGGCCCTGCGGCTATGCTCGCCATCGGCACTGCCAACCCGACTGGCATGGTTCTGCCCCAGGACGAGTTCGTTGACGACATCTTCCGCTTGACCAACAGCGACCACCTTACTGAACTCAAACAAAAGCTAAAGAGAATCTGTGAGCATATGAATCCCCCCTCCATTCCTGTTTTTTTGGTTAATATTATTTGGTTATGCTAGTTTTTAGTCAAGTACTACAACGTTTGATTGCTGTGCATATGAGTTGCATGTACAGTTGAAACTCAGTTTTTTTTGTTCATTTACATATAGTGTTGCAACTGAGAATCCTTTGAGTTGCAAGTACGCATGCAACTAAAAAAGTGCTCTAAGGTGTAAAATTTGATTCGTTATTCATACTAATCATAAGTTATAACATAAGTTGCAACTGAAATTTAACGGCGTCGTCAGTCACGCACAAGATTGTACACTCTTTTATGTTAAACGATAAAAATTAATTATTCTCTCCTACTAGGTAAAATAAGTTTGGATGCTATTGCTAATTTTATAGAATTTGCTAGTTCTCAGCTAATTGAGAACTAATTTCGTGCTTAGTTAAGTGCTACACCATTTGATTTGCAGTGTGATTTGTGCTAGTCATGAGTTATGAGTTGTAACATGACTTGCAATTGAGATTTGATGACATCATTTGACTGAAACGAGAATAAAAAATAGTCACACCTAATTTTATAAGCTAGGTAGAGTAACTGGTATGTGGAATGGAATATAGTGTCGTCGGCTTGCAGTGAGATTTTTATCAAAAACTGAGGAGATCATTGGCCAAAAAACCGGCATCGACAAAAGGTACTTCCACCTGACTCCGGAATCAATTGTTGCCCACCCGGAGTTCTTCGACAGAGAACTGCCATCCCTCGACGCTCGCGTCGACATGGTTGCCACCGCTGTCCCAGAGCTCGCACACTCGGCCGCGATCAAGGCAATCGCCGAGTGGGGCCGCCCAGCTACCGACATCACCCACCTCGTCTTCAGCACCTACTCCGCCTGCCAGGCTCCGAGCGCCGACCTCCGGCTGGCCTCGCTCCTTGGTCTCCGTCCGACGGTCAGCCGCACCATCCTCAGCCTCCACGGCTGCTACGGCGGTGGCAGGGCGCTCAACCTGGCCAAGCAGCTCGCCGAAAACAACCGCGGCGCGCGCGTCCTCGTGGCCAGCTGCGAGACAACCCTGGTCTGCTTCGGCCGCGCCGACGGGAGCAACCTCGTCGGCCACGCCTTGTTCGGCGATGGCGCCGGCGTCGTCATCGTCGGCGCCGGCCCCTTCAGTGAAACCGAACGCCCGCTGTTCGAGATGGTCTCCGCCACACAAACCACGATTCCGAAGAGCGAGCATGTGCTCGGCATGCAGGTCTCGGGAGCCGGAGTAGACTTCCACCTTGGCATCCAGGTGCCGCTGCTGATCGCGCAGAACGTCGAGCAGTGCCTCGTAGACGCGTTCAGTAGCGGGGGCCATGCTCCGTGCTCCTGGAACGACCTCTTCTGGGCGGTGCACCCTGGTGGCCGCTCGATCCTGGATAACTTAGACACGGTGCTCAACCTGGAGCCGGGGAAGTTGGCGGCCAGCCGACATGTGCTCCGCGAGTACGGCAATATGAGCGGCGCAACCATCGTCTTCGTGCTTGATGAGCTGCGCCGCCGTAGGAAGGAGGGTCTGCTGCCGGAGTGGGGTGCGATGCTGGCTTTCGGACCAGGAATCACAATCGAGGCCATGGTGCTGCGCACACCCTCTCCCAACAAGAAATGGTAACACCACTATACTACTCATACGTTTGCGTGTGTGAACGTCTGTGAAAACGCACTTGTTCGTCATGTCAAACAAGCAATCCATGTCCAGCACCTCCAGCACCCCGGCCGTGAGTACTCAAATAACTATTACGTCCTTAACTACAAGCTGGGTAATAAAATCCATGGTGTATAATTGAATATATTGTACTAGTACGTGTACGCAACTCTATTGTTTTTCCAAGTGTTTGTGTGTTTGTGTGCGTGTGTGGAGTACTTACTCACGTGTGTGTGAGTATGTATGTGTGTGTGTGGTTTTTCCAAGTGTTATAAATAAGACTCGAGTATTTGATAAAGCTTCGTGCCTTGGATCCATTATTAGTCATGATTATTTATTTCAATACGTATTTAAATTTTAAATATTTCCGGTTGTGTGATATAATAAAACAAGAGACCAAGGCTCATGTCTAGAGTCGCGACGGAGAATCATGTCGAGAGTACCATAGATGAAAACTCAGTCTTCATAATGTACCCTTCCATCGAGAAATGAATTTCTACCATGCACGGAAATTCTTTATATATTGAACCCTTTCCATTAAAAAATGACTTTCTACCATGCACAGTACATCTTAATATATAATCACTATCGGAAAATCAGGCGTTGCCGTGTAGCCGGTTCTTTGCCATGCCCCAGTAAGCTATGTACACAGCAACAAGAAAGAATATGACAAAAGCGGAACAGAACACACAGCAACAACGCAGGCACGGCAAAAATAAAAAAACAAACCACACGGCAAAGAAAAGAACACACCAAAGAGGTAATTAAACAAGCAGCAAAGAAATGTACATGGCAAAGAGGCACGCCACTGGCCACAACTACTGAATCCATTACAACGGCACAACTTTGCGATGTGTCCTCTAACGGACACACGTCAAAGAATTAGGGTCGCGTCAACGCCCCATTTCCGCGTGCATCATTTCTTCCACCGAATATTTCCCGCATAGGGGGTGAGGGGGGAGGGGGGGGGATTCACGTTTTCTTTGTCGTGTACCAGGGAAAAGCACACAGCAAAGGGTTTCCTTTGGCGTGTAATTTTCCCTCGTACACAACAAAGGGGTTTCCCCCTAGTTTTCCGTCCAGTTTCTTTCCGCCAATTCCTTCCCACCATTTTTTCCCGCCATCATTTCTCCCTCGCACCACTATATAAAGCCATCGTGTCACTATCTATGTTTCTGAACGACTATTGAGTTGAATGTGTCTAGTTCATGTGTGTCTAGTTTTTGAAGTGTCTTTGCAAGTTTGTGTGTTTCTCAATGTCCATCGGTGTTTCTGAATTCTCTAAACAATTAATTGTTCATGTGTTTTTTTAATGTGTTTGGGGTGCCCAATAATTTTGTACACTAATGGCGAGGTGCCAATTTTGGTGAAACCTCATTTCATATGGACCCCGTATTGAGCACAATTAAATAAGAGAAAATCAGAAAAATGAGAAACCTTCACGAAAAGTCGTTATATGTGACCTAGAAGCGAGGAAAAATTCAGGCTTAGAATACTACTATTCCTCTAAAAAGGTCTTCATGAAATAAGCTATCACCTACTGTGTTATTTGCTTCTAGGGCAAAAGAGCTAGGTAATGACATGCGGACAAGTATTGTTTGTCGGAACAAGACCATATTGGAACATATGTGTGCCCTGGGACGCGAACCAATGACGTATAAAGTGAAGTGGCATTTCATGTGGGCCCGCCAGCTCTGGTGAAATGTCATTTCATGTGGGCACGTTTTAAGCACAATTAAATCAGAAAGAATCATAAAAATGGGTAACCTTTGCGTGGCATCATTATATGTGACCTAGAAGCAAGGAAACAAAATAGACTTGAAATACGACTATTCCTCTGAAAAAGTTCTTACGAAATGAGCTACCACTTGCAGAGTTATATGACTTATAGAGCAAGAGAGCTAGGTATTGACTTCATGACAACAGGACAAGCATAGTTCGTCGAAATGAGCCCATATTGAACACATGCGTGTGCCTTTGGATGGGAAGCAACGTTGTATAAAGTGTACACATAAGACATCAACGTTTAGCTATGGTGCCACGTTTTCTCCAGGAGTACATATAACTTCACCTACCTGTAGATGAGGCAGAGTGGATCAGACAGAAAAATCTGCAAGAACATTCTTTGTTACTTGGAATCAACTACCAATTCTTCCTCCAAGCCCCTACAAATGTCTAACGAAATGCATAACAAAAGCGAGTAGGCACTAGCAAATCAGCTGGAATTTAGATACAGTTCAGATATTGCAAATTTGATATAGTCTAAGCTGGTACACTCTAAGCTAATAAAAGATTTAATTGACGAACTCAAATCCACTCAAACGCCTGAAATATATATATGAAATTATACATTCACCGTATTCAAAATTCATACATAATAAGAATCACTAACGCAGATAAAATTAAGCTATCACTTTCATACCCAACAATCCAAAATTCGGATGGGAATCAAGGTCAATAAACGAGCGGCAACGACGGCCAGGAGGGCCGGGGGAATGCTCGCGACAGAGGCAGTGGCTACGTGGGCAGATGGCAACAACGACATGTGCTTTTGCTTGTGACAGATCTCCTCTAAGATCTTCTAGTACCAGCTTTGTGCCATCACAACGAGGACAATGACGACAAGCTTTGATTTGGGAGCACGAGCTAGGAATTTGGCAAGAAGAATTGGTAATCGACTAGGGAGGGCAAGCTAAACAATAGAGAATGAAAAGAAAACATGCAGTACATAATTAAGGAGACAACGAAATAGTCTAGTTGGCACACACGTTGACAACAGAATCTGTTTTTTTTTTTGTGAAACACAAATTTATCCAAAAAAAAAAGGCCCCTCTCAGCAACCCAACCGCAAAGTAAATAGCCCCACAAAATGGAACATCTTGATACTCCAAGAAACACCAACTGAAAGCTAGTACGGAGTACTTAATTAATTGAAGCGAGCTGCAAGCCAACTTCACCACTATATAGAGAGTGAATTTCGCCATGGATAGTCCAACAAGCAAGAACCTGGAGCAAACAAGACATTTCTGCATCTCAACCCACCAGAGTGACCTTCAGATACCTGCAGAGCAACCACGATCAGTGGTTTAAATACCTCCGTTGGAGCCAATACTGAACAACCTACCTTCTCAAATAATTTGAAATATTATTTAGTATGGTGGGTATGCGACTATGGTGACTAAAATAGAAGAAATTGGAGTGTACACAAACCATTGCAACATCTGCTATGAACCAATCAAACTATATTAGAGGCTAATGGCCAGAATGACCAATTAGATATGCGAAGTTAGACAGATAAACTGATACGTATTCACACTTTTTAAGAAAACCGGCTAAAATAGCACAATTGTCCATTAGAAGAAACAAATGCAAGCAAACAATATATATGAGCAGACGGTGTAATGAGGACAGGCTCTAAATTGCAAGCAAACACTATATATTGGGACAATCTAAATTGCAGCACAAGGTATTATAACAATCCCAAAATATACTACAGGAATTTATAACCAAATGGTAAGGTATGTAGCAACCAATATAAGTTAGACCAGAAAATATCCACGAAGCACAATACAGGGTAAGTATTTCATTTTGCTACTCCTTAGCATGACAATGTTGTCATCTAGCAAAAATCCTGACCATACAAATATGGAACAGGGAATTGATCTAGAGGGAGAAGCACTTTTACTATTCAAAGAAACTGGATGAGTTCACCACCAATGTCTGTTTGAAAAAGGATATGAAATCAAACAACCAATGACATTCTGATAATAATCCATGTAGATATGAGAAGGCATCAAGGAGATATTCAGATAACTCACAAGTATAATTTAGGAAAAACAACTCAGGTTAGAAATAGCTAGACAAAACCACAACTATTATCAAAATCAACTAATATCCCTGGAAACAGTATATGTACGACTGAATGGTTAAAGCATTAATGCCATAAAAACCAAAGAACATGAAGACTCCACGTATTAGCTAATAAAAGCAAAGAAGTTATATATAATAATTACTAAGCTCATTTCATACCATATCAAAGAAATTAAATATGAAAATACTAATAAATCCTAGCAACACAAGTGAGAAGTGACCATGACAATTCATATTTATATTATCTTCAAATAATCCTAGCCTCAAAAATATAAAATGAACTCCCTTTGTTAAAAAAACGCTAGTGCAAATGGACTCTCCACTCACAGCAGTGGCTCTCCTAATAGTGATAAAATGAACAATTGTTTCGTAAGACCAAGTTATTGCTATGGATGTGCAACTATTAGAACATCAGCAGAGCAAACAATATCAAATGACAGAAATATAGCAAGCTTTAAACTTTCAAATGTAATTGTTAAGGTATATATTTTTCGTTTTAGATTGTTCGATCTAGTGTTTCATAATGTTCTTTTCAAATTCCAACTGTTATGCATCTCATCTTGAGGGAAAAAAAACTGCACAACAGCAATGGACTAGCACCACCATATTAAGTTCATGCATATGTTTCAATTGTTGTACACAAAAACGCTAATGTTGGTGTACTACGTTGATATGACACTACCTAAGATGGTTAGCTTAGTGCCAGAGGATGTGAAGAACGTTCTGTCAACCAAACATTGAAAAATATCTTGCTTTTGTTAAACTCACATTCTAATGCTATTACCTGCAGTATAGACACTTTCGAATGGATAATATTCAGCTGTGATGTTGAACTCAGTTAGTCTATTGAACTGCAATGAATGGAGCTGGACCGCAAAGACACCCCTCGCTGTCATCAGGAACACCACACTGTTTTTCTCAGCAAAGCATAGTATCTCTATGTTATAGTGAAGCTTTGCATCCAGGAAAAGTAGCTTGTCCAGTTCAATAGCTGTCACCAACGCCCATGAAGCAATACCATCGCAACCGATATTCCTCTCCCATACTTGTGCAGTGAGTTCAGACAGGAAGAGGAAACCCAGTCCACCACCAGCTGCCCTTGTAATCGTGAAGGTTCCACAATCATAAAACGCAATGACAGGCACCCGTATCACAACTAGGCTCTGCTTCTCGAGATCAAATTCAAGTATTCTTGATTCCCAACCATTAAGCTGCCAGTAAAGGGAATCCCCAACCAGCACAGCGTGCTCTGGAGAAACGATGTGGCGAACTAGAGCCGGGAAACGCCTAGCGAATGGGTTGGTCTTCACTGCAACCGGCGTCGAGATGATGTCGCCCCATAAGCCGGTCTCCGACGAGTAAACACACGCGAGCGCTAGTGTCTTGCCTGCTGCCACGAACGCCACCCGGAAGTGGGCGTCTCCTTCTCCGGCGGCGCGAAGCACTGCCCCGTTGACCTCAAGGTCCGTTCCCGGATGGAACCCCGGGGGAACGGGTAGCCGGTGCTGGTCGCCGGTTACGGCGTCCCACACGAGGAACCGCTGCGGGGGATGGCCGGAGAAGAGCGCGAGGCCGTGGCGGCATCCGAGGGGCCGGGAGAAGTCGCCGCTGTCGAAGCGCAGCAGCCCGGACGGGACACGGTTGGGGGCCGACATGGTAGGCTCGAAGGATAGGCCGCTAGCCGTTCTGACGAAGCAACCGAGGAGAGGAGGGTGGCGGCGATGGTGGATGTGGAACCGGCGGACGAAGCGAGGGTCTGAGATGAGGAGGCGCCAGCGCTTGGAGACGAGAGACGCGCGCGGGAGGGAGGACGGATGCGGTGGGAGGCGGAGGAGGATCTCGGATAGCAGGTCGTCGTCGTCCAGCGGCGATGACGCCGACGGCGAGCACGGGCGGCGGCGGCGGCTGCTCATCAGGCGACGCCCGGGATATGGTGGGCTCTGTCGACTACAATGCGTACTCAAGTGGAAGTGAGAAACGAAGGGCCAAAACTGGGCTGGACACTAAAGCCCGCGATGGGTGCTACACTAATGGAAGCAACTGAGTCATTTGCGTCCAAACCAGCCCAACACAGCAAATGTAAGATGTGGCAGCTTGATTCATCTAAAAAAAAATTGTGGCAGCTTGATGGCATTACGTCAACAAGGGTGCAAGTTAGCTAAGATATACTCCCTCCATTAATCAATATAGATGTTTTATCTACCTTTAACCTAGACTAGATACACACTAAAAATAGAGTAGATACAAACTAAAATGGGTAAACCAAAGAAGATGCTTCAACATCTTACATTTCCAAATAGAGAGAGTACATGTTATTCTCCTTTCTCATTAACTAAACTGCCACATCAACATTTTTCCTATAATAATATTGTAGTAAGAGCCAAGCATCGAGAGCATGTGTGCTCGAGCGTCGAAACAAATTTTCCAAGAGCTACGTTAGCTATCCTAGAGAATTTGCAATGTTAGCAGTTGGACTCGGTGTTGTCACGCAAGTTGTAGACGGATGAGCCAATGTTGCCAAGTTGCATGACAAGGATTGGGATCAATGCTCAGTATCCCTCGATGGAGCCAAGGGGCGTGACACTGGAGAAGATAGGCGGCACCAATGTGATTTAGAGCCGGATGTGGGAAGAAGCAGACCAAAATGAGGGACATGAATACAGGATGCCCACTACCACTATACGTAGTCATTCAGCCTCCTTCGGTAGCGGCGAGGGGATGAACAATGGTGGAGAGACCTTCAGGAGAATGGTAGTAGCTCCTTTGAGGTCGCGTTGCCAAATGACCCTGGAGACTAGGATGTTTTTTCCCGAGATCGAGTATGATTGCCCTTTCCTTAAGAATTACAATGGACATAAAGCCTTTCACATATGAAAAGGACTAGTGGTTGGGGCGCCCCTTGGGGCGCCTCCTCGCCGGAGCTATGTGTCCCAATTCATGCGCATGAAAGTAAATTTACCGAGTCTGACACAAAACTCTCCATAGTTAAATGGCCCAAAACGGCACACCATGTTTACTGGACACCATTAACTTTACATTAAACTTTGCAATGAAGGCAATACCAAGAGTACACTTTGCATTTTACATTGGCGAAGATATACACCGAAAGAAAATCATCAAAAATGCTAAGTCTGAGGTATCTGACCAGTCTAATACAAATATAGAAAAATCGTATGGAAGCTCCACAGTACACATTCTTTTCTTTCCTTTGGAGGGTAAATTAGAAAGGGAATATGCAAGACTTTCACATTCTTTTCTTTCCTTTGGAGGGTAAATTAGAAAGGGAATTGTCAACACCCGGATTTTTAAGTCCAGATGCCTATTATGCCATTCATCGCAATCCCAGGAATATTGTTTTTGCGAGACATAATAGATTGATATCACAACACATCATTCATTACAACACATAAATTGTCTTACATAGAGGGATCACATGATCCAGTCTTAATACAACATAGTGGATCTAGAGATCCGATTACAAAACATATAGCGGAAGCGGAGTAACGGTCGCGGTCCATCTGTTCCACAGGCAACTGTTGATGTCAGGAGTGATCCTAGTTGTCGTAGACGTCCTGCTGTCCATCTTCCTCGTACTGTTGTTCTCCTTCATAGTCTGGCCATTTGAATAGCCAGGGACAAAGCCATGAGTACTTTAAAGTACTCGCAAACTAATACTAAAGTAAGCACTATCAACTATAGTAAGGGGGATGCTAAGCTCTAGGTTTATTTGCATAAAGCCAAGTTTATTTCATAAACATTTAGTAAAGATGCTTGAATCGCTAAACTAACTCAGGTGGGAACATTAGTGTCATTCCCACAACTCGTTGTGATTCCAGTCAAAGTCACCATTTCAAATTCAAATCACAAGTCACCCTTCATATGTCACATTTTTGAAAAGTTCTGATGACGGAACAGTATGGCCTTTCCAATCGTCCGTAACCGTGGACACGGCTATTCGAATAGTTCTACACTCTGCAGAGGTCGTACACTTGTGCCACAACATTTGCAATAATCCGTCAGGGTTAACTGGCCCTGATTTATAACACTCCGTGTGCGGACTACCAACCATAACCTTTCACTTACATACCCTAGTACAGGCACCTCTCCCCATGAGCTTGGCCTCCCAGTGAAGACATACAGTCAGCCTGGGAACTGCACAGGGCTGTTGGCGTCAGAAACCCACCGGCGGGCAGTGACTGGCCAACACCGTAGAGCCGGGAACAACTAGGGCTGCGGCTGGCCCCAGTCCCTCAGAGCGACGGCCCGCAAAGCCTCCTGGTCGCGCGCCGATGCAACCGCAGGGCGTGCCACCCGACCTATACCGGTCGGGAAGGTGTGGATGATGCCTCGCTTAGTTTCCTGCAGGGCACACACGTACACGTTAAATACGAGCCTCGATCGGCTCTCGAGTTATCCCGTGAATCGGCTCATGGAGCCGATCCACCCATGATTCGTCCAAGGTGGCCGAATATATGGTGGTCCTGCTTGATCAAGATAAAGCATATGAGATCCACGACGATCTGGGGTTTTCACCGCATAATCGGATCATCCTACTCACGATTGGGCCTCGCGCTCGCGCACGGTGACCGTAAGACAGCCCTAGACAAGGCCTAAAAACCAACACGAGGTTGATCCTCGGAACATCCTGTCTAGGGCCAGCAAACTACACCCTACACGCCGCTGGATCCTCCAACCCTTTGTAAGGCCTAACTATTGCGGATATTAAACTAATCCCCGATAAATCGTGGAGCAATCGCAACGGATCAGATCTACTAAATAACGATCAAGCGGGGTGCCGCCCCTGCACCCATGATGAGGTACAAGGACGGCTAGATGCGCAAGGGTTGCACTACGACAAGATATGATACTAGGAACAATACTAACCCTAACACATCTACGATAACTACGTTGCTCGCCATCAAAAAGGCTTCAGTACGAGCAACGCATGAACAACGTGGGCAGGCTCGTGCTGCCTAGATCGCAAGATGCGATCTAGGCAGCATGGTGCTTACCGGAGAAACCCTTGAGACGAAGGGGTTGGCGATGCGCCGAGATTGGTTTGTGTTGAACGTTGGTTGTTGTTTATTCCATAAACCCTAGATACATATTTATAGTCCAAGGGACTTTCTAATTGAGGCGTGCACCTAACCGTGCACGGGTCAAACTCTAACCTCCACACGACACGTATCCTAATGTGTTACAGATACACGGGCCATTTAGCCCAAACTTGGTACACAAAGCCGATTCACAATATTTCTCCCATGCATATATCTTCAAGTCCATCTTGATCGCGGCCCACCTCTGACTTGGTCAAATTCCGGTGATAACACATGCCCCCCTGGTTTTGATAATGATAATTGCAAAACCATATGCATCCTTCGAAGGGTCACGCCGCGGAAGAGCCGTCGCAGTTTTCTTCATGATGACGCCTTGCCTCCTCGTCTTCCCTGCATGACTTGGCGATTCTGGCACTACGTCCTCGGGAACTGCCTAGGTATTAAACCACGTACTCTCCCTTTATTTAGCCACTTCCTGTGGCTTCATCGTCGGCACACCGAAAAAACCCTCCTCCACCGCCATGTCCTCCTCTTCATCTTCTTCCTCATCAGGTCTTTCTACCCAATCCTCCACCTCCCGCGAGCCAACGCCTGAATGGGGTCCACAGGAGGCCCATGCGGCCGACATCCGCCGCGCCATAGCCGACGGGGACGAGCCGACTCACGACTCCTTCGTTTGGTCCGAAGATGACCAATCTTTAACGGACGGGGAGAGCGACCTTCGCTTTCTTGCCGTCGGGCAGTCGGAGGAGGAAAGCGACGATGACGGCTTCTCCTGGGACGGCTACTCCTCCACTGAGGGGGTGAAGGAGGAGGAGGAGGATACCACCTCCTCCGACGAACCGCCGGCCAAACGTCTCTGCCCCTGGGCGGGCAACATCTGCGACTTCGACAGCGACTATGGCGACGCTAGCGAAGAAGATGAGGACAATGGAGGTCCCGCCGGTGATTTCTCCAGCAGTGAGGATGAGCCGGCCGGGAGCAGCGCTGATGATGGCGAGGATGAAGACAGCAGCGGCCCTTAGATAGGATAGAGCTAGGAGCAGTAGATGGGACAACATCCCTCCTAGCAACTCCCTTTGAGAGCAATCGGCTCTTTTTGTAAGAAATCTCTGCTTATCAATGAAGAAGCTCCCTTTAACTTGATTTTGCCGATTTCTTTTAATACTGAGCCCGCCGATTGTCAATCCGGTAGATGCTTAACGAGCCGATGGCAAAGCATCAGCTTTCAAATGGATTGCAAAACAGATCGATCTAATTGCCTTCTCAGATGTCAACTTGCAGTCCATGGAATTCAGACCCGACTTCCAATCGAACAGGTCCGACGCGCAGCTTTGAGACCCCAAGGCCTTTAGACTTTTAACATCATCCGAATATGATGTTCGTCCTGATAACAAAACTCCTGGGTTAATGCTCCCAGGAAAGCCTGACGGCCTTGACGTTGAAGCATGACACCTCTGCTCGCATTCCAGTGCCGCAACAAACTGGTCTAAGGCCTAACCACTGATGATGGCCCCTCCTTCAAACTCCTCCCATCAACCCTGGTGGTTTTACTCTGCAAGAGCTCTCTCGTTCAGCATGCAGAGACAGCCAATTTCAACACCATTGGCTCGCTGCCCCCCGAGCCTCGATCAAGGCGAGAGTGAAGTTGCACCAGCTGCATGGGGCCACTATCAACCCCTCCACTGTGGTGCGGCGCCAGCCGATTCTGACCGAATCGGTTGTTAACAACAGAGAACTTCCCAGGTGAGCTGCTCCCCAAGTCTCTTTGGTCGATGAGGCAACCTTTGGTGAAAATGAAGTTCGGTCCAACTGGATGACCGCCGGTTGTTCTCGTGATCCTAGCCTGATCTGCACATCCATGCTGCTCTTGAAGAGAGGATCCGGGCCCTTAAATTACTCCATTGAGGAGTTCTTCCATTAAAATCCCCCTTCGTGCTTCATTGATCCTCTGATCGTAACAGTTATTCCTCTGGAGTCGATGGCCGCGCATCGGCTACTTCTCAATTCTAAAGTCGATGCCCTTGCATCGGCTGTAAAATGTTTAAAAATTTTAGGCCGATTTGTGTATCGGCCCCCATACTTAGTATTACCCATCTAGGTGCCCCCCGAGCCGATTCTCGTCAAGAGAATTGATGGTATCGGCTCGTCGAGCGAGTCCTCGTTGGGTCAAACATTGATCCCAGGCAGAATGGATGGTGAGGATAATTTTGGCCGATCGCTGGAATCGGCCTCCACGTTGCTTGCTCGGTGAAGGTCTTGTAATATTCCTCCACAGTTTCGGAGGGCCGATCGCAAGGATCAGCCTTGCCACGTTGCTTATTGACGTAGTTTTGCTACTCGCCCAGGCCGGTAGACAAAACCAGCCCAATCTCTGACTTTATCACGTTGGTGCGTTTGTTGTCGTCCACCTCGAGTGCATCGTGTAATCGTGGAGCCCTACACTTCGCCGGACGAACTAGCACCACGTTTGTGCCAGCCGATGTTTCATCATCGGCTTTCCTTTGCTTGGGGCGCCACTCTTTTCTTTGCGGCAGTCCCTCTTCATCCAGGGTCCTCTGGACTTTCGCAGCCAAATCAGGTCGTGCCTTCCTCAGCGTATGCAAGTATAACCTTTCGGCTTCCTCCGGACCGCGCAATCGCCGAACCCCGCGCTTTTGTGAATGGCCGAGACCATCGTGGCACCACCTTGGACGGTGGTACTGTCTTCTTCGTCTTCCCCTCGTCTTCCGAATCCTCGAGATCTTCCAACCGAGGGATCTCAAGCACGTATGTTTTGTGGTGGGAGAGGCCCTAGGCGCTCGAATACAGACACGTTGGCTGCCTCCTTCTTTTTCTGGTTGCATTCTGGGCAGTTGCCGATTGTTGGCAATCGGCTCATTCCTGAATCCCAGCAGTGTCTGAAGAAGGGGCAGTCCCAGTGCCTGGCGTTGTCATCTTGCTCCCTTGGCTTTTCCGTGGCACGGCGCTCGTGCTCCTCCTCATTGTGATCGTGCCGACGATATCTTCTGGCTCCTCTAGTCAGACGATCTCTCTCATCATCGTTGCCGTGTCGCCGGCGTTGGTCGTACTGACTCACATACTTGTTGAGGAGGTGATCAGAGAGGGGTCGTTGATATCTTATGTTCTTCACTTCCCCTCCGTGACGTAGCGCTTGCCATCTTGACGGAGCCGATCGCATGGAGCGGCCCCCTCCGTGTCCTTGCTCCGAGAGCAGCTGCTCTCATCTCCATCTTTGCCGCAGTGGTTCCCGGGTCCTACCATGTTGATGCTGAACGAGGGACCCGTCCGGCAACCCTCGTGGAAGGTGACTTCCACCATGTTAACGGCGGGGAAGGGTTGGGTGTCGACCTTCATAGCGTATCGGTTGAAAATTAGACGCCCCTTCTCTATCGCCGCTTGGATGTGCCGACGCCACACCCTGCGGTCGTTGGTGGCATGGGAGAGCGAGTTGTGCCATTTGCGGTATGGCTTTCCGTTCAGCTCTTGCGCCGTGGGGAACTTGAGACCTTCGGGGATCGTCAACTCGTTTCTCCTTGAGCAGGAGGTCGAAGATTTGCTCCGTCTTGGTCACGTCAAAATCAAATCCCCCGGGCGGCCCCGGTGGCTTTACCCATTTGCGGGACACGGGGTTCCTCCCCGAGTCCACTCAGCCCATCGCTATTTCCTGGTCTCCCATAGCGCCTTCATCTTCGCCTGCGTCAACCATGGTAACCACGCGCTTGAATTTGTCCTGGTAGACATCCGGGTGGCGCCTGTTCATACGCCGACGCCTTCGCACCATGTGTGCTAATGAAGGGTAGTCCGCTTGGGCGGCCACGTCCTTGATCGATGATGACAGACCCACCACCGCCAACTCGACTGCTTCTTTTTCGCTTACGTGAACCGAATAGCATCGGTTCCTGACGGTCCTGAAGCGCTGGATGTATTCCGACACTGTTTCCCCGCGCTTCTGTCGTACTTGTGCTAAATCGGCAATGCCAGCCTCGGAAGCCTCTGAGTGATATTGCTCATGGAACCGTTCTTCCAACTGCTTCCAAGTCTGGACTGAGTTCGGTGGCAGTGATGTGTACCAACCGAAAGCCGATCCTGTGAGGGACTGTGAGAAGTACCTCACACGCAGCTCGTCTGACGCTGAGATCATGCCCAGCTGTGCCAAATATCGGCTCACATGCTCGATGGAGCTGGAACCATCTGATCCGCTGAACTTTGTGAAGTCCGGGAGCCGATACTTGGGTGGTAGCGGGATCAATTCGTACTCGTTGGGGTACGGCTTAGTATAGCCGACCGTCTTCCTTTTCGGCATCATGCCGAACTGATCTTTTAGAATTGTACAAATCTGATCCGCGGTGATGGCTGTAGGTGCCGAACCTTGAAGATTCGCCGGAGTGGCGTACTTAACCAGCCATGCTTGTTTTTCCGGTTCTGAGCCAACTGCAGGAGCTGGGCTCTGGAGTTTTGTCGGGGTGGCGTATTTAGCTAGCCACGTCTGCTTCTCGAGCTCTGTTTCTGACGTTCCTCCTGTTGTTCCAGAAGTCCCCGCTGTTGCAACCTGGTTCGAGGGTGCCCAGGTGCTGCAGTCTGGCACGTATGCGCATGCGTATCCGTGCGGGATCTCCTTGGGCGCCTCAGCCAAGAACTGGTAGTCACTAGGGTCACCACCGATCTTGTAGACGACGAATGCCGGTGTAGCCGGCACTTCAGCTGGTGCTGCCAACGCATGTGGCAGCGGCGGACGGACCGGAGTGGCAACTCTCCTTGATGCGTCCCGAGAGCTAGTCCCGACGGAGAGTACCGATGGCTCATGATTTCCGGATCACGCGAAGAGCGACGCGCTCCAACGTGTTCACCGGGCTCTCGAGTGGCGGTGCAGCGAATGAGCCACCATGAAGTTGACCTCCCGACGCAGCGACCTGGTGCGTTCTTCCGACGGGGTGGATAGATCCACTCCATCAAGTGCGCCTTCGAGTGAGAACCCCTTCCATCCGATGCCATGGGAGCGGGTCCCGTGGAAAGAGCCGATGAGGTCGGCTTCGAGGACGGCTTTGACCTCGTCATACTTCTTCTTGAGCTCGCCAGTGAGGTCCTCGTAGGTGACCGGAGTCTCTTCCGCCATCTCGGATGTAGATGGCGATGTGGTGGATGTCGTGGATGTTGAAGATGGTCCCACCGGGCGTGCCAGAATGTGTTGGCGTCAGAAACCCACCGGCGGGCGATGGATCGGCCAACACCGTAGAGCCGGGAACAACTAGGGCTGCGGCTGGCCCCGGTCCCTCGGAGCGACGGCCCGCAAAGCCTCCCGGTCGCGCGCCGATGCAAACTTCAAGGGCGTGCCACCCGACCTATACCCGGTCGGGAAGGTGTGGATGATGCCTCGCTTAGTTTCCTGCAGGGCACACACGTACACGTTAAATACGAGCCTCGATCGGCTCTCGGGTTATCCCGTGAATCGGCTCATGGAGCCGATCCACCCATGATTCGTCCAAGGTGGCCGAATATATGGTGGTCCCGCTTGATCAAGATAAAGCATATGAGATCCACGACGATCCGGGGTTTTCACCGCATAATCGGATCATCCTACTCACGATTGGGCCTCGCGCTCGCGCACGGTGACCGTAAGCCAGCCCTAGACAAGGCCTAAAACCAACACGAGGTTGATCCTCGGAACATCCTGTCTAGGGCCAGCAAACTACACCCTACACGCCGCTGGATCCTCCAACCCTTTGTAAGGCCTAACTATTGCAGATATTAAACTAATCCCTGATAAATCAGGGAGCAATCGCAACGGATCAGATCTACTAAATAACGATCAAGCGGGGTGCCGCCCCTGCACCCATGATGAGGTACAAGGACGGCTAGATGCGCAAGGGTTGCACTACGACAGCATATGATACTAGGAACAATGCTAACCCTAACACATCTACGATAACTACGTTGCTCGCCATCAAAAAGGCTTCGATACGAGCAACGCATGAACAACGTGGGCAGGCTCGTGCTGCCTAGATCGCAAGATGCGATCTAGGCAGACATGGTGCTTACCGGAGAAACCCTTGAGACGAAGGGGTTGGCGATGCGCCGAGATTGGTTTGTGTTGAACGTTGGTTGTTGTTTATTCCATAAACCCTAGATACATATTTATAGTCCAAGGGACTTTCTAATTGAGGCGTGCACCTAACCGTGCACGGGTCAAACTCTAACCTCCACACGACACGTATCCTAATGTGTTACAGATACACGGGCCATTTAGCCCAAACTTGGTACACAAAGCCGATTCACAATATTTCTCCCATGCATATATCTTCAAGTCCATCTTGATCGCGGCCCACCTCTGACTTGGTCAAATTCCGGTGATAACAAGGGCTTGGGCCGGACAGTTCACCTCATTTCACGTCATATCACATCATTTCATATTTCTTTGGAGGCAGCCCTTGGCATAACCCCGATGACGCTTGTTTAGAGGGAACCCATACTAAGATACATAAACTTCTAGTTAAGCCCTACCCATATCAGGTATTGTGGGGGTACTTGTAATATTGGAATGGTATCGCATCCGAACCCAACCATCAGTTTTTGTAAAATTCACCATGTCATTCACCAGTCATATTCACCTTCAAAATCTTTCAATAGAATGACTCATCATTCCAAGGTTTTCAAAGTCATTTCATTTCCTAAGTTCCCATCTAGAGTAACCACTTTTATTTATTTAGCACTAGCAACTAGTCATGAGGGGTGCTAACTTAGCTTGATTGCCATAGAATAACTTGGATGACCTTGTTCTATTCTAGACCAAGTGAATCATGAATCAAAAAGTACTTTAATTAAATAAAGTAATAAAACTTGAAAGTAAAACTTGTAATAAAACTGGGATAGGCTTAGTAAACATGAAAGAAAGAAATGGGGTGCCTTGCCCTTGGAGAGCTTTGCACTTTGCAGGGGTATTAGTTTGCAAGAGTATGGCTTGCATTGGTGTTAGCTTGCATTAATAATAGCTTGCCTTGGTTGGAGTAGTGATCAAAGTTCTCTTCTTCTTCAAAGTAGACCTCCTCCTCCTCGGTGTACTCCTCGGTACTAGCGTCTAAATACGAGTACAATACACACAATTATCACACAAAGCCTAAGTGCTAGACTAAGCACACACATAAAGCACTGCTACTAAGCTATCAATCAACATGCTTATTAGGGAATTGATTTAATTTTATTCTTAGGAAAAATAATTTCCTCTCATTATAAATATTAATTAGAGTATTTATTTCCCGAGAGAAAATAATTTCCTCTCATTAAATATTATTAAGATTTAATTTCCTTCATGAATAAGATGTGACCTAGGTTGACTAAAGTCAACCTCTTCACAAGTATCAATTGGGAAATGATTTAAATGAGGTACACCACCTCATGCCTTTTTAATACTCATGATTAATGATTTAATATCATCAACTAATTTAATATGAGTTTAAAATTGACCATAGTCTATACCTCATATTAACTTAGTTGAGACAAGATTTAAATGAGACCAAAACATCTCATAAGATTTAATAAGTAGCCTTGAATAATTTAAATACTACTATGAAAATGATTGAATGTTTTTAAATAAGAACCTATGGATTATTAATACATGTGTTATCAATTCTCATTGAATCTCTTGGAATAAGCATTTAAATGAGAGGCTACACCTCATATAGTTTAATACCACATACTCATGATTTAAATGAGGTGTAGCACCTCATACCATTTAATTCTAACATGGTAAGGATCTAATATTATCAACAATTCATATGAGACCTAAATGACCAGAGTCTCTAGCTTATTTTGAATTGTTCATGACAAGATTTAAATGAGAGAAATATTCCCATAAGATTTATTAATAGTTTTGGACAATATTTTTGGACTAGACATAGCCATAAAGTCCTTTAATTGAACTAGGCCATGATCATTCAAGGTAAGCATGGCATATTTTTGCAGAAACAATTAGTGTAAGTGCAATGTGAATTATAGGAGTTGGAATCAACTCAAAAGCATTTTTGGTTGATTTTTAAGAATTAATCTAAGGCAGAAAAGTCCCTGCCTTGTTATTTTTGTCACATTATTTCTATCAATAATCTAGGGTTGAGACCAGTGAGGTTGTTTAGATATTTTCCTCAGCTTTCCAAATATATAAAATTTATTAAATTTGGCCAAGTAGATTTGATTCTATTTAAATTGGAAAAGGTATGCAGTAAGCAATTTGATCAATTCGAAATATTCAATTTCAAATGCCTGGGCTCGCGCGGGAAGGCAAATGGGCCAGGGAGAGGGGGAACGAGTTGGGCCGGCCCAGCTTTGCTCTGGCGCTCAGCGGGCCGCCTGACAGGTGAGGGGCCACCCGTCAGTGGTTGGTTTCCTTACCGAAGCGGTGCGCAGCGTCGGCCGTTGGATTAGGGGTAGATCGGGCGGCTGGCAGTCGTCGTCGTCGACGGGGGGAAGACCTCGCTGCAGCGGCGGGGGTAGGGGGTCGGCGGCGATCCTAGGCTCCGGCGAGCGGCGGCGTTGACGCGAGGTGACGTTATCGAGGACGGCGGTCCTCCTGGTAGCAGTGGCGTCTCCGGGGATGGCTTCTAGCTCCGGCGAGCTTCTGCGGCGGTGCTGCGGAACTCCGGCGTGCAATTGGGCAGCTACGGCCTAAATTGAGTGGCGGCGCTGCTCGAGGAGGGGTTGTGAGGTGAGGGAGGTCGATTGGTGTGAGGATTGAGGGCCGGGGTGGTCTCTATTTATAGGGTCGAGAGGGTCCGAGGCGGAGCGGGGCAGGTCGACGATGACGACGGCGAGGGAGGTCACGCTGAGCCAGAGGAGTTGTTGCGCACTGTGGGCGACGTCGAGGCGGTGTCGATGAGCGTCGTGGCGAGGACAGGGAGGGTCAGGAGCAGGCTGGCGACGTCATGCGCTGGCGCTGTACCGGCGGACGTCGTCGACGAGGGCGTCGTCTACTGTGCGTCCGCGGCCAACTGGGCATGTCCACGGTGTCGCTGATGTTGAGTAGATCGTGCAGGTGCAAAGAGAGAGGGAGAGATGGTCTGAGGCGTCGAGGCACTGTCGTGCTCTGTCGTGTCCAGAGCGTCGCCGTGCACGCTCTGGCACGACCTGGCCGTGGTGACCACGTCACGTTCCAGGGGCTGCGAGGCTGCTACTGGCCAGGGCTCGCGCCAGCAGGTACAGGGTGATGAGGTGAGCTTGTTTGGCAAAGTGAGAGGGACCAGAGATGAGTGTAGGTGACGATGGCATGATGAGTGGTATGCCATGCCACGGCATGGTTGACTTGAGGTGATTTCATGCACCCATTTCATGTCTCTGGTGCTTGGCATGTTGCAAGGGGTACAGGAGGGTACCAGTGCTGAGCTAGGATGGATGGTTAAGGCAAGGATACAATGGATTTTTGCATGTATGGAGTTGGTAGAATGGTGCACATAACCTGTTCGACACAATGGCCGCAAGAACAATATTTTGGAATTTTTCAGTGATTTTTGGTGGAGTGTAATCCTATAATATTTGCAGTAGATTGGTGGTGGTTTGGGTTAATTTGGCCAAGATTTGCAAAATCACAAAATGCATGTGATCTTACATATGCAACAAAGTCTCAATTTTGGTTCACTACCATTTGAAAAAGAGAGGGAATTTGGGGTGGTGTCTTTGGGCAAAGTTATTCACCTTGATGTTGTCTTGGATGAGGTGCAAAGTTTGAGCAAAGTCTAGAAGAGAAATATCAAGAAAACAGGGCTCAAAGTAGGTACCAGAATAAGAAAAGCCAAAATGACCATATTGCATGTCACTTGGAATTTGAATTTGGTTTTGGTTTGATTTGAGTTTCTTCACTTCCAAAAGTGTTTACATGTGTTTAGTAACCATTTACCTCCAATGGTGCAAGCCCTAATGGTCTAAGTTCAAGATTTGGAAAAATGGCCATACCCACATATGTGTATTGGAAAATCCTCTTATTTTCTATTTGATTTGTTTTTTCTTGATCTCCTTGATGTGGTTGAGGTTTAATATGATATAAGAAAACAATCCAAGCAATGGAAACAAGTTTGATGGTCTTTGGCTCAAATTTGTATTTTTGGCCATGTGCACATATGTGCATTTCATATTTTTATTTTCATTTCTTTATCTATGATCAAAGGTCATGGTTTATGGTTGATTTGGTGTTAAATGGGGTTTAGTAAGGTTTTCAAACCATTTGGGTAAGGTAGAGGTGCTTAGGTCAGGTTTTGGAAAAAAATGGCTATGTGCCACATATGCTCCTATGCATAGGTTTGATTTCTTTTTATTTATTTTTATTTCACCTTGGTTTTGGTTGGGGAAGTACTTGATTAGTTTTGGTTGGGGTTCTCCAAGCATCTAATCAAGTAGAAAGGTCTAGGTATGAGTCTTACCAAAATAGTCATAGGCATATAGGCCCCTTTCTTATTTAATTTCATTCCTTTTTATTTTGTGTATAAAGGATGGTGAGATGGGAGTGAGGTTTAGGGTTTAGTGAAGTATATCAATGGTTCACCACTATTTTGAAGGGTAAGAATGGTATTAGTCAATATTTGCATATTAGGGTTGTATGCCCACCTATTTTATTTTATTTTAGTTCCTTCTTATTTGCTACTATTTTATTGTGAGAAGATTAGGGTTTTGGTTTTTGGAATTAGTTTCAATGCAATAAATAAACAATCATGGCAATATCACAACATATAAGCATGCTCACTATGTACCAAACTTAATTTAATAAAAGTTTTTTTGTTGGTTCTCATTTTTGGAAAAAGGGAATTCATTTTCTCCTTGTTTTAAATTTTTGGGATGTTACAAACCCTTCCCCCTTAAACAAATCTCGTCCCGAGATTTTAAGAAAAGTTAGGTTCCTAAGAGAGATTGAGAATTTTTGATTAACAGGAAGACATACTTGGCATGGTCTGAGGTGCTTCCTGGGCTTCAGTGGCAGTCAAGTGGTAGAGGCGGCCGTTTTTGTTGTTCTGGTTCCTTCTACCTGCGAAGCGGCGCTGTTGCTGGGCAGGTGCAGCAGTGTTGGCGGCAATCCTGGCAAGCTTCTTGGGGCACTCATTGGAGTAGTGACCCACAACTCCACATTCATAGCAGTTGACGGTGGACTTGTCTTTGGGGTTGACGGGAACAGTGTTGCTTCCAGTCCTCGGGGCAGTATTGGGGTTGTTGTGGTTACCATTGGGGTGGTTATTGGTGTTGTTGGGGTTGCTGTTGTTGTTGTTGCTGTGGTTGTTGTGGTTGCCTCCGGGCTTCGGGGGTCCTCCGTTGTGGTTGGTGTGGTTGGGGCGATAATTCTGAGCAGGGGGCTTGTTGTATCTGGAGGCAAACCCTCCAGAGGAGTTGTTGCGGTACTTCTGGGTATGGTGGGGTCCACTCTGGTTCATCATTCTTCTCTTGCGGTTCTCGTTGGCTTGATGCAGCTTTCCTTCCATCTGTATGGCTGAGTCTACTAGGGCTTCGAGGTCAGCGAACGGAATATTCACTAACACCGTTTGCATCTCGTCATGCAGTCCATTCAGAAATCTTTCCTTCCTCTTCTCATTGGTGTCGGTCTCATCCGGGGCGTACCTTGACAGTGTAAGAAACCTGTCGCGATATTCCACCACGGACATCCTTCCTTGTTTGAGTTCGCGGAACTCGTCTCTCATCTTCTTGATCAGTCCTTGGGGCACATGATATTTGCTAAACTTGAGTTTGAAGTCTTCCCAAGTCATCATTTGTCCGGCATTCATTGTGCGGGCACTTGTCCACCAGGCTCTAGCAGGTCCTGACAGGTAGTGGGTGGCAAACAGTACTTTCTCTGCGGCTTCTACTCCCGCAACTTCCAGATTGTTCTCCATTGTCTGGAGCCAGTCATCTGCGTCAAGTGGCTCTTCGGTCTTGCTAAACATCGGAGGGTTGGTGTTCTGAAAGTTCTTCAGCTTTGATCCT
Organism: Lolium rigidum; assembly: GCF_022539505.1. Lineage (NCBI taxonomy): Eukaryota > Viridiplantae > Streptophyta > Magnoliopsida > Poales > Poaceae > Lolium > Lolium rigidum. Next base: position 71,974,046 of record NC_061508.1, on the reverse strand, counting down.
GGGTGATCATGGTTTCCATGGCCTTGATTGTTCTGAGCTATCTGTTGCAGTGCAGCAAGGTGGGCTTGGCGTTCAGCTCTTTGATCTTCCCTATCGGTCAGCAGGGTCTGCAGTAGTTGCATCATGGCATCCTGGTTGGCGTTGCGGTTTGGTGGGGCCATCTGAAGATTGAGATAGATGATAAGATAAGAGGGAAATTTCTATGGTTTGTTTGAGTTAAATTCAAAAAGTTTCAAAACTTGAGTAGTGTTGAGGGGGTAAAAACCAACAACAGTTTTTTTTCATTCATACCAAGCATCACATATTACAAGTCTAACACACCGTTGGTTTTAGGAACCATTCATTTGCTCTATGATACAAAGGGACCGATACAACTCACACCTACGATAGTGCTTTAATTATACTACTCTTCAGGGGGGAATTCTTCGTCTTCATGATTATGGTGCTTGGCGCAGGGCGAGGGCGTTGTCCAAATCCCTGCGGGTTTGGTACTGCCTGAAGTCCTGGTGTGCTACATAGTGGTTCATCTCCGTGGGTGGTAGCATGGTCATCGATCTTCCCATGGAGTCATGTCTTGGGTGGTAGAGGAAACGAGTGTTCCGGATCTTGTTCTCATTTTGTCCACACAGACGGGCGATGGCTTCTTGCATAGCTTTGACCAGTCCTTCCTTCCAGGTGTTTCCCGTTACAGAAAACCATATGGTTTCCCATACCGGGGCTCCAAGCTTTCGTCCTAGATCAGCAGACACTTCCCACCGGGGTGATCCTCCCAACTGATTATTGAAGGATGTTCCGAAGAACTCAGGGTACGGGTGTCCTAGATATTCCACTAGTTGCTTCAACTCCTTTTCGAACTTCAGTTCTCCTCCATGACCAAGCTGATAGCACTCCCATTGGTATTCCATCTGTGAGCAATTAGGATAAGTAAGTTAGAGAAGTGACCAAGTGTGCAAAATTTTATGTAATATTTACAAGGAAAAGTGGAGTATGGATCTCTTATTTTGGAAAAGATCTCAAGGATAAGAGTGAGAATAATTTTTCATAAATATTCACTTCATTTGTTTTTGAAACTAAATTTTTCAGGACGTCCATTCTAACTAGGGTCTCCTAAGGTCAACAATGGCTCGATACCAACTTGTCAACACCCGGATTTTTAAGTCCGGATGCCTATTATGCCATTCATCGCAATCCCAGGAATATTGTTTTTGCGAGACATAATAGATTGATATCACAACACATCATTCATTACAACACATAAATTGTCTTACATAGAGGGATCACATGATCCAGTCTTAATACAACATAGTGGATCCAGAGATCCTATTACAAAACATATAGCGGAAGCGGAGTAACTGGTCGCGGTCCATCCGTTCCACAGGTAACCGTTGATGTCGGGAGTGATCCTAGTTGTCGTAGACGTCCTGCCGTCCATCTTCCTCGTACTGTTGTTCTCCTTCATAGTCTGGCCATTTGAATAGCCAGGGACAAAGCCATGAGTACTTTAAAGTACTCGCAAACTAATACTAAAGTAAGCACTATCAACTATAGTAAGGGGGATGCTAAGCTCTAGGTTTATTTGCATAAAGCCAAGTTTATTTCATAAACATTTAGTAAAGATGCTTGAATCGCTAAACTAACTCAGGTGGGAACATTAGTGTCATTCCCACAACTCGTTGTGATTCCGATCAAAGTCACCATTTCAAATTCAAATCACAAGTCACCCTTCATATGTCACATTTTTGAAAAGTTCGATGACGGAACAAGTATGGCCTTTCCAATCGTCCGTAACCGTGGACACGGCTATTCGAATAGTTCTACACTCTGCAGAGGTCGTACACTTGTGCCACAACATTTGCAATAATCCGTCAGGGTTAACTGGCCTTGATTTATCACACTCCGTGTGCGGACTACCAACCATAACCTTTCACTTACATACCCTAGTACAGGCACCTCTCCCCATGAGCTTGGCCTCCCAGTGAAGACAGACAGTCAGCCTGGGAACTGCACAGGGCTTGGGCCGGACAGTTCACCTCATTTCACGTCATATCACATCATTTCATATTTCTTTGGAGGCAGCCCTTGGCATAACCCCGATGACGCTTGTTTAGAGGGAACCCATACTAAGATACATAAACTTCTAGTTAAGCCCTACCCATATCAGGTATTGTGGGGGTACTTGTAATATTGGAATGGTATCGCATCCGAACCCAACCATCAGTTTTTGTAAAATTCACCATGTCATTCACCAGTCATATTCACCTTCAAAATCTTTCAATAGAATGACTCATCATTCCAAGGTTTTCAAAGTCATTTCATTTCCTAAGTTCCCATCTAGAGTAACCACTTTTATTTATTTAGCACTAGCAACTAGTCATGAGGGGTGCTAACTTAGCTTGATTGCCATAGAATAACTTGGATGACCTTGTTCTATTCTAGACCAAGTGAATCATGAATCAAAAAGTACTTTAATTAAATAAAGTAATAAAACTTGAAAGTAAAACTTGTAATAAAACTGGGATAGGCTTAGTAAACATGAAAGAAAGAAATGGGGTGCCTTGCCCTTGGAGAGCTTTGCACTTTGCGAGGGTATTAGTTTGCAAGAGTATGGCTTGCATTGGTGTTAGCTTGCATTAATAATAGCTTGCCTTGGTTGGAGTAGTGATCAAAGTTCTCTTCTTCTTCAAAGTAGACCTCCTCCTCCTCGGTGTACTCCTCGGTACTAGCGTCTAAATACGAGTACAATACACACAATTATCACACAAAGCCTAAGTGCTAGACTAAGCACACACATAAAGCACTGCTACTAAGCTATCAATCAACATGCTTATTAGGGAATTGATTTAATTTTATTCTTAGGAAAAATAATTTCCTCTCATTATAAATATTAATTAGAGTATTTATTTCCCGAGAGAAAATAATTTCCTCTCATTAAATATTATTAAGATTTAATTTCCTTCATGAATAAGATGTGACCTAGGTTGACTAAAGTCAACCTATTCACAAGTATCAATTGGGAAATGATTTAAATGAGGTACACCACCTCATGCCTTTTTAATACTCATGATTAATGATTTAATATCATCAACTAATTTAATATGAGTTTAAAATTGACCATAGTCTATACCTCATATTAACTTAGTTGAGACAAGATTTAAATGAGACCAAAACATCTCATAAGATTTAATAAGTAGCCTTGAATAATTTAAATACTACTATGAAAATGATTGAATGTTTTTAAATAAGAACCTATGGATTATTAATACATGTGTTATCAATTCTCATTGAATCTCTTGGAGTAAGCATTTAAATGAGAGGCTACACCTCATATAGTTTAATACCACATACTCATGATTTAAATGAGGTGTAGCACCTCATACCATTTAATTCTAACATGGTAAGGATCTAATATTATCAACAATTCATATGAGACCTAAATGACCAGAGTCTCTAGCTTATTTTGAATTGTTCATGACAAGATTTAAATGAGAGAAATATTCCCATAAGATTTATTAATAGTTTTGGACAATATTTTTGGACTAGACATAGCCATAAAGTCCTTTAATTGAACTAGGCCATGATCATTCAAGGTAAGCATGGCATATTTTTGCGAAACAATTAGTGTAAGTGAAATGTGAATTATAGGAGTTGGAATCAACTCAAAAGCATTTTTGGTTGATTTTTAAGAATTAATCTAAGGCAGAAAAGTCCCTGCCTTGTTATTTTTGTCACATTATTTCTATCAATAATCTAGGGTTGAGACCAGTGAGGTTGTTTAGATATTTTCCTCGACTTTCCAAATATATAAAATTTATTAAATTTGGCCAAGTAGATTTGATTCTATTTAAATTGGAAAAGGTATGCAGTAAGCAATTTGATCAATTCGAAATATTCAATTTCAAATGTCTGGGCTCGCGCGGGAAGGCAAATGGGCCAGGGAGAGGGGGAACGAGTTGGGCCGGCCCAGCTTCGCTCTGGCGCTCAGCGGGCCGCCTGACAGGTGAGGGGCCACCCGTCAGTGGTTGGTTTCCTTACCGAAGCGGTGCGCAGCGTCGGCCGTTGGATTAGGGGTAGATCGGGCGGCCGCGGCCGTCGTCGTCGACGGGGAAGACCTCGGCCGCGGCCGGCGGGGTAGGGGGTCGGCGGCGATCCTAGGCTCCGGCGAGCGGCGGCGTTGACGCGAGGTGACGTTATCGAGGACGGCGGTCCTCCTGGTAGCAGTGGCGTCTCCGGGGATGGCTTCTAGCTCCGGCGAGCTTCTGTGGCGGTGCTGCGGAACTCCGGCGTGCAATTGGGCAGCTACGGCCTAAATTGAGTGGCGGCGCTGCTCGAGGAGGGGTTGTGAGGTGAGGGAGGTCGATTGGTGTGAGGATTGAGGGCCGGGGTGGTCTCTATTTATAGGGTCGAGAGGGTCCGAGGCGGAGCGGGGCGGGTCGACGATGACGACGGCGAGGAGGTCACGCCGAGCCGGAGGAGTTGTTGCGCATCGTGGGCGACGTCGAGGCGGTGTCGATGAGCGTCGTGGCGAGGACGAGGAGGGTCGGGAGCAGGCCGGCGACGTCATGCGCCGGCGGCCGTATCGGCGGACGTCGTCGACGAGGGCGTCGTCTATCGTGCGTCCGCGGCCAACCGGGCATGTCCACGGTGTCGCCGATGTTGAGTAGATCGTGCGAGGTGCAAAGAGAGAGGGAGAGATGGTCCGAGGCGTCGAGGCACGTGCCGTGCTCGTCGTGTCCGGAGCGTCGCCGTGCACGCTCCGGCACGACTCGGCCGTGGTGACCACGTCACGTTCCGTGGGCCGCGAGGCCGCTACGCGCCGGGCTCGCGCCAGCAGGTACAGGGTGATGAGGTGAGCTTGTTTGGCAAAGTGAGAGGGACCAGAGATGAGTGTAGGTGACGATGGCATGATGAGTGGTATGCCATGCCACGGCATGGTTGACTTGAGGTGATTTCATGCACCCATTTCATGTCTCTGGTGCTTGGCATGTTGCAAGGGGTACAGGAGGGTACCAGTGCTTGAGCTAGGATGGATGGTTAAGGCAAGGATACACTCGGATTTTTGCATGTATGGAGTTGGTAGAATGGTGCACATAACCTCGTTCGACACAATGGCCGCAAGAACAATATTTTGGAATTTTTCGAGTGATTTTTGGTGGAGTGTAATCCTATAATATTTGCGGTAGATTGGTGGTGGTTTGGGTTAATTTGGCCAAGATTTGCAAAATCACAAAATGCATGTGATCTTACATATGCAACAAAGTCTCAATTTTGGTTCACTACCATTTGAAAAAGAGAGGGAATTTGGGGTGGTGTCTTTGGGCAAAGTTATTCACCTTGATGTTGTCTTGGATGAGGTGCAAAGTTTGAGCAAAGTCTAGAAGAGAAATATCAAGAAAACAGGGCTCAAAGTAGGTACCAGAATAAGAAAAGCCAAAATGACCATATTGCATGTCACTTGGAATTTGAATTTGGTTTTGGTTTGATTTGAGTTTCTTCACTTCCAAAAGTGTTTACATGTGTTTAGTAACCATTTACCTCCAATGGTGCAAGCCCTAATGGTCTAAGTTCAAGATTTGGAAAAATGGCCATACCCACATATGTGTATTGGAAAATCCTCTTATTTTCTATTTGATTTGTTTTTTCTTGATCTCCTTGATGTGGTTGAGGTTTAATATGATATAAGAAAACAATCCAAGCAATGGAAACAAGTTTGATGGTCTTTGGCTCAAATTTGTATTTTTGGCCATGTGCACATATGTGCATTTCATATTTTTATTTTCATTTCTTTATCTATGATCAAAGGTCATGGTTTATGGTTGATTTGGTGTTAAATGGGGTTTAGTAAGGTTTTCAAACCATTTGGGTAAGGTAGAGGTGCTTAGGTCAGGTTTTGGAAAAAAATGGCTATGTGCCACATATGCTCCTATGCATAGGTTTGATTTCTTTTTATTTATTTTTATTTCACCTTGGTTTTGGTTGGGAAGTACTTGATTAGTTTTGGTTGGGGTTCTCCAAGCATCTAATCAAGTAGAAAGGTCTAGGTATGAGTCTTACCAAAATAGTCATAGGCATATAGGCCCCTTTCTTATTTAATTTCATTCCTTTTTATTTTGTGTATAAAGGATGGTGAGATGGGAGTGAGGTTTAGGGTTTAGTGAAGTATATCAATGGTTCACCACTATTTTGAAGGGTAAGAATGGTATTAGTCAATATTTGCATATTAGGGTTGTATGCCCACCTATTTTATTTTATTTTAGTTCCTTCTTATTTGCTACTATTTTATTGTGAGAAGATTAGGGTTTTGGTTTTTGGAATTAGTTTCAATGCAATAAATAAACAATCATGGCAATATCACAACATATAAGCATGCTCACTATGTACCAAACTTAATTTAATAAAAGTTTTTTTGTTGGTTCTCATTTTTGGAAAAAGGGAATTCATTTTCTCCTTGTTTTAAATTTTTGGGATGTTACAGGAATATGCAAGACTTTCAGTTTGTCGACCTGCAAAGTTTACCGAATGATATTGTTATTGTAGTCCATGCTTCAGCAAGGATGCATATATATTGATGCTTAGTGTCTACCAAGTCAATATTAGAAGTCTGAAAAATCAAATGGTAGCAAGAAAGCTGACATCCTCCCCAATGCACACATTTGTAATTGATACTTTGGAATCACATGACATGAATGGAACCTTAGCAGCAGAATTTCAAACTTTTGCGGTCAGAACATCCAATCAATAATAGATATGGGTAACGGTGCATTGGGTACACCAATTAAGTGGTAAGTATATCTAACAAGAAATACATTAAAGCACATATAGTCACATGAGGGCATAGTATTGAATGGTATCCCATTATAGATTTAACATATTACTCGTTTCACCTAATCTGTATTTGTTTGGTCATTATCCAAAACTGGATACTTAATTTCAAAATATGAAGATGCCTAGCTTAACAAATAGGAGTATATACATAAAGGTCACATGAATATGTGCCTTTTGGAAATGTACCTGTGGGGAATCCCATCATTAATTGATCTTTCCATTAGTAGGTCCCCCATTATAGAGTGAAACCAGAATTGAGGGAGTGCTTTCTGAAAGAATGGACAATTAGTAGAGAATTCAGTTAGCGCCTTAAAAGGACTTTGAAACATAATGAAACATTTTATTTTGAATGGACTACTAACAAAACATTTTTTTGTCCAATTAGTGTAGAGTAGAGAATTCAGTTAGCGCTTGCAATTTTACATTCTGCTTCATGATATTCTATCTTAATTAAAGATTCTTCAAAGATAAAAAAAAATGTAGTCATTGACTTGTTCTTTCATATGCATCAAAAACTCAGTAAGGAAAGTATAATTCTTTATTGAAAACAAAACCTTCTGAATCATAGTACCATGCGAAAATGTTGATTGATCCATTTGGTAAATTGGTAGTACATGCCAATAATTTTGGTGCCTTTAAAATTTTATAATTACCACATGTAACTGCATCATCAAGCCTAAAAATAACACTAAATCACTACTATTGATCTGGATCTGGATCTGGATGCTTCAATCACTGTGTACATGCATAACAAAATGGAAAGAAGAAACAATCGAAGTATATCTTCAGTCCAATGCTTTAGTTGAGCTTCTGGTCCAGCCATTATGTTTCAACTTATACGCTACCACATACTTCTTATCTGACACAAAGAAAGGAAAAAAAAAGGCTAGCACACAATTTAACAACAAGGGAGGGGGAGATGGGACTTGAGGAGTTTGCCACGTTCTCACCAGCAAAGGAGATGGCAATGTTCGTGAAAGCAGCGACTTCAGACACAAAAGCATAGAGGTGAGCATGTAGACAGAGAGGGGCACAACCAGTTGCATGATTGCATTCTCTTGTTGCTGGCACTCTAACCGAGGTAGAAGATCCTGGCCCATCCGGTAATAGATGTACAAGCTATAGCAAGTACTAACGAACATAAGCAGTGCAATACCAGCAGTATACTAACACTGCTATTTGAAAGACTAATCATATGAGGAGGGGGGTGAAACAACTCTTATATATGAACAAGTGAAATAAGACGATAGAACTATATGCGAATACATCATGTAAAATAGAACTACTGGTGATACATGAAGATAAGATTAGTTGAGCCATCAATTTTTGAAGAAAATGTGGTGTATATAAAAAAATTGTGGGTGCAAACAGATGAAACATACAGCCAGACAAATCTACTTTAGTGAAATACCAGAAAGTATTATATGCAAGAGTATGAACGTGAGCGGACCAGTCCAGAAAATATACCATGGGAGTACATGCGCATTACTTTGTAGATCACATTTTTGGTTGATATATTAAGAAATCAAAATGTTTGAATGTGAAGTGATGAAAAATATTGACCTGTAGAAAGAAATTTTGCAGCAGTTACCTCTCTTAGCATCAGAAAGATGGCCTTCATGGGGCAAACTGAGGAATCCTGATACATTATTGAAAGCAGTCAATGTGTGAGCATCAGGAACATTGCATCCATTTATAAGAAAATGAGATGAGATTTTACATACACATCTTCCAGGAACAAACTGAACAGATGGACCCAAATGACTTACTGCAACTACTCCAGAAAGCTGCAACTAAAATCTACCTGTTTCACAACATGAATAGGAAGCAACATTTAAGATGTGTGGAAGAATACTCCCTCAGTTTAGCACAAAAGCAAACTCAAGCATATGTCCAAATACCTAATAAATCATATGCAAGTGTTCAGGATGAAATCATGAATACACTAACAGGGATTACCATTTAAGGGACCTGCTCCTAGGATAATGGTAGGCGTTCTCCATTTGCATCACGTATTTTCCACTCCAAAAGATCCTGACCGACGATCATCTTTGTTACTCGTGTTCAACGGTTAGAAGGCTTATCTATATATCGATTAATATATGTGATCACACACCCTCTTCAAAAATAATACATATATGCAAGAACAAAAAGAAGGAAAAGCACGGGGATCCAGAGCAGACTCAACAACTCAAGCAGAAGTCTATCGCTAACTTACCATATGTACTCTCTGTTAGCTCATCTGCAGCACTCCGCAGCCAATCCAGAGCCTCAATGCCATCGTCCTCGGCGGCATATGCTCCTAGACTCCACCGCCTCGGCCGACAACCCCGCAGCTGTGACTACACACCTACGACCAATGTCGCCAGTCATGACGTTGCCGACACCCAATACAAGCGGTAGCTACAATGTAGGGAAGCCATGCTCCTACGACCAGATTGGCGTCAAAGCAATCACCTTCCCAGCAGCGGTGTATTCCCTTTCTTCATAACATGAAATTCGTTTTTAGTCCTAATTTTTTTTCTGCAGCTATTGCTCATTGGAGCGTTTCAACAAACATATGGTGGGCGTGGCACAAACCTGCTAGGTCTGGTGCCATCTTGGAGCAGTATCCAGCGTTTCGACACTGCGGAGACATCTTGAGGACGCCGGACAGTTAACGGCGAACTTACCAGTAAAAGTAGAGTGACACTGTGAGATGCGTTGCTCCCCGCCCCCTGTGTCCAAACCTCCAACCCCTCAACATGGACATGTACTGGTCGTGCAGCGTGGAGAGGAAGGAGCCCGGTCTTCTTTGCCCCCCTCCCGCAGCTGCTGCAACCACCGGCCCCTCTACTAAGGGAGGCCGCTGACGAGCACCCGTCTGCTTGACGATGACGAGGCGCGATAGATACGCGGTGAACGACGTTGGGGAAGGATGAGAAAGGTGGAGGGAGGAGATGAGGGAGGCCGGTGGAATAGAGGTGGGGAAAGAGGAGGTGGTGTCAGGACCCAGAGGATCACCGACGATAATTCGGTAGAAGGAAAAGAAGGGGGAGCATCTCGGGGCTCAGATCTACCAAAGAACTACGAACTGGAATTAAAGAACAGATAAAACTAAAGTTTTTTGTTATTGCTTGATCCTCCCTTCCTCCCCACCCGTTCCTTTATAACACAGGAACGAGCTCAAGCGTTTTACAATATTGCCCTTGGTTGAACAATGTTACAAATGTTTCAAATTGAGGGCTAAACAGTAATTAATCTAAAAGAGCTCCTCTCTCTGTTGGTAGCGTAGCTGAAAGTATTCTTCTGCTGTTGGTATTCAGAGTAAGGGGCCTGACAGTACCCCCCCCCCCCCCTTAACTCAAGCGATCAGGGCTTGAACCATGGAAAGGTCGATTGTATGAAGGTGGCATCTTCCCAAGTTGCTTCAGATTCGTTCATGTTCTGCCAATGAATGAGCCATTGAGGTACTGCAATGTCATAAGAGCCTGCCTTGCGAGGAATCTGCCTGCGTTGTAACAAGGCTTGTGGTGCTATTTTGATCTTGTCCGAAGCAGTGACCAGGGGAAGCTTAGGATTAGGAATGGCATGTTGTCCCAGATGTTTCTTCACTTGATTCACATGGAAAACATCATGGATTTTGGTACCAGGCTGGAGTTTGTATGCTACCTTTCCAATTCTGGACAGTACTCTGAATGGCCCGTACCATTTAGATGTCAGTTTCAAGGCATTGCGGAGCCCGAGGGCATTCTCACGGTATGGTTGCATCTTCAAGTACACTAGATCCCCTTCCGAGAAGGTTCCCTCAGTTCTGTTGGCGTCCGCATATTTTTTTCATGCGATTTTGTGCTTGTAACAGATTTTCTTGCAATGTCTTGATCATGTGATCCTTTTCCTTGAGAGTAACTGCAGCCTCTGGTAACACATTGCAAGGGACAGCAATTTGATGCAATAGAGGCGGTGGGTATTCATACAATGCTTCAAAAGGAGACATTTTGATAGTTGTATGGTAGGAGCAGTTGTACCACCATTTTGCTGCTGGAAGCCACTGGATCCATTTCTTAGGTTCTTGGAAAGCCATGCAACGCAAATATTGTTCGAGGCACTGATTCAAACGCTCGGTTTGTCCATCTGTTTCAGGATGATGGGCAGAGCTGTATTTCAGGGAAATGTTGAAGGAGCTAAATATGTCTTTCCATAAGGAGCTGGTGAAGATGGTATCTATGTTGCTGATTATACTGGAAGGGGGGCATGTAGCTTCACAATGTTATCCAGGAATAAATCTGCTATTTTCTGCACATTGTAGGGGTGTGAGAGAGGGAGAAAGTGTGCATACTTGGTCAAACGATCGACAATTACCAATATCACATCTTTCCCTTGAGATTTTGGCAACCCTTCAATGAAGTCCATACTGATGTCAGTCCACTTTTGTTTTGGGATTGGCAGGGGTTGGAGGAGACCAGGGTATTGCACTTTTTCCGTCTTGGAGATTTGACAAGTAGGGCATTCAGCTACCATGGTGGCAATGCTACTCTTGAGGTGGGGCCAATAAAAGAGGTGTTGGATTCTGTGTAATGTCACTCGGTGACCTGAATGTCCTCCATAAATGGATGAGTGGAAGGCTTGGAATAATTTGGTTCGCAGGTCATTTGAATTGCCAATGTAAATTTTTCCTTTGTACCTGAGAATACCAGCTTGCAGGGAGTGTGGCGGATTACTGTCCTTGTCAATTGCTAGTTGTTGAATCAACTTTTGGCACTTCTCATCATGTTGGTATGAAGCAATGACTTCTTCCATCCAGGTTGGAACCAATAGTGATAAGGTGTTGCAATGCTCTGTTTGTTCTGAGAATGTTTCCTCCTGAGAGTTCTCATCTGCTTGGTATTTCCTTGAGAGGGCATCAGCCACTGTGTTCTCCTTCCCCTTCTTGTATTCAATGGTATAATCAAACTCAAGTAATTTGAGCATGAGTTTGTGTTGAATTCCCTCCAATAATCTCTGGCTGCCAAGGTACTGTAAGCTCCTTTGATCTGTTTTGATTACCACTTGATTGCCTAGAAAATAGTGGCGCCATTTCTTGAGTGCTTGTAGAATGGCTAGAGCTTCCTTTTCATAGATGGATTGTGTGCTGGAGTGTGGACCCAAGCTCTTACTGAAAAAGGCCAAGGGTTTGCCCTGTTGCATGAGTACCGCTCCTAAGCCAGTAGCACAAGCATCCATTTCGAGGGTGAAGGCCTTGGAGAAGTCTGGTAGACTGAGGAGAGGTGGAGTAGACATAACCAATTTCAATTTTTCAAAGGCTATTTGTTGTTCCTTGTCCCACTGAAATTTATCCTTTTTGAGGATTGCATAAAGAGGCTGGCAGATGGAAGCATACCCTTTGATAAACCTTCTATAATAGCCTGTCAAGTCAAGGAATCCTCTAAGCTTTTTAATGGTGGTAGGAGTTTTCCACTGGGTGATTTCTGCTATTTTATTTGGATCTGTTGCAACTCCCAAGCCAGAAATGATGTGGCCAAGGTATTCCACTTGATTCTGACCAAATGTGCACTTACTCAATTTTGCTTTCAGTTCATGATTTCTGAGTATATTCAAGACCGTTGCGAGATGCTCTTGGTGTTGCGCCATGGATGAACTGTAAATCAGTATGTCATCAAAGAACACCAAGACAAACTTTCTCAAGAATGGAGAGAAAATGATGTTCATCAAATCTTGAAATGTGGCTGGTGCATTGCTAAGACCAAACGGCATGACCTTGTACTCATAGTGACCCAAATGAGTAGAGAATGCTGTTATGTGGATATCTGATGGTGACATGCGGATCTGATGGTACCCTGAACGTAGGTCAAGCTTATATTGTTGCACCATGAAGCTCATCCAGGAGGTCCTCTATTACCGGTATAGGAAATCTGTTTTTGATAGTGAGATCATTAAGGCTTCTGTAATCAACACATAATCGCCAAGATTTATCTTTCTTCCGTACCAAGATAACTGGAGAGGAGAATGGACTGCTGCTCGGTTGGATTTCTTTGTTCTGTAGCATTTCCTTGATAATTGCCTCAATGATGTTTTTCTGATTGTGAGACATACGATATGGCCAGATGTTAGGTGGAGTAGCTCCGGGTATCAGGGGAATGCAATGGCCAGCTGCTCTATGAGGAGGTAGCCCTGTGGGTGGTGAGAAAATGTCCTCAAATTGGTGGACTATTTCTGTTAGTAGGTCCGGAATGGCTGGACTTGGGTCAGGTGTTGTTTGATCATGCTCAGAAGAAGAAAGCAACAGATAGCCCGCAGCTCCTTGTGTAATTAATTTGGAGCATTCCTCAGAATTAATCAGCAGATTCGTTGTTGGTACAATGTGATCAGAAAATGTATGTGTGTTACCATTCTGCCCCAGAGTTAACTTCCTTCCCACAAAGTCAAATGTGACAGGGTTGTGCAGTTTGAACCAATTGACACCAAGGATAACATCAGATCCTTGAAGGTTCAGTATTCTGAAATCAGCCTGGAATTTTTATCCTGCTATGGTGAAGTTGCATTTTGGGGCTATTGCATCAGAAATCAATGTGCCCCCTCCTGCAACTGTTACAGTTCTAGCTGGTGCACTTTGCAGTGGTATATTGTGCTTGATAGCAAATTTGTGGTCGAGGAAGGTAGAAGTGCTTCCTGTATCAGCTAAAGCGATAGCTTGTGCTCCTTTAAGTGACAATAATAGGGAGATTGTGGATGCACTAGGTGAGCCAGTATAAGCCGCTGCAGATATCATCATAAGATTGTCTTCATGTTGCTCTGGCTGGTCTTGTTCTGGCTGTAGAATTCCATCTTCCACTGGGATGTGTTGGTGATGTGGTTGGTGTAAGGGATCTTCATCATCAGAGTTCCCTTGCATTTGAATTGTGTTGAGGGCTCGTTGCATGGTCTGGCATCTGTGCCCAAGTATCCAATTTTCTGGACAGTACCAGCACTTCCTGGGTTCTCTTGGTCTGTTTACCCCTTCTCTGTTCCTGTTGTCTCTGGCTAAGAAGTTCCTTGCTTGCTGCTGATTGTTAGGTGGTACAGGAGGAAACCTTCTGACACTAGAAACGCAAGATTTCTCATACTGTCTTGCATACCAATAGGCAGAGAGCAAACTATCAGGTTTCTGGCACTATACTGTGTGCTTGATGTTGTCCTTGAGGCCACTGATAAATCGATCCACAAAGAAATCATGAGGCAAGTAAGTTCTTCCACGTTTCATCAGGGACATCCATTGCTCATATGCATTGATGTAGCTGTCCACTGTGGTGACTTGCTTCAGATGTTGCAACTGATCCATTGGGTCAATTGATTGACTATCAGGAAATCTGTCAATTAAAATTTGAGACAATTTTTGCCAGTTGAGTTGCTGCAGGTTAATGCCAGAACTACTGAGCCACGTTTTAGCTTGGCCTCGGATATGTGCTAACCCCCATTTGACACGCTGATCTTCAGTAATTCCCACAAGAGTGAATATGTCTTCACATTCAAGAATCCAAGCCCGCGGTCCTTCTCCCTGAAAAGTGGGTAGTTCCACATGGGGGGTTCGAAGTTGTGGTTCGTGATGGGTGTTCTGATGTTGAGTGTGGTTGGGTCCGGGTGTTGTGTTGGTAGTGGGGTTGGTGAGCGGTGGTGGAGGCTGATAAGGGTATTGATAGTGGTAATTTGGTGGTGGGGGTGGTGGTGGATAGTATGGTGGGTAATATGGATGTGGGTGGTATGGGTAGGGGTTGTAGGCATAGTTTGGATGGTCTGGAGGATGGTAAGCATGGGGTTGGGTGTTGGGGTTGGTAACCTGGGTAAAGGCGTTGTTGTTGGATGAAGAAGGCATGGAAGAGGTGATTGGTGTTTGGTTTGTGGTGGTTTGGGTATTCTGTCGAACAGGCTGGATGCGTGTTTGGTATGGTGTCAGGGGCAACTGATCTGGTGTTAACTTTCCTAGGTTTGGTGGAAAAGGGGGTGGATTTGGAAGAGGGTTGGTGGTGGCACTGGTGGTTTCTTCTGGAATTGGTGAAAGCTGCTTGCTTGGGAGGGGTGTGGGGGCGTGACAAAGTTTCTGTTTTGCCCAGCGGCAGTGAGATCGGCCGGCGGCGTACTGTCTGTGGTCGTCAAACGAGAGAAGTGAAACTGCATATTAGCGACCATGTCAGTGATTTTCGACATCTCACCTTGGAGCATGTTGATGGTGTTCGTGGATGCTGCTTGGTGTCGATCGAGGCGACGACCAATGGCGCGCACGTCGCGGTGAACTCGCTGATGAACTGGATCATCTTCGTGCTCGTCGTCAGTGGTCACTGGCGTCGAGATGAGGAAGTCACCCTTGTCCTTGCGGATGCGCGAGGAGGAACGGGAGCGAGTGCTTGGTGGCATGGCGCGGCCACGACGAAAAGGGAGGGAAGGGTGGGATACAGCAAACGGCTCGCTCTGATACCACGATGTCAGGACCCAGAGGATCACCGACGATAATTCGGTAGAAGGGAAAGAAGGGGGAGCATCTCGGGGCTCAGATCTACCGAAGAACTACGAACTGGAATTAAAGAACAGATAAAACTAAAGTTTTTAGTTATTGCTTGATCCTCCCTTCCTCCCCACCCGTTCCTTTATAACACAGGAACGAGCTCAAGCGTTTTACAATATTGCCCTTGGTTGAACAATGTTACAAATGTTTCAAATTCAGGGCTAAACAGTAATTAATCTAAAAGAGCTTCTCTCTCTGTTGGTAGCGTAGCTGAAAGTGTTCTTCTGCTGTTGGTATTCAAAGTAAGGGGCCTGACAGGTGGGCGGCGGGACGAGACGAGGGAGATCGGCGGATCAGCGGTCACCGCAGCGGCGGAGGCGAGGTTGCGTGTGAGGAGGGGGAAGCGCCAGGGGTTAGAGCATGTCTAATGGACCCTTAAATCTGTATACAACCGTTTCTTTACGGATTTAAGGGTCCAAATGCCATTTAGTGGAACCCCTAAACCCCTAAATCTGTAAAAAAAAATTAGAGGTCGAGGCCCCAACCCGTGCTCCGACCTGTACAGGTAAGGGTTGGAGGGGCCAACCCCTACCACAACCTGTACACGTTCCGCGCGAGCGCGCGAAAAATCTTCCCCATCTCCCACCTCCTCCTCCTCCCCACCCGCGCCGCCGCCGCCGCCACCCACGCGACCGCGCCTCCTCCCGCGCCCTCCCTCGCCGCCGGCGCACCGTCGCGGCCTCCTCGAGCTCCCCCGCCCCCGCCCCCACCCCCGCGGCCACCCCCTCGACCTCCCCCGCCCCCACCCAACCTCCGCTGCCATGGAGCCCGCCCTCGCGTCGGCCCCCACCTCCGCGGCGTCCGGCGGCTCCCTCGCCGCCACGTCAAGCTCCCCCACCCCCGCGCCTGCCCCCTCCTCCGCCCGCTCCACATCGAGCTCCCCCGCCCCCGCTCCCGCGGCCATCCCGAGCTCGGCACAGGTGGCGGCCATGATGGTGGCCACCCACGTCGGCGTGAAGCGGAGGCGCGCGGGGCAGCACCTCGTCGCTCCCACCCCCGCCGTCGTCGCTCCCTCCCCCGCGCCCGTCATCGCACCCGGCCCGGCCCCCGTCGCGGCGCCCCGTGGTCGCTCTAAGAAGCCGGTGGGCGGGCCGAAGAACGCCGCGGCCGCGAAGCGCGCGTTGGCTCCACCCACGTCCGGGAAGAAGGTGGTCTCCCGGAAGAAGGCCGCGCCGACGCCTCCAACCTCTGAGCCCGTCGTGCACGACGTGTTCGAGAAAATCCCCGAAGGGACGTCATACATGGATCTTCTCCAAGATGCCGAGGTAGACATTGGGGCTCCTCCTCTCGACCCCTTTGAGTTTGGTGATGACTTGCATGGTGAGGAGGAGGAGGTGGGAGAAGGAGAAGAAGAGGAGGACGAGTTGAACGAGATAGGTGTGTCAAGAGGAGGACGAGTTGACCGAGATTGGTGTGCCAAGAAGGCAAAGCTTAGGAAGAAGATGGAAGGAGATGTGTCAAGCATTAGGGAGAAGATGGAGACTATGATGAAGGCAAGGGAGACATTGACATTGAAGACATTGGAGACAAAGCTTCTTATCACCGACAAGAAGAAAGAGGTGAAGCTTGCACAAGTTGAAGCAAGGCGTGAAGAAGCCAAGCGCAAGGCCGAAGAAAGGGCTCGCAAGGCCGACTTGGAGGAGAGGATGCTTGCAATGAAAGAAGCAAAGGCATGGAAAGAACTCATGTTGGAAGAGAAGGAGCACATGATGATGTCCAAAAAGGACATGGATGAAGACCAATTGAGGTGGTGGAAGGACTACAAGGAGGACATCGCGGCGAGGAAGAGGATGTTCCGTAGTGCCTCCTCTTCTCTTCGAGGTGACACTCCGATGAGTGGTTGTGGTGATGGCGGTGTGGAGGACTCCACCACCGGCGCCTATGAAGGTGCTTGATGGCGCCATGGTGGAAGAGGAGGAGGAGATGGCGCCGTGTTGCATTTTTTGGTGATGGTGCCGATGAGAGGGGGGAGATGATGATTTTGTGATGTAAACTATTAAACCATGCATCTATAATCTTCATTTCCTAGTTTGTTTGGAAGACAATTATGATGAATTGTGATGATATTTGTGTTTATGTGCAATGATATTGTGATGAGAGTTTGAGGGTTTGAGGGTTGAGGCAAATAGTGGAGCCCTCAAACCCTTAAATTTTAAGGGTTTGAGGGTTCCACTATTTGCCTCAATTCTTAAAATTTAAAGGTTTAAGGGTTCCACTAAATGCCTCCTGTTTTTCATACCTCCAACCTCTCTAATTTTGCCAATTCTCGACCCTTATAGCTATAAGGGTTTAAGGGTTCCATTAGACATGCTCTTAGGCTGCAAGCGGGACGGAACGCGGCAGGCCGCGTTTGAGCCGCACATGACCGCAATGCTCCGCGGTTTGTCGCGTAAAGCCGCGTAAGATCATAGCGGTTCTGCGGCGCCGCGCACGCCGCATACGATCAGCTAGCTAGCATGGATCGTTCGGTAAACTAGCTAGCTAGCATGCCACATGCGTCGCTCGTTGAGGGTTTTATGGCGCCATCGTTTGCATCATGCGCATATGGCCTGCTAGCCTAGCTAGCGTGCAACCAGAACAAGTATTCAAGCAAGTATAAGCAGACGTATTCAAGCAAGTATAGCGTAAGTATAAATCTGAACAATCAGGTATAAATCTGAACAAGTATAGCTCAACCAATTCAGCATTACAAAAATCCGTCTAAACAGTATTATACACAGGTTAAGGCCATCATGGCAGCAGCACCGCCTGACCATGCAGGTTGCGAAGCAGCTACACATCCTCAACGCCGAGCCGCATCAGGATACCGCACCAACAGACCCAGACGCAAGAAGGAACATGCACATCACAAACTAGTCATCATTTATAACATAGTATTTCTTACAACAGAAGAATTGAGGATTGTGAAACAATTTCAGTAGCTTACACAGGCTAGACATAACTACTACTTCATCAGAACAGAGTATTACATTCAATCCAACTTGTTATATATTTTACAGAAGCATGAAACTATTTTCTTTAGGATCTTTTTGCATCCTTGTTCAGAACATGAAGGAACACAAATTGCACGAATATGAATAAGCATTCAAAATTGTGAAGGGATGGTTGGCATGCAAACTGAAGTGGAAAAAGATGATTCGCTGACTGCAACTTGTCATTAAATCTGCCCACTATCATGCAACAACCTGTACATGTATAAACTGACGGCAAGTGCAGCTTCAGTACTAGTCGATGGCAGCTAGGACAGAAAGTGCAAGTGCCGATGCTTGCTTTATCACAGCCATGAACAAAGCATCAAGAATAGAAAATTTCAGTTTCATGTGCTACATAACTTGAGTTCTCAAAAGGTGTATGTCACATCAAACTATAAACAGAGAGTATCTCAAACTGAACAAGAGCTATTTCTTGCTTGGCGCCGTTGCTGGCCTAGCCACGGCTGCCCAGACAAGAGCTATTTCTCTAGAAACAACAGATTTTCCAGAGAGGGAATAGAGATAGAGCAACTCAAGGTAAACAAGACAATTGATGGGAGATGCTATTAGTACAGAATAGGTACTTATGATGGACTGTAGTGTACATGACAATCATATTTCAACCTAAACATCTGAAAGTACAGAATAGGTACCTGGTATGATGCAAGGAAAGCTCCAAACAAATTCCTACTCATTCTTCCTAGCGTCTGAAAGTGTAAGAGTAATTTTATTAGCAACAAGAAAATATTACATGAGCCAAAGGGAAAAAAACTTAAGGGAAAATATACATGCCAGCTGCCTTAAACCAATCCTGTGGACACATCAAAGCCTCAACGATAGTGGGCGCAAGGCTGCTCCTATAATCGTTGATGGCGCGTCCTCCGGTGCTAAAAGCCGACTCAGAAGGCACCGTTGAGGCAAGGATGGCCAATACGTCACGGGCAATTATTCATAAAAGTTCTGTAGTGCATAGAAACAACCAAGAAAACTTAAGATGCCTGTTAAACAAAGAGAACTATGTATTTTAGGCTCTATCCAATAATGCCTATTAAACATGTGTTTGAAACAAAGAGAAATCATTATTCATAAAAGTTCTGTAGCGCATAGAAACAATCAAGAAAACAATATCCCAGAAAACTTTGGGATATAATTTATATAGCCTAAAAGAACAAAGTAGTCACATCTTCCTATACGAAAAACCAACTTTGATACTACTGAAACGTATGAAGATTTCCAATTAGTATTACTACTGTAGTAATGTTCAGACTTCACAGAACTTAAAATGTATTGTGAGCAACTAAGCATTCTAAGCATGAAAGAGATCAGGAAATGCAACCTTAGAAATAGCAGAAAATTATATCTGGTCAGAAATTTCAGCTGGAGCACAAGATGCAGCAAGCGGGAGAAGTGACATATGGTAACAGTTGTACAGACTACAGAGCCCAACAGTTAAATAAGTTTTTTAAAACCTGATTATTGATATCAATGCCATCTAAATTGTGTTGCCTGTGCTAGTTTAGCTCTATGCCCAGCCAGGCAGCCTTGGCTAATTTGTCTAGATTTTATCATATGCCTATGCTAGGTACAACTGAACAATGCCTGTATAAACTGAGATGAACTACAGAAAAAGTCTGCAATTTTTAGAAGAAATCTCAGCCGTGAATTCAATCCCAACAAGATATAGAATCAGCACAACAGAGCTGATTTCGCTACCTTGATGATGGTGGGGACGAGGGAGCTCCCGTTAGGCTTCTTGCGCTGCGGCCACTTCCCGCCGCCCGCGTCTGTGCGCATCTGGGCATCACCGCCGTCGTCCCTGCCACGCTCTGGTTCGCCGTCGTCGATCTCTTGGCCGTCCACCCTCCCCACGCCGTCCGTTCTAGGAGGTGGTTCTAAACCTAGTTTGCTTGGCGCCGTTGCCGGCCTAGCCCGCGGCTGCCCGTCGCTGGCCTTGGGGGATGTTGACTGGAGAGAGGGAATCGAGGAAGGAGGCGAGGAATCAGCCAAGAAAGGGAGCCCTGGAGGTGGTAAAGGACTAGAAGGAGAGTGAGAGGCCCTCGGAGCCGGAGGAGGAATGGCGGCCATGGGCCATGGCGCCGTGGCGGCGCTCCAGTGGCGGAGCCGAAGGAGGAAGAACTGTGGAGGCTCGGGCGTCGCTGGCTCGCGGCGATATGCGGCATCTGCGCCCGCATACGCCGTTTTGTTTTTTTTAAAATCCGTGGGTGGCTGCAGATGCATTTAACTGGGCCTAAATCGCGGCGCCGCAGATGGCCCGCTGCCGCTTACAGCCTGGCCAGGGGAGAAGAAGGGGAGGCGGCGGCAGTACGCGAGTGAATGCCGTTAGTTTTTTCATGGTATTCTCCTTTTCCCCAATCCAACCACCGTGTGACACTTGGACCAATCGGTGGAGATAAACGAGCCCAGCGCCCAGCCGTCGCGCAACAGGTGGCTATCGTGGATAGTCCCAGAAGCTCGCCAGGGTACACACTTAGAGGATGTTTGGTTCACAGCCAGAGATTGCCAAGCCAAAACGGGAGACCGGTCTGACGGACCGGTTTTTCAATATAACTGTGGCAATGCTTGTAATTTCAGCGTAAAAATATGGGCAACAAAAAAGGACGAAAATTAGGGGAGGAACTTTACTTTCTTTATTAGTAGGTAAAATGTCACATCCTGAAATGTGAAAATAAAATAAAGCGAGTGTTCGTTTGTTTGTTTGTCATAGTTAAAATTTCACAAGGAATTAAAAAATTTATGTTTTTTTAACAATATTTTCAAAAATAGAGTTTTCATACACCATGATTTTCAGAAGATTTGCCAACAATAATCTATTTCGTTCGAAGGTTTTTGAAACTTATGAATCATTATTTGGAGAAAGTAAAATATACCCTGGAGTAAAATGCATCGTAGGTAATCAAACTTAACGTGCAATCTTAAGTTGATCACTGTACACACAGAATACAGATTTACGGACATCGAAGTCGTGCTGCAGCGTCGGAAACGGTCACCGCGCATGATTGCTCGTTGTATTTGCTGACCTGGTGGTCTGTGGGTCCCTTTTAAAAGGAAATGATGGTTAGTGAGGGGAGAAGAAGATATACTAGGGGGATATCTGCAAAATCGACCGCGGCGCGACAAACAGAAATCCCGATCGTTCCGGACACAGCTCGCACGTACTTCTCCGCCTCTCTCCCGTGCGTTCCCGGCGGCAGCAAGTTGGATAGGCGGCGATAGGAGGGAGTACAACCGTTGCTGCGCCGCGGCGATGGCTCCCCGTCGACGGCCGGAAGGCAACCCGGCTCCTGTGTACGGTAAGGGCCTCACCTCAAGCTTTCCGCCATACAAAAAATCCATGGATAATGGATTTGATTCGGATGCAGTGTTATGTGGAAATGAGGAATATCTGTGCACCTTGGCTCATAATCCTCTTTTTGATAGAGCATCTCCAATAGACGCTCTAAAATTTGACGCTGTAAAATCGGTTTGCAGCGCGATATATCCACTTTTAGAGCGCGAGACAGGCAACAACTTCACCGGATGTTGTATTATACAGTGCGCGTCGCGCAGCCCTTTATCAGCCGCGCTAAAATACAGCGCCAAAAACACCTTTTTCCACCTTTTACAGCCTCTATTTGTTTTGTCTTGTTTGATCTTCTTTTGATACACATATGTGGAAAAAGGTGTTTTTGTCTTGTTTGATCATCTTTTGTTAGCAATCTTTTGTTTCAGATCACTCCATTCATGTCATATGCTTTACAATAATGTTGATCAAGATTATGATGGTAGCATGTCACTTCAGAAATTATTCTTGTTATCGTTTACCTACTCGAGGGCGAGTAGGAACTAAGCTTGGGGATGCTGATACGTCTCCAACGTATCTATAATTTCTGATGTTCCATGCTTGTTTTATGACAATACTTACATGTTTTGTTCACACTTTATATCGTTTTGATGCGTTTTCCGGAACTAACCGATTGACGAAACTCCAGAAAAGCTCCAGGGGCGCCGCCACCATCGCGAAACTCCAATTCGGGGGACAGAAGTCTCTGTTCCGGCACCCTACCGGGACGGGGAATTGCCCCCGGAGTCATCTCCATCGACACCACCGCCATCTTCATCGCCATCGCAGTCTCCCATGATGAGGAGGGAGTAGTTCTCCCCCAGGGCTGAGAGCATCTCCACTCGTCCCCCCGAACAGGCCCCCGGCGAGCGTTTTTTACATCCGGACGGCGTAAATCGGCCCAGTCGCGCCCCCGGTTCCTCGTTTTCGTCCGGATTTGGCCCTTCATCCATCCGGCGAGCCCACGCCACCCCGGCCCCCGGGAGCGCTCGAGGACTCCGGACGAGTGAAAAGCGGGGAAGGGCCCGATCTGTCGCGTGACTCGACGCACGAACCCCACCGCCACGTCGCTCAAAATCTCCCCCACCCCTCGTATCTCTCTCGCCGCCGGCACCACCCCGCCGGCTTGTTGCCTAGATTCCGCCGCCCCTCCTTCCCCACCTGCCTATATTCCGCCGGTCTGCTTGCTCTTCCGCCGGCACCGCTTGCTCTTCCGCCGACCTGCTTGCTCCTCGCCGCTCGCGGCTCGGGTTGCCTCGACCACGCCCGTCGAGTGTTCGTCCATTTGCCTCGCCGGCCATGGACTCGGACGAAGAGGACGAGCAGATGTTCGTCGAGCTTATGCAAGAAGAGATGGCAGCAGCCGCCCAAGACGAGGAGCACATGATGATCCTCGGTTGCTTGGCAAGCATGTACGCCGGACTGGCAATTGGTCGACGTGGTGGGTCGGCACCGAGTCGCCGGAAGTGCAAGCCGAGACGACGAATGGAGGGCTACCGCATGTTGTACGCCGACTACTTCGCCGACAATCCGTTGCACGGTGAGAGTGTTTTCCGGCGTCGTTTCGGGATGAGCAGAAAGTTATTTCGCAAATTGTGTATGCCATCCGCCACTTTGATCCCTACTTCGGATGCAAGGCGGATTGCACCTGGTTTGGTTGGATTTTCGTCAACTGCGAAGTGCACGGTGGCAATGAGGATGCCTGGCGTATGGAGCTCCCGGTGATACTCGCGAGATGACTATCTTCGGATGGCGGAGTCCACCGCCCTTGATTGTTTCTACCGGTTCACGCAGGGCCGTCATAGCAGTGTTCGGGGACTATTACTTGAGATCACCCACTGTCGAAGACACCGAGAGGATCCTTGCAACAAATGAAGCTAGAGGTTTTCCAGGGATGCTTGGAAGCATTGATCGCATGCATTGGCAATGGAAGAACTGTCCGTTTGCGTGGCGGGGAATGTACAAGGGTCACAAAAAAGGCTGCACCGTGATACTTGAAGCGGTGGCTACCCATGATCTCTGGATTTGGCACTCTTTCTTTGGTATGCCCGGATCCAACAATGACATCAACGTCCTAAACTCGCTCCCCGGTCTTTTCCAAGCTTGTTGAGGGTCATGCTCCCCGGTGGACTATGTGATCAATGGTCGGCACTACAACAAAGGATACTACCTTGCGAGACGGTATCTATCCAAAGTGGGCAACATTTGTGAAGACTATCTCGAATCCTAGCACCCCCAAACTTTGCGAGTTTGTCAAGAGACAAGAAGCTTGCCGAAAAGACGTCGAGCGTGCATTTGGTGTCCTCCAGCGAGAGATTTGCTCGTCGTCCGGTTCCCCGCTCTGACTTGGTCCAAAGATCAGATGTGGGAGGTGATGAACTGCTGTGTGTGCCTACACAATATGATTATTGAAAATGAGCGAAAGCATCCGGTTCCTCTGGCTGAGCAAGAAGCACCATATGAGAGAGAGGGTGTAACATCCCAGAAATCTAAAAACAAAACCAACAATTTCCCTAGTTCCAAATTTTGGAACCAACAAAAACTTTTAATTAAATTAAGATTGATACATAATAATCTTGCATAATTCTTGTGCTCTTGCCATGATTGCTTGTTATTAGTACTTGAAATAATCTTAAACCCTAAAGACTCACCCCTCTTCTCATCATTCTAGTGAAAATAAAATAAAAGGAAATTAAATAAGAAAAAGGCATATGTGCCTATGGATATAATTATAAATATTTACCCTAGACCTTTTCACTTTATTTAAAAGATTGGAAAAGCTTTGTAAACCTTATATAGTACTTCTTAAATCATTTCCAAGTTGAAATCAAAAAGAATAAAAAGAAAACTAAAAATGCCATAGAGGCATATGAGAGTAAAATAGTAAATAAGGGAATTTAAGAAAATTAACCCTAGGACTTGTTGTGAATGGTTGGATCACCTCCATATATCATTTCAACATTCAACAAAACCAATTGGGTCAAACCAAGTCAAATTAGAAATAAAATACCACATATGCATAAAAGCATATGTGACACATAGGCATTTCACCAAACATTGACCTAGGTCTCTAAACCTTGACTAAATGGTGTGAAACCCTCTCTAAACCTATTATAACCCTAAATGGACCCTAACCCATGCCCAAGTGAAGCAAGTTAAACAATTTACAAGGTTATTAAAAATTGACACCTCATATCTTATGTATTAAGGCCAAATATGCAAATCTTTGAACAAGACCCATTGATCTAGTTTCAATGCTCTTAAAATGTTTCTAAACTCATAAGAACCACATTAGAGTCAACCAAAGTCAAATCAAATGGAGAGAAATCAAATAGGGAGAAAATTCCCAAAATTCACTCACATACACATAACCCAATTTTGCAAATCTTCACCCTAGGCCAAAATTGCTTGCCCCCTTGCTTGTAAAATACTTAGAGGTGATAAACTAACACTTTTGCATCCTTGGATCAAGAATCAAACACAAGGAAATCTCAAATTCATCTTACATATGATAATGGTCACTTTGCCATTTTATAAAATGTTCCCCTCTTTACCCCTCTGTAATTCTCATTTCTTGAACCAAACTTGGTCAACTATGACCATGTCATCCAAGACCATGTCAAGGTCAACAACTTTCATGTGGACCATCTCTGCTAATGTTGACTAGGTTGACCAGAAAGACAGGGACAAGTGGAGACTTTAAATCTATGTGAAGATGACACCATTTTGGAATTCTTGTAAACCTTCACCAAAATGAGCACCACCACCACCATTCCATCACTCTAATTATATGAAAGAGATGCACCAAAAAGAATTTCAAAATTTGAATAAATTTTTCATGCGGCCATTTAGTCGAACACCTTGCAGGCATTATTCCAGTTTAGTGTTACAGCCTATTATACGATGGTTTCTTGCCTAAACCCCTCTCTTTTTGTGATCATTTGATCCCTCTGGCTCCCCTACATCAAGCTTGGTACATGCTAGGGCTTGGTAGAGTGGAAAAGTGTGGAGAAAACCACCATGCCATGCACACCCGACCACCTTTGGCATCTCCCCTTCTGGCCTCTCTCTCAACTCTTATCCTTGTCCTAGAGCATCTCTGCAGCACAAGGATCATGCCAGTACATTGCACTCGATCACCAACGCACGGCATTGGCCAGAACTAGCTCGCCCAAAACCTTGCCAGTACACGCCGTGCACGCGGTCACCGCGCTCTGGAACGCGCCAGTGCACCATGCGCTCGAGCGCCCTACTCCTCCCCTGCAAAGGCTACCACTGCGTCGAGCACCGCCTCCACGACCTCTAGCCACTAGACATGCTCGAGTGACTGCGGCTGCCTCGTCACCGTCGTCCTCGTAGGAATTATACCGCGCGCGCCGTGACAGAACTCGCATGCGCCCGAGCCACTCCATCACGCCCTGGACGCACTAGCTGTACCTAGAGCATCGCCGTGATGTCGCCTACCCGTAGCCGTCCTTACTTTGCCCCCTTCGCTCGCCAGAAACGCCGCGCCATGGACGCTCCCCCACAGCACCCCACGGCCACCTCCGCCCGCTATAAATAGAGACGATCGGCTCCTCCTTTCTTCACAACATCTTCTCCCCTCTCATCACTGGTTCTCCCCGAAGCAATAGCTAGTCCGATTACCTCCTCCACCGCCGGAATTTCAAGATCGGAGCCGCCGGAGCCCGCAGATCATCGCCACCGATTGACGCCTCCCCACGCCTCGCCACTGCTACCAGGAGCTCCAGCATCGTCGACAACCTCGCCTCGCCACCAGCAGAAACCCCGCGGGAACGCCGGTAAGGCCGTCGACCCCCTAGGCTCGCCGCCAGAACCTCGCCTTCTCGCCGGAGAAGACGACCACTGTGAGCCGTAGATCCCACTTCTAATCCTACGGCCTAACGCACGCGTACCGCTTCGGCGTTTAAAGAGCCGCTGACGGGTGGCCCCCACCTCGTCAGGGCAGCCCACACGCACCAGTTGCTAGATGGGCTGTGCAGTGTTGGTTTAATCCGTTTTGGCCCAATAGTGTTCCCCGCCAAGCCCAGTAGTTCAAAATCGATTTAATCTATTTAGTTCAAATTCAATACTGCTGCCCACTTCAAAATTAAATAGTTTAAAATCTACTACACAAATTTAACAAATTTTATATATTTAGAAAGCCCATGAAATTATCTAAACAATGTAACTGTCCCCATGTCCAAATTCGAAATGAAATTTAAATGATAAAAATAACAAGGCAGGGACTTTTCTGACTTAAAATAAATATTAGAAATTATCTAGAAATGATTTTAAGTTGATTCCAACTCTAATAAATCACATTTAACACAATCTAATTGTTTATGTAAAAATATAGCATGGTTGTTTTGCATGATCATGGACTAGAGTTAAAATAATGACTATGGAACCACTTCTAGCCCATTTAATCCATACACATAGAATTATTTAAAATAGTATGAGGGCTTCTCTCTCATTTAATTGGTAATCTTAAGTAATTCAAATAGAGGTACTGACCTTGATCAAATAAGTCTCATGCTTGGTTAATTGGAAAGGTTAATCATTTAGATGATAGTTTAACTTATATGAGGCATAGCTTCTCACTAAAATCATTAAGCCAAATAGTTCAATGAGAATTAATAACACATATATTATTAACCCATAGATTCCTATTTGAAAATATTTAATCATTCTAATAAGTGGTATTTAAATATTTCAAACCTAGTTATTAATCATATAACAGACTTTGGTCTCATTTAAATCTTACCTCAACCAAATTAATATGAAGTAGATCCCATGGTCAATTAAAATTCACTTTTAATTAATTAATAATATTAAAACATTACAAGGTGTTACTAAAATAGTATGAGGTGCTCACCTCATTTTAAATCATCTTTCTCAAATATATGAAATAATGTGTGGACCTTTAATTTGCTAGGCTCATAATTGTTCATTTATAAACCTTAAATCTAAATAATATTTAATTAATTAAATCACCTGAGATGATGAATCTCATTTACTCACTTTCTCAAATACTAAGTGTGAAGTGTTGACCTTGGTCAACAAGGGATCATCCCTGGTTATTTTGAGAGTATTAAATCACCTCCATAATAGTCCTTTAAATTAGTTACAACTATGAGTTAAATCATATGAGAGGTATTCCTCTCATTTAAATCTTTTTCTCAAGTAATCCAATATGAGGTAGTGATCCTAGTCTAAGTATCCTCATATTGAATTATTTGGTGGCATTAAATCACTATCATGATAGCCTGAAATTGCATGAGGTACGGAACCTCATTTAAATCATTTTCTCAAATGATAAGTATGAAGAGGTTGACTTTAGTCAACCTAGGTCATATATTATTCATAAGAGAAATTAAATCTTAAGAAGATTCAGTGAGAGGAAATTATTTTTTTACAAACTAAAGAGAAACCCTAACTCCATTTTTCAATGAGAGGAAAGTATTTTCCTATTATTAAATAAGGAAACCCTAGCATAATCTTGTAATAAATATTAAGTAGTGATGCTAGATCATTGTGTGAGCCACTAAGGCTAATTAAGAGTACTTAAGTATTGTTTGGTGATTGTATCCTCGTATTCGTTTATAGACGCTAGTACCGGAGACTATCAAGAGGAGGAGGTATTCTACCAAGAGGAAGAAGAAGAACACTTTGATCACTTCACCAATCAAGGCAAGCTAACATTCTTGCAAGCTAGACTAATGCAAGTTAATAAACTTGCTAACCATCAGGGTGCAAAGCTCTACCAGAGCAAGGCATCATTACATATTACTTTATGAAACCATCCCAAGGTTTTTACTTTATAAACTTTACTGGATTTTATTTATCAAAGTTAATTTTTGATTTATGATTCAATTGGTCTAGAGTAGAACAATACTTGATTTCGATTGGCACCCCTCAAAGCTAGATAGCACCTCTCATATAGTTGCTATTGCTCATCAATTAAAATTTGACTACTCTAGATGGGAACATGTGACTTTGAAATGAAGTTGAAACCTTGGAATGATGGTTCATTCCATTGAATGACTTTGAAGGTGAATATGACCAAGAGAAGATGGTGATTTTTGATATAAAACTGATGGTTGGGTTCGGATGCGATACCATTCCAATTTTGAAAGTACCCCCACAATACCCAAAATGGGTACGGGCTTAACTAGAAATTTATGTGCTTTAGTATGGGTTCCCTCTAAACAAGCGTCATCGGGGTTATGCCAAGGGCTGCCTCCAAAGACATCTGAGATGATGTGAAATGACGTGAATGAGGTGAATTGTCCGGCCCAAGCCCCGTGCGGTTCCGGGTTAACGGGTTGGTTTTCACCGGGAGGCCAAGCTCATGGGGAGAGGTGCACTGTACTAGAGTATATAAGTGAAAGGTTATGGTTGGTAGTCCGCATACGGAGTATGATAAATCAGAGGCCGATTAACCCTGACGGATTATTGCAAATACTGTGGCACAAGTGTACGCCCTCTGCAGAGTGTAGAACTATTCGAATAGCCGTGTCCACGGTTACGGACGATTGGAAAGGCCATACTGTTCCGTCATCAGACCATTTTCAAAAATGTGACATGTGACTGGTGACTTGAAGTTGACCGGTGAATGGTGACTTTGAGTTGGACCACAACAGAGTTGTGGGAATGACACTAAGGTTCCCACTTGAGTTAGCCTATTTTGATTCAAGCATCTTTACTAAATGTTTATGAAATAAACTTGGCTTTATGCAAATAAACTTAGAGCTTAGTATCCCCTTACCAAAATTGATAGTGCTTACACTAGTATTAGTTTGCGAGTACTTTAAAAGTACTCATGGCTTTGTCCCTGGCTATTCAAATGGCCAGACTATGAAGGTGAACAGCAGTAAGAGGAAGATGGACAACAGAACGTCTACGACAACTAGGACCGCTCCTGACGTCAACAGTTGCCTGTGGAACAGATGGACCACGACCGTTACTTCGCTCCACTCTATGTTTTGTAATAGGATCTCTAGATCCACTATGTGTATTAAGATTGGATCAGGTGATCCTTTGTTGTAAGACGATTTCGTGTTGTAATAAATGATGTGTTGTGATATCAAGCTATTATGTCTCGCAAAAACAATATTCCTGGGATTGCGAGGAATGGCATAATAGGCATCTGGACTTAAAAATCCGGGTGTTGACAAGTTGGTATCAGAGCCATTGTTTGACCTTAGGAGACCCTAGTTAGAATGGACGTTCAGAAAAGTTTTAGTTTCAAAAACAAATAAAGTGAGTATTTATGAAAACTTATTCATTTTCTTCTCTACCAGATCTTCTTAAAAATAATAAGCCATGCACCTCCTTATAAATCCATTTAAAATCTTGCCACACTTGTACACATCTCTAACTTACTCATCCATTTCACTTTCAGATGGAGCCTTACGTCCAGACGGAGACCTACGATCTGGAAAACGGAGGAAGTCTGGTGTTTGAGCGCGACTTGTACCTAGTGTCCGAGAAGCTCGAACGCCCACCTCCCCAGTTCCACGGAGTCCGGATCCACAACACCCCGGCTGGGGAACAACAGTGGATGATCACCGCTGACTTGAAGGGAAGTTCGGAACCTCCCATCTTGGAGAGGATCCTTTTCTCCTTCAAGGCATACAGCTGGGTAGACGGTCTTGCCCACGCCCTTCAGGAGGGACTTGCTCGGGTGTGCGGACAGAACATCGCCACACTCCGGGGAAGCCGCTTCGCCCACTTCGCGAGACACGACACCATGGGGGAACCCATGGCACTCTCTTCGCACCCGGTGCTCGGGATCCATGTGCAGCATTTGGACTTTATGCTTAATGAGACCCGGAAGGACCTGGAGCTGACACGTGTCCACTCCCACCGTGCCCAGATGGCTTTGGCTCATCATGCTGACGCCATCAGGCTACTCGCCAAGGACCGCCGGTCACTCCGCCTGCAGCGCGCCAAGAATGTCGCTACTATCACCCGTCTTTGCGAGAAGATTCGCACCTTAGAGGTGACAGTCCGGACACAGCAGGACCAGATTCAGGAGATGGAGGAGGATGGATGATACGTCTCCAACGTATCGATAATTTCTTATGTTCCATGCCACATTATTGATGATATCTACATGTTTTATGCACACTTTATGTCATATTCGTGCATTTTCTGGAACTAACCTATTAACAAGATGCCGAAGTGCCGGTTCTCGTTTTCTGCTGTTTTTGGTTTCGAAATCCTAGTAACGAAATATTCTCGGAATTGGACGAAATCACCGCCCGGGTTCCTATTTTTCCACGAAGCTTCCGGAACACCCGGGAAGGACCGGAGGGGGCCACGGGCCCACCGGACCATAGGCCGGCGCAGCCCGGGGTGGCCC
Organism: Lolium rigidum; assembly: GCF_022539505.1. Classification (NCBI taxonomy): domain Eukaryota; kingdom Viridiplantae; phylum Streptophyta; class Magnoliopsida; order Poales; family Poaceae; genus Lolium; species Lolium rigidum. Next base: position 71,943,027 of record NC_061508.1, on the reverse strand, counting down.
GCGCCCCCTATGGTGTCGCCGCCTCGTCGACCCTCCTGCGCCGCCTCTTCGCCTATATAAAGCCCCCGCATCGAAAACCCTTACGGAGGAAGCCACGATACGAGAAAAGTTCCGGAGCCGCCGCCATCGCGAAGCCAAGATGCGGGGGACAGGAGTCTCCGTTCCGGCACCCTGCCGGAGCGGGGAAGTGCCCCGGAAGGCTTCTCCATCGACACCGCTGCCATCTCCACCGCCATCTTCATCACCGCTCGCTGCTCCCATGAGGAGGGAGTAGTTCTCCATCGAGGCTCGGGGCTGTACCGGTAGCTATGTGGTTCATCTCTCTCCTATGTACTTCAATACAATAATCTCATGAGCTGCCTTACATGATTGATATTCATATGATGATGCTTGTAATCTAGATGTCATTATGCTAGTCAAGTGGGTTTTACCTATGTGATCTCCAGGAGACTCCTTGTCCCACGTGTGTAAAGGTGACAGTGTGTGCACCGTGTGGGTCTCTTAGGCTATATTTCACAGAATACTTATTCACTTGTTGAATGGCATAGTGAGGTGCTTATTTATATCTCTTTATGATTGCAATGTGTTTGTATCACAATTTATCTATGTGCTACTCTAGCAAAGTTATTAAAGTAGTTCTATTCCTCCTGCACGTGTGTAAAGGTGACAGTGAGTGCACCGTGTTAGTACTTGGTTTATGCTATGATCATGATCTCTTGTAGATTGCGAAGTTAACTATTGCTATGATAATATTGATGTGATCTATTCCTCCTACATATGCATGAAGGTGACAGTGTGCATGCTATGCTAGTACTTGGTTTAGTCTTTTGATCTATCTTACACTAAAGGTTACTAAAATATGAGCATTATTGTGGAGCTTGTTAACTCCGGCATTGAGGGTTCGTGTAATCCTACGCAATGTGTTCATCATCCAACAAAAGTGTAGAGTATGCATTTATCTATTCCGTTATGTGATCAATGTTGAGAGTGTCCACTAGTGAAAGTCTATTCCCTAGGCCTTGTTCCTAAATACGCTATCGCTGCTTGTTTACTTGTTTTATTGCGTTACTACTGTCTGCGTTACTACTGCTTGTTTACTTCCTACAATATTACTACCATCAACGCACGCCAGTAAGCTATTTTCACGGCGCCGTACTACTGCTCATACTTATTCATACCACTCTGTATTTCACTATCTCTTCGCCGAACTAGTTCACCTATTAGGTGTGTTGGGGACACAAGAGACTTCTTGCTTTGTGGTTGCGGGGTTGCATGAGAGGGATATCTTTGACCTCTTCCTCCACGAGTTCGATAAACCTTGGGTAATCCACTTAAGGGAAACTTGCTTGCTGTTCTACAAACCTCTGCTCTTGGAGGCCCAACACCGTCTACAGAAAAGGAGGGGAAGTAGACATCAAGCTATTTTTACGGCGCCGTTGCGGGGAGGAAAGGTAAAAGGTACTCACACTCCGGACCTCGGCTACTAAGCTATTTTACAGCGCCGTTGTAAGTACTCGAAGCTATTTCCTTTAGACTCTGCAATTGCGACATTTGGTTTCTTGTTTACACTAGTTAGGCATAATGGAAAACAACAAAAATATGAGAGATCTTTATGAACTTTATCTTGAATTAGGACATGATGTGTTTGAAGAAAGAATTGGAACTTTATATGCATGCTAATGGGAATGTTATTACTATGAATTCTTTGAACACCATTGTTGCTAATGCTATGGAAAATTCTAAGCTTGGGGAAGCTGGCTTTGATGAGCATGATATTTTTAATCCCCCAAGCATTGAGGAGAAAATTTACTTTGATGATACTTTGCCTCCCATTTATGATGATTATAATGATAGTAGTCTTTTGTTACCACCTGTTATGGAGGATAAATTTGATTATGATTACAATATACCTCCTATATTTGATAGCTACTTTGTTGAATTTGCTCCCACTACAACTAATAAAATTGATTATGCTTATGTTGGGAGTAGTAATTATTTTATGCATGAGACTCATGATAAGAATGCTTTATGTGATGGTTATATTGTTGAGTTTGCTCATGATGCTACTGAAAGTTATTATGAGAGAGGAAAATATGGTTGTAAAAATTTTCATGTTACTAAAATGCCTCTCTATGTGCTGAAATTTTTGAAGCTACACTTGTTTTATCTTCCTATGCTTGTTACTTTGCTCTTCATGAACTTGTTTATTTACAAGATTCCTATGCATAGGAAGCATGTTAGACTTAAATGTGTTTTGAATTTGCCTCTTGATGCTCTCTTTTGCTTCAACTTCTATTTCTTGCGAGTGCATCATTAAAACTGCTTAGCCCATCTTAACGGCTATAAAGAAAGAACTTCTTGGGAGATAACCCATGTGTTATTTTGCTACAGTACTTTGTTTTATATTTGTGTCTTGGAAGTTGTTTACTACTGTAGCAACCTCTCCTTATCATGTTTTTGTGCCAAGTAAAGTTTCTATGTCAAAGTTGATGTTATATTTGGGATTGCTGCGCAGAAACAGCATTGCTGTCTGTCACGAATCTGGGCACAGTTCTCTGTAGAAAATTCGAAAAAATCTGCCAATTTACGAGCGTGATCCTCAGATATGTACGCAACTTTCATTAGTTTTGAGTTTTTCCATTTGAGCAAGTCTGGTGCCAGCTTTAAATTCGTCTTTACGGACTGTTCTGTTTTTGACAGATTCTGCCTTTTATTTCGCATTGCCGCTTTTGTTAAGTTGAATGAGTTTCTTTGTTCCATTAACTTTCAGAAGTTTTGTGCAATGTCCAGAAGTGTTAAGAATGATTGTGTCACCTCTGAACATGTGAATTTTTGATTATGCACTAACCCTCTAATGAGTTTGCTTGAAGTTTGGTGTGAAGGAAGTTTTCAAGGGTCAATAGAAGAGGGTGATATAATGTGATCGAGAAGAGCGAAAGGTCTAAGCTTGGGGATGCCCCGGTGGTTCATCCCTGCATATTTTAAGAAGACTCAAGCATCTAAGCTTGGGGATGCCCAAGGCATCCCCTTCTTCATCGACAACTTATCAGGTTTCTTCTAGTGAAACTATATTTTTATTCAGTCACATCTTATATACTTTACTTGGAGCGTCTGTGTGCTTTTATTTTAGCTTTTGTTTTGTTATCTTCGTTCTCTGAATAAGTTCATCCTTGTGTGGGAGAGAGACACGCTCCGCTGGTTCATATGAACACATGTGTTCTTAGCTCATAATATTCATGGCGAAGTTTCCTCTTCGTTAAATTGTTATATGGTTGGAATTGGAAAATGCTACATGTAGTAATTGGTAAAATGTCTTGGATAATGTGATACTTGGCAATCGTTGTGCTCATGTTTAAGCTCTTGCATCATATACTTTGCACCTATTAATGAAGAAATACATAGAGCGTGCTAAAATTTGGTTTGCATAATTGGTCTCTCTAAGGTCTAGATAATTTCTAGTATTGAGTTTGAACAACAAGGAAGACGGTGTAGAGTCTTATAATGTTTACAATATGTCTTTTATGTGAGTTTTGCTGCACCGGTTCATCCTTGTGTTTGTTTCAAATAAACCTTGCTAGCCTAAACCTTGTATCGAGAGGGAATACTTCTCATGCATCCAAAATCCTTGAGCCAACCACTATGCCATTTGTGTCCACCATACCTACCTACTACATGGTATTTCTCCGCCATTCCAAAGTAAATTGCTTGAGTGCTACCTTTTAACAATTCAAAAGTTATTACCTCTTATTTGTGTCAATGTTTTATAGCTCATGAGGAAGTATGTGGTGTTTTATCTTTCGATCTTGTCATTTACTTCGACAGGACTTTCACAATGGACTAGTGGCTTCATCCGCTTATCCAATAATTTTGCAAAAAGAGCTGGCAATGAGGTTCCCAGCCTCAATTAATTAACTTGCATTAATAATTCTCTTCACATGTTTTGCTGCGATTCATCGGTAAGCAACTTAATTTTGCAAATAGACACTCCTCCATGGTATGTGAATGATGGAAGGCACTCGAGGATTCGGTTAGCCATGACTTGTGTAAGCAAAAGGTTGGGAGGAGTGTCATCCATAAATAAAGAAAAACTAAACTAAAGTACATGTGTAAACAAAAGAGAAGAGGGATGATCTACCTTGCTTTGGTAGAGATAACGTCCTTCATGGGAGCCGCTCTTGAAAGTCTGGTTGATGAGGTAGTTAGAGTGCCCACTACCATTCGTTGACAACAACAAACACCTCTCAAAACTTTACTTTTATGCTCTCTTTATGTTTTCAAAATAAAAGCTCTAGCACAAATATAGCAATCGATGCTTTCCTCTTTGAAGGACCATTCTTTTACTTTTATTGTTGAGTCGGTTTACCTATCTCCTTCCACCTAAGAAGCAAACACTTGTGTGAACTGTGCATTGATTCCTACATACTTGCATATTGCACTTATTATATTACTTTGCATTGACAACTATCCATGAGATATACATGTTACAAGTTGAAAGCAACCGCTGAAACTTAATCTTCTATTGTGTTGCTTCAATACCTTTACTTTGATTTATTGCTTTATGAGTTAACTCTTATGCAAGACTTATTGATGCTTGTCTTGAAGTACTATTCATGAAAAGTCTTTGCTATATGATTCACTTGTTTACTCATGTCATTACCATTGTTTTCATCGCTGCATTCATTACATATGTTTACAAATAGTATGATCAAGTTTATGATGGCATGTCACTTCAGAAATTATCTTTGTTATCGTTTTACCTGCTCGGGACGAGCGAGAACTAAGCTTAGGGATGCTTGATACGTCTCCAACGTATCGATAATTTCTTATGTTCCATGCCACATTATTGATGATATCTACATGTTTTATGCACACTTTATGTCATATTCGTGCATTTTACGGAACTAACCTATTAACAAGATGCCGAAGTGCCAATTCCTGTTTTCTCGCTGTTTTTGGTTTCGGAAATCCTAGTAACGAAATATTCTCGGAATTGGACGAAATCACCGCCCGGGTTCCTATTTTTCCACGAAGCTTCCGGAACACCGGGAAGGACCGGAGGGGGCCACGGGCCCACCGGACCATAGGCCGGCGCGGCCCAGGGGTGGCCTGCGCCCCCTATGGTGTCGCCGCCTCGTCAGCCCTCTGCGCCGCCTCTTCGCCTATATAAAGCCCCCGCATCGAAAACCCTTACGGAGGAAGCCACGATACGAGAAAAGTTCCGGAGCCGCCGCCATCGCGAAGCCAAGATGCGGGGACGGGAGTCTGCGTTCCGGCACCCTGCCGGAGCGGGGAAGTGCCCCGGAAGGCTTCTCCATCGACACCGCTGCCATCTCCACCGCCATCTTCATCACCGCTGCTGCTCCCATGAGGAGGAGTAGTTCTCCATCGAGGCTCGGGGCTGCTGCGGTAGCTATGTGGTTCATCTCTCTCCTATGTACTTCAATACAATAATCTCATGAGCTGCCTTACATGATTGAGATTCATATGATGATGCTTGTAATCTAGATGTCATTATGCTAGTCAAGTGGGTTTTACCTATGTGATCTCCGGAGACTCCTTGTCCCACGTGTGTAAAGGTGACGAGTGTGTGCACCGTGTGGGTCTCTTAGGCTATATTTCACAGAATACTTATTCACCTGTTGAATGGCATAGTGAGGTGCTTATTTATATCTCTTTATGATTGCAATGTGTTTGTATCACAATTTATCTATGTGCTACTCTAGCAAAGTTATTAAAGTAGTTCTATTCCTCCCTGCACGTGTGTAAAGGTGACGATGAGTGCACCGTGTTAGTACTTGGTTTATGCTATGATCATGATCTCTTGTAGATTGCGAAGTTAACTATTGCTATGATAATATTGATGTGATCTATTCCTCCTACATATGCATGAAGGTGACGAGTGTGCATGCTATGCTAGTACTTGGTTTAGTCTTTTGATCTATCTTACACTAAAGGTTACTAAAATATGAGCATTATTGTGGAGCTTGTTAACTCCGGCATTGAGGGTTCGTGTAATCCTACGCAATGTGTTCATCATCCAACAAAAGTGTAGAGTATGCATTTATCTATTCTGTTATGTGATCAATGTTGAGAGTGTCCACTAGTGAAAGTCTATTCCCTAGGCCTTGTTCCTAAATACGCTATCGCTGCTTGTTTCTTGTTTTACTTAGCGTTACTCTGCTGCGTTACTACTTGCTTGTTTACTTCCTACAATATTACTACCATCAATCGCACGCCGATAAGCTATTTTTACGGCGCCGTACTACTGCTCATACTTATTCATACCACCTGTATTTCACTATCTCTTCGCCGATCTAGTTCACCTATTAGGTGTGTTGGGGACACAAGAGACTTCTTGCTTTGTGGTTGCAGGGTTGCATGAGAGGGATATCTTTGACCTCTTCCTCCCTGAGTTCGATAAACCTTGGGTAATCCACTTAAGGGAAACTTGCTGCTGTTCTACAAACCTCTGCTCTTGGAGGCCCAACACTGTCTACAGGAAAAGGAGGGGGAAGTAGACATCAATGGAGAAGACATCCAAGGAGGCAATGACTTCCTGAGTGACGACAACGACTTTGAGGATGACGAGTTCACCGATGAGGAGGACTACGAGTTTCTGGAGTCTGCAGAGGATGGGATCATTCCCATCGATGTGGATGAAGACAATGAGGAATAGTTGCACGAGTTTCACTTACGTAGGTGTGAGTTGTACCCCGCACCATGTATCGTAGATTGTGGAAGAAGGGTTCTTAAAACCCTTAGTGCTTTAGCTTGTAATGTGTAATGTTTGTTGTGAATAAATAAAATATGTGTTATGTTCATCCTGAAAATATCTTAAGTTTAATTTTAAACTTAACTCAAAATAAGCCATAGAAAATTTCCCTCTTACCTCATGATATATCTACATAATCAGATGGCCCCACCAAACCGCAACACCACCCAGGATGCCATGATGCAAATACTGCAGACAATGATGGCAGACATGGAAGCCGAAAGAGCGGAACGTCAAGCAAACCTTGCTGCACTGCAACAGATAGCTCAGAACAATCAAGGCCATGGAAACCACGATCACCCTGGGTCAAAACTGAAGAATTTCCAGAACACCAACCCTCCAATGTTCAGCAAAACCGAAGAGCCCCTCGATGCTGATGATTGGCTGCGGACAATAGAAAACAACCTTGAAGTTGCGGGAGTTGAAGCCGCGAGAAAAATACTTGTTTGCCACCCACTACCTGTCAGGACCTGCCAGAGCCTGGTGGACTAGTGCCCGTGCAATGAATGCAGGACATATGATGACATGGGAAGACTTCAAGCTGAAGTTCAGCAAGTACCATGTGCCCCAAGGTTTAATCAAGAAAATGAGAGACGAGTTCCGTGAACTCAAACAAGGAAGAATGTCCGTGGTGGAATACCGCGACAGGTTTCTCACTCTGTCAAGGTACGCCCCGGATGAGACCGACACAAATGAGAAAAGAAAGGAAAGATTTCTGAACGGACTGCATGACGAGATGCAAACTGTGTTAGTGAATATTCCGTTCGCTGACCTCGAAGCCCTCGTAGACTCAGCCATACAGATGGAAGGGAAGCTGCATCAGGCCAATGAGAACCGCAAGCGCAGAATGATGAACCAGAGTGGACCCCACCATACCCAGAAGTACCGCAATAACTCCTCTGGAGGATTCACCCCCAGAAACAACAGGCCACCTGCTCAGATTTATCGCCCCAATAACAGCAACAACCACGGAGGACCCCCGAAGCCCGGAGGCAACAACAATAACAACCGCAACCCCAACAGCCACCACAATAATGGGAACAACACCAACACCAACCCTGGCCCGAGGATTGGAAGCAATGCCATCCCCGTCACCCCGAAGAACAAGTCCACTGTAAACTGCTATGAATGTGGAGTTGTGGGCCACTTTTCCAAAGAATGCCCCAAGAAGCTTACCAAAATCTCCGCCAACACCGCTGCACCTGCCCAGCAACAGCGCCGCTTCGCAAATAGAAGGAACCAGAACAACAACAACGACCATTTCTACCACATGACTGCCACTGAAGCTCAGGAAGCACCCCAGACCCTAACAAGTATGCCTTCCTGCTAATCAAAATGCTCAATCTCTCTTAGGAACCTAACTCCTCTTAAAATCTCAGGACGAGATTTGTTTAAGGGGGAAGGGTTTGTAACATCCCAGAAATCTAAAAACAAAACCAACAATTTCCCTAGTTCCAAATTTTGGAACCAACAAAAACTTTTAATTAAATTAAGATTGATACATAATAATCTTGCATAATTCTTGTGCTCTTGCCATGATTGCTTGTTATTAGTACTTGAAATAATCTTAAACCCTAAAGACTCACCCCTCTTCTCATCATTCTAGTGAAAATAAAATAAAAGGAAATTAAATAAGAAAAAGGCATATGTGCCTATGGATATAATTATAAATATTTACCATAGACCTTTTCACTTTATTTAAAAGATTGGAAAAGCTTTGTAAACCTTATATAGTACTTCTTAAATCATTTCCAAGTTGAAATCAAAAAGAATAAAAAGAAAACTAAAAATGCCATAGAGGCATATGAGAGTAAAATAGTAAATAAGGGAATTTAAGAAAATTAACCCTAGGACTTGTTGTGAATGGTTGGATCACCTCCATATATCATTTCAACATTCAACAAAACCAATTGGGTCAAACCAAGTCAAATTAGAAATAAAATACCACATATGCATAAAAGCATATGTGACACATAGGCATTTCACCAAACATTGACCTAGGTCTCTAAACCTTGACTAAATGGTGTGAAACCCTCTCTAAACCTATTATAACCCTAAATGGACCCTAACCCATGCCCAAGTGAAGCAAGTTAAACAATTTACAAGGTTATTAAAAATTGACACCTCATATCTTATGTATTAAGGCCAAATATGCAAATCTTTGAACAAGACCCATTGATCTAGTTTCAATGCTCTTAAAATGTTTCTAAACTCATAAGAACCACATTAGAGTCAACCAAAGTCAAATCAAATGGAGAGAAATCAAATAGGGAGAAAATTCCCAAAATTCACTCACATACACATAACCCAATTTTGCAAATCTTCACCCTAGGCCAAAATTGCTTGCCCCTTGCTTGTAAAATACTTAGAGGTGATAAACTAACACTTTTGCATCCTTGGATCAAGAATCAAACACAAGGAAATCTCAAATTCATCTTACATATGATAATGGTCACTTTGCCATTTTATAAAATGTTCCCCTCTTTACCCCTCTGTAATTCTCATTTCTTAAACCAAACTTGGTCAACTATGACCATGTCATCCAAGACCATGTCAAGGTCAACAACTTTCATGTGGACCATCTCTGCTAATGTTGACTAGGTTGACCAGAAAGACAGGGACAAGTGGAGACTTTAAATCTATGTGAAGATGACACCATTTTGGAATTCTTGTAAACCTTCACCAAAATGAGCACCACCACCACCATTCCATCACTCTAATTATATGAAAGAGATGCACCAAAAAGAATTTCAAAATTTGAATAAATTTTTCATGCGGCCATTTAGTCGAACACCTTGCATGCATTATTCCAGTTTAGTGTTACAGCCTATTATACGATGGTTTCTTGCCTAAACCCCTCTCTTTTTGTGATCATTTGATCCCTCTGGCTCCCCTACATCAAGCTTGGTACATGCTAGGGCTTGGTAGAGTGGAAAAGTGTGGAGAAAACCACCATGCCATGCACACCCGGCCACCTTTGGCATCTCCCCTTCTGGCCTCTCTCTCAACTCTTATCCTTGTCCTAGAGCATCTCTGCAGCACAAGGATCATGCCGGTACATTGCACTCGATCACCAACGCACGGCATTGGCCAGAACTAGCTCGCCCAAAACCTTGCCAGTACACGCCGTGCACGCGGTCACCGCGCTCTGGAACGCGCCAGTGCACCATGCGCTCGAGCGCCCTACTCCTCCCCTGCAAAGGCTACCACTGCGTCGAGCACCGCCTCCACGACCTCTAGCCACTAGACATGCTCGAGTGACTGCGGCTGCCTCGTCACCGTCGTCCTTGTAGGAATTATATCGCACGCGCCGTGACAGAACTCGCATGCGCCCGAGCCACTCCATCACGCCCTGGACGCGCTAGCTGTACCTAGAGCATCGCCGTGATGTCGCCTACCCGTAGCCGTCCTTACTTTGCCCCTTCGCTCGCCAGAAACGCCGCGCCATGGACGCTCCCCCACAGCACCCCACGGCCACCTCCGCCCGCTATAAATAGAGACGATCGGCTCCTCCTTTCTTCACAACATCTTCTCCCCTCTCATCACTGGTTCTCCCCGAAGCAATAGCTAGTCCGATTACCTCCTCCACCGCCGGAATTTCAAGATCGGAGCCGCCGGAGCCCGCAGATCATCGCCATCGATTGACGCCTCCCCACGCCTCGCCACTGCTACCAGGAGCTCCAGCATCGTCGACAACCTCGCCTCGCCACCAGCAGAACCCCGCGGGAACGCCGGTAAGGCCGTCGACCCCCTAGGCTCGCCGCCAGAACCTCGCCTTCTCGCCGGAGAAGACGACCACTGTGAGCCGTAGATCCCACTTCTAATCCTACGGCCTAACGCACGCGTACCGCTTCGGCGTTTAAAGAGCCGCTGACGGGTGGCCCCCACCTCGTCAGGGCAGCCCACACGCACCAGTTGCTAGATGGGCCGTGCGATGTTGGTTTAATCCGTTTCGGCCCAATAGTGTTCCCCGCCAAGCCCAGTAGTTCAAAATCGATTTAATCTATTTAGTTCAAATTCAATACTGCTGCCCACTTCAAAATTAAATAGTTTAAAATCTACTACACAAATTTAACAAATTTTATATATTTAGAAATCCCATGAAATTATCTAAACAATGTAACTGGCCCCATGTCCAAATTCGAAATGAAATTTAAATGATAAAAATAACAAGGCAGGGACTTTTCTGATTTCAAATAAATATTAGAAATTATCTAGAAATGATTTTTAGTTGATTCCAACTCTAATAAATCACATTTAACATAATCTAATTGTTTATGTAAAAATATAGCATGGTTGTTTTGCATGATCATGGACTAGAGTTAAAATAATGACTATGGAACCACTTCTAGCCCATTTAATCCATACACATAGAATTATTTAAAATAGTATGAGGGCTTCTCTCTCATTTAATTGGTAATCTTAAGTAATTCAAATAGAGGTACTGACCTTGATCAAATAAGTCTCATGCTTGGTTAATTGGAAAGGTTAATCATTTAGATGATAGTTTAACTTATATGAGGCATAGCTTCTCACTAAAATCATTAAGCCAAATAGTTCAATGAGAATTTATAACACATATATTATTAACCCATAGATTCCTATTTGAAAATATTTAATCATTCTAATAAGTGGTATTTAAATATTTCAAACCTAGTTATTAATCATATAACGAGACTTTGGTCTCATTTAAATCTTACCTCAACCAAATTAATATGAAGTAGATCCCATGGTCAATTAAAATTCACTTTTAATTAATTAATAATATTAAAACATTACAAGGTGTTACTAAAATAGTATGAGGTGCTCACCTCATTTTAAATCATCTTTCTCAAATATATGAAATAATGTGTGGACCTTTAATTTGCTAGGCTCATAATTGTTCATTTATAAACCTTAAATCTAAATAATATTTAATTAATTAAATCACCTGAGATGATGAATCTCATTTACTCACTTTCTCAAATACTAAGTGTGAAGTGTTGACCTTGGTCAACAAGGGATCATCCCTGGTTATTTTGAGAGTATTAAATCACCTCCATAATAGTCCTTTAAATTAGTTACAACTATGAGTTAAATCATATGAGAGGTATTCCTCTCATTTAAATCTTGTTCTCAAGTAATCCAATATGAGGTAGTGATCCTAGTCTAAGTATCCTCATATTGAATTATTTGGTGGCATTAAATCACTATCATGATAGCCTGAAATTGCATGAGGTATGGAACCTCATTTAAATCATTTTCTCAAATGATAAGTATGAAGAGGTTGACTTTAGTCAACCTAGGTCATATATTATTCATAAGAGAAATTAAATCTTAAGAAGATTCAATGAGAGGAAATTATTTTTTTACAAACTAAAGAGAAACCCTAACTCCATTTTTCAATGAGAGGAAAGTATTTTCCTATTATTAAATAAGGAAACCCTAGCATAATCTTGTAATAAATATTAAGTAGTGATGCTAGATCATTGTGTGAGCCACTAAGGCTAATTAAGAGTACTTAAGTATTGTTTGGTGATTGTATCCTCGTATTCGTTTATAGACGCTAGTACCGGAGACTATCAAGAGGAGGAGGTATTCTACCAAGAGGAAGAAGAAGAACACTTTGATCACTTCACCAATCAAGGCAAGCTAACATTCTTGCAAGCTAGACTAATGCAAGTTAATAAACTTGCTAACCATCAGGGTGCAAAGCTCTACCGGAGCAAGGCATCATTACATATTACTTTATGAAACCATCCCAAGGTTTTTACTTTATAAACTTTACTGGATTTTATTTATCAAAGTTAATTTTTGATTTATGATTCAATTGGTCTAGAGTAGAACAATACTTGATTTCGATTGGCACCCCTCAAAGCTAGATAGCACCTCTCATGTAGTTGCTGTTGCTCATCAATTAAAATTTGACTACTCTAGATGGGAACATGTGACTTTGAAATGAAGTTGAAACCTTGGAATGATGGTTCATTCCATTGAATGACTTTGAAGGTGAATATGACCAAGAGAAGATGGTGATTTTTGATATAAAACTGATGGTTGGGTTCGGATGCGATACCATTCCAATTTTGAAAGTACCCCCACAATACCCAAAATGGGTACGGGCTTAACTAGAAATTTATGTGCTTTAGTATGGGTTCCCTCTAAACAAGCGTCATCGGGGTTATGCCAAGGGCTGCCTCCAAAGACATCTGAGATGATGTGAAATGACGTGAATGAGGTGAATTGTCCGGCCCAAGCCCCGTGCGGTTCCCGGGTTAACAGGTTGGTTTTCACCTGGGAGGCCAAGCTCATGGGGAGAGGTGCCCGTACTAGAGTATATAAGTGAAAGGTTATGGTTGGTAGTCCGCATACGGAGTATGATAAATTAGGGCTGCTTAACCTCGACGGATTATTGCAAATATTGTGGCACAAGTGTACGCCCTCTGCAGAGTGTAGAACTATTCGAACAGCCGTGTCCACGGTTACAGACGATTGGAAAGGCCATACTGTTCCGTCATCAGACCATTTTCAAAAATGTGACATGTGACTGGTGACTTGAAGTTGACCGGTGAATGGTGACTTTGAGTTGGACCACAACAGAGTTGTGGGAATGACACTAAGGTTCCCACTTGAGTTAGTCTATTTTGATTCAAGCATCTTTACTAAATGTTTATGAAATAAACTTGGCTTTATGCAAATAAACTTAGAGCTTAGTATCCCCTTACCAAAATTGATAGTGCTTACACTAGTATTAGTTTGCGAGTACTTTAAAAGTACTCATGGCTTTGTCCCTGGCTATTCAAATGGCCAGACTATGAAGGTGAACAGCAGTACGAGGAAGATGGACAACAGAACGTCTACGACAACTAGGACCGCTCCTGACGTCAACAGTTGCCTGTGGAACAGATGGACCACGACCGTTACTTCACTCCGCTCTATGTTTTGTAATAGGATCTCTAGATCCACTATGTGTATTAAGATTGGATCAGGTGATCCTTTGTTGTAAGACGATTTCGTGTTGTAATAAATTATGTGTTGTGATATCAAGCTATTATGTCTCGCAAAAACAATATTCCTGGGATTGCGAGGAATGGCATAATAGGCATCTGGACTTAAAAATCCGGGTGTTGACAGAGGGTCCTCTTGCACAGCCTAATCACCAGGTGCCTCCATCATGGGCCGCCTTCATTGCTATGCGTCAGGAGATTCGAGACTCTACAATGCATCAGCTGCTGCAAGATGATCTAGTGGAGCACATATGGAGGCTCCGAGGCAACGCCAACGCCGACGCCAACTAGTCTGTCTATTGTTTGAAAAATTGTGAAATTGTGTGCTTCATTTGTTTCAGCACTTGTTAAACATTGTACAATTATTTTCGCCGAATTTGTTTCAGCAATTTTCGTACTCGTTGGTCGCCGAACTTGTTAAATTTAACGTTAAATTCGTTTTGAAATATGTCAAATGGTCGGGGTTGGGGTTT